>NC_058093.1:174707380-175016785 GCF_020171115.1 Neogale vison | reverse complement strand
GGACTGCTTTTGCTGTGTCCCACAGATTTTGAATCATTGTGTTTTCATTTTCATTTGTTTCCATAAATTTTTTCAATTCTTTGTTAATTTCCCGATTGACGTATTCGTTCTTCAGTAGGACACTCCTTAGCCTCCATGTATCTGAGTCCTTTCCAGCTTTCCTCTTGTGACTGAGTTCTAGCTTCAGAGCATTGTCGTCTGATTTTATGCTGTGAATGATCCCAATCTTTTGGTACCAGTTGAGACTTGATTTGTGACCGAGGATGAGATCAATTCTGGTGAATGTTCCATCTGCAGTAGAGAAGATTGTTTATTCTGTTACTTTGGGATGTAATGTTCTGAATAAATCTGTGATGTCCATCTGGCCCAGTGTATCATGTAAGACCTTTATTTCCTTGTTGATCTTTTGCTTGCATGAGTTGTCCATTTCAGTGGGGGGGGGGTGTTAAAGTCCCCTATTATTATTGTATTATTGTCAATGTGTTTCTTTGGTTTTGTTATTAATTAATAACAATTAATTGTTATTAATTTGGTTTTGTTATTCAATTGGTTTGAATTAATTGTAATTAATTCTTTGGTTTATATAATTGGCTGCTCCCAAGTTAGGGGTATAAATATTTAAAATTGTTAGATCTTCTTGTTGGACAGAACCTTTGAGGTGTCCTTCTTCATCTCTTATTATAGTCTGGTTTTAATCTAATTTATCAGATATAAGGATTGCCACCCCAGCTTTCTTTTGATGTCCATTAGCATGGTAAGTTGTTTTACACCCCCTCACTTTAAATCTGGAGGTATCTTTGGGTCTAAAATGAGTTTCTTATAGAAGCATACTGATGGGTCTTGTTTGTTTGTGGTTTTTGTTTTGTTTTGTTTTTTAATCCATGTTTCTAGGAATGCATCCATTTCTTCCAGATTGTCAAATTTGTTGGCATATAGTTGCTCATAGTATGTTCTTATAATAGTTTGTATTTCTTTGGTGTTAGTTGTGATCTCTCCTCTTTCCTTCATGATTTTATTTATTTGGGTCCTTTCTCTTTTCTTTTTGATAAGTCTGGCCAAGGGTTTATCAATTTTATTAATTCTTTCAAAGAACCAGCTCCTAGTTTGGTTGATTTGTTCTATTGTTTTTTTTGTTTCTATTTCATTGATTTCTGCTCTGATCTTTATGATTTCTCTTCTCCTGCTGGGCTTAGGGTTTCTTTCTTGTTCTTTCTCCAGCTCCTTTAGGTGTAGGGTTAGGTTGTGTACCTGAGACCTTTCTTGTTTCTTGAGAAAAGCTTGTACCGCTATATATTTTTCCTCTCAGGACTGCCTTTGTTGTGTCCCACAGATTTTGAACTGTTGTGTTTTCATTATCATTTGTTTCCATGATTTTTTTCAATTCTTTTTTAATCCATTCTGGTATCTTTGTCTTTGGATTGGGGCATTTAGCCCATTTATATTCAGTTTAACTTTTGAAAGATATGAATTTAGTGCCATTGTATTGCCTGTAAGTTGCCTGTTATTGTGTATTATCTCTGTTCCTTTCTGGTCTACTAATTTTAGTCTCTCTCTTTGCTTAGAAGACCCCTTTAAATATTTTCTGTATGGCTGGTTTGGTGTTTGTAGATTCTTTTAGTTTTTGTTTGTCCTGGAAGCTTTTTATCTCTCCTATTTTCAGGGAAAGCCTAGCTGGATATAGTATTCTTGGCTGCATGTTTGTCTCATTTAATGCTCTGAATATATCATGCCAGTCCTTTCTGGCCTTGCCAGGTCTCTGTGGATAAGTCTGCTGCCAGTCTAACATTTCTACCATTGTATGTTACAGACCTCTTGTCTTGAGCTCCTTTCAGGATTTTCTCTTTGTCACTAAGACTTGTAAGTTTTACTATTAGATGGCGGGGTGTTGACCTGTTTTTATTGATTTTGAGGGAGGTGCTCTGTGCCTCCTGGGTTTTGATGTTTGTACCCTTTGCCATATAGGGAAATTCTCTACTATAATTTGCTCCAGTATACCCCCTCTCCTTCTCTCTCTTTCTTCTTCTTCTGGGATATCAGTTATTTTAATATTGCTTCATCTTATGGTATCACTTATGTCTCCATCATTTGGTCTTCTATATCACTAATTCTCTCTTCTCCCTCATTTATCCTAGCAGTAAGAGCCTCCATTTTTTATTGTACTTCATTAATAGCTTTTTGATTTCAACCTCGTTAGATTTTATTTCTTTTATTTCTCCAAAAAGGGATTTTATTTCTCCAGGAAGTGTTTCTCTAATATCTTCCATGCCTTTTATGAGTCCAGCTAGAACCTTGATTATCGTTTTTCTGAACTCTAGTTCCTACACATTACCAATGTCTGTATTGATTAGTTCCCTAGCTGTTGGTCCTGCCTCTTGTTCTTTTTTTTGTGGTGAGTTTTTCTGCCTTGTCATTTTATCCAAATAAGAACATATGAATGAGAGAGTAAAATACTAAGAGGGTGACAAAGACCCCAGAGAACTATGTGCTTACCAAATCAGAGGAGACCTGAAACCAGGAGGAGAAAATAGGGGAAAAAAATACAAAATGAATATATTTATATATCTATATTTATATTAGACTGGTGAATAGGACAGAGCCACCCATTTGATTTTGGTTGCTTTCTGGTCTCTTAGAAGTAACCATCTCCCCAAAATTTAAAGACAGAGAAACTTATATATATTCAAAAATAAGTGTAATGATGATGAAGGGATGGAATATGATTGTAAAGATGAAAATTAAGAATAATTCTAAAATGTGAATTGATAAGTTGGTTGTAAAAAGAAAAAAAAATGAGGAGGGAATGTTCTCTGGCTGGAGACTGGAACAAGGCCAAGTGGTAGATTAGGGTATATTTTGATCTATGAGAAGAAATTGTATCCCAAATTTTAAAGAAGAAAACCTGTATTTATACAAAAAATAAGGTTAAATACAGCAAAGGGATAAAATATGACTATAACAATGAAAATTTAAAAAGATTTTTTTAAAGGTATTTATAAGATAAAATAAAAAATTAATGCTGGAATGCTGAAAAGAAATAAAATTAAATTAAATTAAAAAAGAAGAAGGAGAAAAAGTAAAAAAATAGAATTAGAAAAAATAAAATTAAAAAAATTTACTTTGCAAGACTAAAGGATCATGGGAAAAAGCCATGGATTCTTTGGTTCCTTTCCCTTAGCTCTGGAGTTCCACACTTCTCATTGATCAATGAACTTGGTCTTGGCTGATGTTCCTGATAATCTTCTGGGGGAGGGGCCTGTTGCAATGATTCTCAAATGTCTTTGCCTGAGGCAGAATTGCACCACCTTTGCCAGGGACCAGGCTAAGTAATCTGCTCAGGTTCGCTCAAGGATCTTTTGTTTTCTGAAGGCTTTCTGTAGAGCTTTGGAGGCTGGGAATGAAAATGGCAGTCTCCCAGTCTCTGGCCTATAGGAGCTGAGAGCTTGTGGCTCCACTTCTCAGTGCACCCTCAGAGAAAAGCAGTCAATCCCTCCTGTCTTCCTAGTCCCCCGACACACTCCGTGCTCACCTGGCCTTTGACCAAGCATTTCCATCTCTGGCACACGGCCCCGTTTGGAGTCTCCAGACCCAGCACATTCCTGCCATGCACTCCCATGCTGCTCCTCTTGAAGAAGAAGGAAGGTATGTCTCTGGATCTGCCACTTGCTGGGTCCCTGCTCAAAGAGCAGTGATCTGCCTTGGATCATGGTTTAAGGTAACCCTGAGCTCAGCACTCACTCCTTGGCTCTCTCTCCATAGCTGGCTTCCCCACTCTGATACTTGGCAGCTCTGCCACACTCCAACATCCCTGATCTTTCTGTGAACCTGCCGGTCCTGAGACCACGCCGTCCCCGCAAGGGCTCCACCCTCGCTTAGCCTCTGGAGTGATGTCCCTCAGTGGAGCAGACTTCTAAAAGTTCTGATTTTGTGTTTTGCTGCTCCACAGCTTGCCAAGACCTGGCTCCTCTCACTTCAGTCTATCTTACCGTCAATTCGAAATCACTTCTCCATACGTCCTACCTTCCAACAAGTGGTTGATTTTCTGTTCCTAGAATTGCTGCTCTTCTTCTCTTCTATCTCTTGTTGAGTTTGTAGGTGTTCAGAATGGTTCAGTAAGTATCTAGTTGAACTCCTGGTACCCAACGATATTTCAGACTCCTACTCCTCTGCCATCTTGCTTCAAGAGCTCAAATTAAAAACTTTATAAGAGAAAATAACTCATTTATAGGCAATGGCTTTATCTTTATTCTACTGCTTGCTAAGAAGGAGCTTCAGTAGATAAACTTTACAACCTAGCTTCCAGTATAAATATTGAATTAAACAGTTTAGGAAAGCTTCGACTCTAAATCAGGAAAGATTATTTTGGTGATATTTTCTCTCTCTTTCTAATTAAAAAAATGGGAAAATTCCTTCATTAATTTTTCTCTTCTTATGTGAATAGCCACAACAAATCATGTGATGTGGAAAAGGGAGAAAATTGTAAAACAATGTAGGTGGCATAGTTGTTGACATTAAACTGCTGGTGATGGGATAGATATGTACCATCATGAAACTCTCTTGCTGATATGTATTTTTCATCTTTCACTATGTGGGTTTTTTTTTTTTATGTTTTGTGTAAGTTTGTTTGTGAAACTACTGCATAATGAATACTATATAGGAAAGAACTTCAGTCATGATATATGGTAGAAAACAGTCTTTACAGCTAGTGAAAAATTATGCCAAGGTCTTCATTAAGAACAATGTAATAAGTGAAAGTCCTCACAAATGAATTTTTCTCTTTGTTTTAAGGTAGTATTCATTCCAGGTTTTCCATAAATATTTTAGAAAACTAATTCTAATCATAGTTGACTGGGTTTTCACAGGAGTGGTAAATAGTAGTAAGGAGTTTTATATAGACATATAATTATTTTAATGATTTATAAAAATGTCATAGATAATAGACACATGGCTAAATACAGAACATTTTGAATAATTAACAGTACATGAGTAATGGCCTTAGATGTACAGACATTACAAAGATGAAGAGAGCTTGCTGAAACATTTTCATTAGTACAAACAAGTCTGTTTCTCGCCCACAGATGTGCTAAGTATAAGCATGAGCCAATGCATTGCTGTCTTTCTTGAAGCAAAATTTGTTTTTGGTAAGTGACGATTTCTATCCAGTTTCTAACTTGTGAAATAAAATTTCTTGAGTTCTACACAATTTTTCCTTTTTTGATAGGGTCCATGTATATCCCTTAGGTTTGCAGAGATCTTTGTAATCTGAAAAGCACAAAAAATGTGCTTGTTTTAACATTACCAAGATGAAGAACTATTTCCATTATTCTGAAATGATACACTTCTTTCACAAGAATGATAATAATAAGACATGCCACTAGACTTCTAGGGAAATCAACTTTCTTCAATGGTAGAAGGATAAACTGGCAAAAACATCTATAACTTCTCTTTGTTCACTATTCCTTGAATAGAAAGTGTGTTTTTTTGTTTTTCTGGTTTTTCAAGATATTGATGAGAAAGTTTCTTTTTTCTAGCTATGAGCTTTTTGAAAATCAAGGTTCCAATAGAAAGGCAGTGCCAAAATCTAGCAATTTGACATTCAGTAGACTAACCAATAAAATAATTTAAAATTAGCATTGGCATCTCGACTTTATTCTGGGCTGTCTCTTCATATGTTCAGTACTCTATACATTTTAAATAGTAGATTTTAAATAAATATGTTAATGGTGAAAGAGAGAACCAAGATCTAGGTAACAATGATGCCATGACTCCAAACAGGCTGGCAGTAAACTGAGACAGTTGTTCTTGGGGTGGAAGAGGGGGTTGCTAATTACTATTCATAAGCATATGGCATACGATCAGTTTATAAAATACTTTTCCAATATTGCATGTGACATTGTAAATCCAGAATCCTGAATAATAGAGAAATGGACAGATTTTTACAAGAAGCTTTTCCAAGAAAATATTTTAAAAATTTAAAATAATATAAACTTCCACATATCCTTGAATGGAGGCACAAGTTCTATATTAGTGGATATTTTAGGTTGATGACTTCACATCTGGAATGAAGAAAAAAGTGGGGGGAAATGTACCTTTCCCCAGGTGTTCTTGTTTTTGTCACATTAGTCATTCAGGATACTCAATGTAAATTGTCCACTTTTTTTTTTTTAATTGAATTTGGGATCTATAGGGGTGGGAAGTCCAGACATTTAAAGACACTGTAACACAATGAAGATCTGGGAAATAGCATTTTCTACATGGAACTGGATTGCTGTGGCACTTTATTTGGGCATAGACCAAGAATGGTTACCAGCACTTAGAATAGTCCTTACTAGTCAGATAAAATTAAATAGAAGTGGCATCAGATACTCCAGTTTATAATCTACAGTGCTCTTAGATAGAAAGTTCTGTGGTGATATAGATGTTCTATATCCACTGCCATGTGTGGCTATTGAGTACTCAATTTGTGCTTAGTGTGTTTAGGAACTGAGTTTTTTTTTTTTTTTTTTTAAAGATTTTATTTATTTATTTGACAGAGATCACAAGTAGGCAGAGAGGCAGGCAGAGAGAGAGAGAGGAGGAAGCAGGCTCCCTGCTGAGCAGAGAGCCCGACGCGGGACTCGATCCCAGGACCCTGAGATCATGACCTGAGCCGAAGGCAGCGGCTTAACCCACTGAGCCACCCAGGCACCCTAGGAACTGAGTTTTAAATTTAATTTTAATTGATTTAAATTTAAGTAACCACATTTAAGTAAACTATTGTTTACTGTATTGTATAGTACAGAGTTAGGAAGATGCTCATCCTTAATCTAGTTTCGAATTATGCTTTCGCTTTGTGTTGAGACAACAATTCATTATCTTATTACAGAGATTACTCCATGGTAATAGGAACAAAAATTTTTAAAACAAACAAACAAAAAGGAAACATAAAGCCTTTCTGTGTCCAAGACTTAATTGCCTCATGCCAAAATTGTGAATCTATTTATTCACCTTCTAGTTGGTCTTGGAAAGTCCATCTGTTCTCTGGATAAAGCATGTGGTTAAAATAGTTAACAGAACATTTCAGGGGTGTCTGGGTGGCTCAGTGGGTTAAAGCCTCTGCCTTTGGCTCAGGTCATGATCCCAGGGTCCTGGGATCGAACCCTGCATCAGCTCACTGCTCAAGTGGGGAGCCTGCTTCCCTCCCTCTCTCTGCCTGCCTCTCTGCCTACTTGTGACCTCTGTCTGTCAAATAAATAAATAAAATCTTTAAAAAAAGAATATATTGTACTTCACCTGCTTGTGTTTTGTCAAACTCAGAACATTTTTTAGAAAATTATAATTTATTTCAAGAGAGAGATACAGTAGTATTCTTGAAAATTACCCCAAAGATACAGATGTAGTAAAAAGAAGGGTCATATGCACCCCAACGTTCATAGCAGCAGTGTCCATAATAGTCAAAATGTGGAAAGACCCAAGATGTCCTTCAACAGATGAATGGATAAAGAAGATGTGGTCAATATACACAATGGAATACTACTCAGCCCTCCAAAAGGATGAATACCCAACTTTTGCATCAGCATGTTTGGGACTGGAGGAGATTATGCTAAGTGAAATATGTCAAACAGAGAAAGTAAATTATCATATGGTTTTACTTATTTGTGGAACTTAAGGAATAGCATGGAGGACATTAGGAGAAGGGAAAAATGAAAGGGGAGAAATTGGAATGGGAGATGAACCATGACAGACTATGGACTCTGGAAAGCAAAAGGAGGGTTTTAGAAGGGAGGGGGTTGGGGGATGGGTGATCCTTGTGATGGGTATTAAGGAGGACATGGATTGCACGGAGCACTGAGTATTATACGCAAACTATGAACCGTGGAACACTGCATCAAAAACTAATGATATATGGTACGGTGACTAACATAACACAAAAAAAAGAAAAAAAAAGAGAAAAAAAGAAAACATTATGTAAAAAAGTAATTCAGACACTGTGGCTTCTGTGGCGAAGTTCCCAACCATTAGTCTATAGTGATTTTCTTTTCATTGTGACTGATTATTCTTTTTCATCTTCTTTTCCTTCCCCCATTCTTGATTTCTACAGTTACAGAATGAAGGCAATATGGCTAAATATTCTTACTCTTGCACAGACTATTCACCAGGTAGGTAATCTTGAAGATGCCCATTTCCACTTTCTTCTTCCCCTCCCCTCTTCTTCTTCTTCCTTTCCTCTTCCTACTTCTTCTTTTTTCTTTTCCTTTTTCCCTTCCTCTTTCTCTTCCCCCTCCCCTTTCCCTCCTCCTCCTTCTTCTTCCTCTTCCTTTTACTGTTCTCTTCCTCTCCGTTCTTCTTCTTGCTTCTTCTTTCTTCTTCATAGAAGAAGACGAGAGTAGATAGAGTTTGGATGCTCTAGAATCTATCCTTGATGCCAAGATGCCAAAAAGAATTTACATGGGGCTGTTCTGTTTACACTGCTGCAAGATAAGGATATCACTTTGTCTCCTTGAGGTGAATTTACCTGAGCTGCTATCAAAGAGGTAGGTACAAAAGCTGCAGGAACCACCAGTGTGATGACTCAGCTGAGACAGTTTTTAACCATGTTTAGTGCACAGGTTCCATAGGTCAGAAAAAGCACAGAACTATAGTTCTGCATAATGGTAACCTGTCCATGATGTCAGGGAAACTTCTGGAAAATTCTGCAGAGTTCACAGTCACCGATATCTCAAGACTGAAGATTTACTCAGTGAATCATTTTACATGCCTTGTTCTGGTCAGATATCTTCCACTTCTCATTGTAATCAAAGGAAAGTCATTTTCATAGTGGTCTAATCTCACAGGCAGGCCTAGTTGAGCAATAGGTTAGAAGATACACACTCCCTATGTTATTTCTTAAAAATAACAGGATTAAAAATATATTAATGTGATCCTAGACAAAATTTTAATTGCACATTTAATTAGAATGCACAATTTCATATAAGGTAAGTTACACATTTTCATGAATGGTTTAGAGTTATTGAATGCCTGGGATTCTGGAGGCATTGGGAATTTGTTTCCATATGCATGTGTTCATAGCATTTGTGATATGTCTCTAGTCATTTCTTGTCTCTAATGCATCTAGAACAACAACTTTGAGATATTTAGGAACATCTTTATGATTTTACTGCTCTATTTATGTTACTGTCCCACTAGAATGTGAGCCTTGTATAGGCAGAAGCTTCATATCATTCATGATGGTTTTCTTATAAGCAGGCATGTTATCTGTCACAAATTTGAATGAATGACTGAAAGGATAGTAGATTGAGCAGAATATCATCAATATTCTGATATTTATAGGAATTTTTAGAGGGGGATAACTGAGGACTTTAATAACAAAGGTGAAATTCCATTAAGGAAGTTATTTGGAGCATTTGCAGAAGAGTATATTTACATGGGGACCATTATACTATTTAAAGAGGTGAACCAAATACCCTCCAGTGCCTCCTCTGTTTTCATCATTTTAAGTGACCAGGGTTTTTTGTTTTTATGTTTTGTTTTTGTTTTCTGCATCTTGTAGCACTCTTTAAAATGCCAAATATGTCATAAAAAATAAAAATATGTGCAAAATCCCTGCAATGATAATCTATAGATTCTATTGGACGGTCTTTTGGATAGTAGACACTCTACTGATTTTCTGATTTTCTGCTAAAATCCCAGCCTGGTTTCTTCCTTTCCAAACCTTATACCTTTTATTTCTTCCCTTGTTCTACTGCACAGTGCAAAATCTGCAGTTCACTATTAAAAATAAATGGTGTTGGAATGCATCCTTAGCTGATTCTACATTTTAAAGAAAATGCTTTCAATGTCATATGTTAAAGATAATGTTTGCTGAGGGTTTGTTATACTAAGAAAGTTCCCTTCTATTCTTATTTTTTTAATACTGTGAGTTAATATTGAATTTTATAGGATGCATTTCTTGTATCTGTTGAGGTTATAATTGACTTTTTAATCTGTAGTTGATTATTGTGGTGATATTCATTAGTTGATTTTCTTATACTAAACCGACTGTGCATTTCTAGATAACCTTAAGTTATTTGGGCTCTATTTGATATTTTTTATACATTGCTACAGGCAATTTATTGGTAGTTATACATTTTTGGCCCATTAATATATAAAGGTATGTTTTAAAAATTCACATGTGAGAAAAATCTCATTTTTAAATTGTTTCTAACTTAATCACTTTGTAATATTCCTATCATTAATTTGTTGGCAATTCTTTTCTGGCCTGGCATTTAGTAAATATTTTTAAAGTTTTTTTTTTTTTTTTCTTTAGGGGGAGGGTGGAGAGGGCAAAGGAATAGAGAGACTCTTAAGCAGAGAGCCCGACACGGGGCTCCATCTTACACTCTGAGCTCATGACCTGAGCCAAAATCAAGAGTTCAATTTCACTCAGGTGCCCCCTGATATTTAGTGAATTTTAATAAATACTTGATGTGTGCTGAGAAGAAAATTATCATCTCTAATTGTTGGATATAATTTTTATATGTTCTTTGGATGAAGCTTGTTAATTATAGTGTTCAAATGTTGTAGATTTTGCTGATTATTTCTGTCAACTTAATCTATTAAGTCCAGACATATCTAAGTGTTTTACATTATGACGTTGGAATCCATCTCTCATTGCAGAGCTATTAATTTTGGATGATGAAGTTTGAGGGTTTTTATTAAATGTGTAATGATTTAGAATTATTTTATCTTTCTAATGAATTGAAACTTAAGCAGTTACTTTTCTTTGTTCTAGTAATACTTTGAAAATCTGTTTAAAAAATGTATATATATATATATACATATATAATTATAATTATATTTATATAATACTAGTTTTGGTTTGAGCACAAACATGGTATGTATTTTTCCATACTCTTACATACAAACTTTCTGTGTCTTTATCTGTCTAATAGGGCATTCGTAAATGACTTACAGCTAGATATTTTTTTTAAAACTTGATGAGATATTTTTGTTTCTTTTTTTAAGATTTTATTTATTTATTTGACAGAGATCACAAGTAGGCAGAGAGGGAGGCAGAGAGAGAGAGAGGGGGAAGCAGGCTCCCACTGAGCAGAGAGCCTGATGCAGGGCTCAATTCCAGGACTCTGGGATCATGACATGAGCTGAAGGCAGAGGCTTTAACCCACTGAGCCACCCAGGTGCCCCGAGATACCTTTTTTTTTTTTTTTTAACAAAAAAGTTTTATTTGTTTATTTTTAAAAGATTTATTTATTTTAGAGAGAGAGAAAGATAATGGTGGGGGGAGGGGTAGAGAGAGGGAGAGTCTTAAGCAGAATCCATGCTGAGTGCAGAATCTGATGTGGGGCTTCATCTCCTAACCCTGACTGAGATCATGACCTGAGCTAAAACCAAGAGTCCAATACTTAATCTACTGTACCCACCCAGGCTCCCCAAGTCTCTGCCTTTCATAATTACTGATGTACTTGGACACATTTCTCCATCTTAATTTTTACTTTCTACTTTTTTACATTTTTAGTTTCATGTTTTATTTCCTTCTTGTCTTCATTTGAATTGTTCTATTTACTTTGGGTCTGTCTGTTTCATTTTGTTGGTTTTTTTTTTTTTCCTTATAGGTTCTCCATTATTATACTTCACTATTTTGGAAATTACACCCCATATGTATATTTTTAAAATAATTATCCTAGTTTCATATGCACAGTGTCTGGTTGATAAATATATACTTTCAAATTATTGGGATCAAAAAATGTTTTAACTCTGAGAATAATTCCCCAGATAAATTATAATCTACTTGTATCTAGTGTTTTTTTAAAATCTGTATTTCAATGTCATACCCTAGACATTATTATTATTATTCTTAAAATGTGTTTTATAGATTTACCAAAATCACTACCAACTATTCCCTATTTCTTTTAAGTGAGGAGAACTTTTAGAGTTTTCTTTTGTGAGAACTGAGATAGACTTTTAGTTTTCACTTAGATGAAAAAAAACAAAATTTCATTATTATACTTGAAAGATAGCTTTGCTTGTATAGAGTTATAGGTTGACATTTTTTTTTTCTAGGTTCATTAGGAAATCTTCATTTCTTCTGTTTTCTATTATAGCTGTCAGTTCAAAATCATTCCTTTGTCTCAGGCTTCTGTAGAGATCACATTCCCATTTTAGGGTTCTACAGTTTCATTAAAAATGTCAGATAACTGGGGCACCTGGGTGGCTCAGTGGGTTAAGCCATTGCCTTTGGCTCAGGTCATAATCTCGGGGTCCTGGGATTGAGTCTTGCATCGGGTTTTCGGCTCGGCAGGGAGCCTGCTTCCCTCTCCCTCTCTCTCTGCCTGCCTGTGATCTCTGTCAAATAAATAAATAAAACCTATTAAAAAATACCTTCTTTAAAAAAAAAGTCAGATAATTAATTATATAAATATAGTTGTTTATGTATCTGTTGTTTAAGGCAATCAGTGGGTTTCTGGGATCTGAGGTTTTATGTCTTTCCATAATTTAGGAATATTATTTGTTTTTATTCCATTGATTATTGCCTTATTTTGATTTTTTTCTACCATATCTTTTTGGTTCTCTGATTAGACATATCTTAGACCTGCCCACTGCATCCTAATCCTTTTTTATTTTCCCTACTTTTGTATCTTTGCAGGATAACTTTCCTGCATCTAGATTTTAGTTCAGTAAATTTTTCTTCAGCTTGTCTAATGCTTATCTCAGTCTGTTAGCTGAGTTTTACATTTTATTTTTCATTTTAAAAAACTGTATTTAATGTATTTCAAACCTTATTGTTTAATTTTTATACTCTGTCAAAATATCAATTTTATGCAGATATCTTCTATTAGACCCTTCACTTTGGATAGTCCTTGATCTTATTGTCTATTTCTCATGGTCTGCACTGCTGTCAAAACAGAAGCTGAAATTATCGTGGTTAAGCAGATGCTTCCTGGGGAAAAGCTGGCTTCAGGCCTTTTTTATTTCCCAGCTGTTTTCCTTTTCTTTCTTTTCAGTTTCTGAACATTCTTTACTTTCTTGCTCTTAGGAAATCATTGAAAATGGTGTTTTCAATATATCATTAAGTGTTTTACGTTATTTTTATTTTTCAGGATACATGGGGTGGTTGTCACAGGAATCCTTTTCTGAAGTCTCTGGGAGAGGCATTCTGTGACCAAATGCCTTAGGAACTACTCTGATGCACCATGAGAGGGTGAAGGCAAAACACTAGTGGGTTGGCTGATATTCTTGAAAATCAATTCAGCAGTCTTAGAGATTTTTATTTAATTAGAGCAAAAATACCCCCAAGGAGGACACTGTAAGATTGCAAGTGTGAGATGCAAACATTAAATGTAGGATCATAGCCTCAATATAAGTTGCTCAGTCTAACTTGTAGAACTGCACACTTGGCTGCTTTTTAGTTTTTCTTTTTGTATATAAGAAATTATTTGACTTAAAATATTCTTTGAATACACATTTATTTGTGGCTCATCGAAAACAGACTTAGCATGTAGTTTTCAGTTATGAAACCATAGGGCATTGTATTGACCAAACATTATTATTGACCAAATAATATTGTATAAACTTATATAATATTGGCCACACAAAGTTTTTGGACAATATTTTCCATGGCATTACGGCTCAAGAAAACCAGAGATTTCACCCTGCAAATTTGTAAACTTGAAGCTACTGTGATTTGTAATACTGTGGTTATTGTTGTAGAGATTCCTGTTGCTTTTAAATTTTTTTTTCTTTTTTAACTAAATAGTAAATTTTCAATGGGGCAGGGAAATAAGCAGCAGGTACTTATGAGCTGCAAATATAAAAATATTCTTTCAATACAGTTAGACTGTCACTACTACCTCGTTATTAAGAGTCAAGTGGGAATGTTTGTTTCTATCAGGGGAACTCTCTCTCGACCTTGTTTACTCTCTTTACATTAATTATTTTTCATACAAAGAATCTATAATAGGTCTTCTCAGGCAGCTCCAGGGGCCAGACTCAGCTGAGGAGAGAAACATTCCCAGAAAACTGGTGGGCACCTTGGGAGGTGTGCTAGCTCTTTCATAATAACAGAGTACTAGTTAGGGCATCTTCTACATTAAAGACATTTTTTTTTCCATTGTGATAGTTATAGAAATATTCATTAACCTTCAGATTTTCACGTGGCATTGTTTAAGATTAAATTATATAGTGACCATTGTTGAATTATTATTAAGGCATAGTTATTAAATCTGTTTTGAAACTGGTAGGATATAATTGTAAGTAAATGTGAATGATTTCCATGGAGATAGAAATTCTATTTCATGGTAATATTAAATAATGAAATTTTTATCTAACTTGGAAATATTAACTTCATTGGTTCCATGATACACTTCCAAGATGACCATTTTCTTTGAATGGATGGGAAATCTAAAGCATGCAAAATGGATAAGCAATGTGGAAATACCCCTGCAATAGAGAAAACCTTGCTTCTACTCCTGGATCTGCAGTATGTTAATGGTGTGGCTGTGAATGAATCAGTTAATCTTTCTAAATTTAGGTTTCTCATCTATAAAAGTTAGGATTAACAATGGTCACGTGGTAGTTAGGAAAAAGAATTTGGGGAAGTTAGAAATAGATTGGGGTACTGAATTTGCCAGCTACAAACTGTGTAAATATGAACAAGTTGCTCATTTTCTTCAATACTACAATGTTCTTATCTATAAAATGGAAATAATGCAGTGTCTGGATTATCAAAGGTATTTGGTCCTTTTTTCCTGTACAAATGCAAGTCCATTCTTTTTTTTTAACCCCTTCATTATTCCTCCTAGATATTAGGCTATCATACCACCTTGGGTGGAGCCAGAGAAAATGAGAGAACTGGGTTCTTTATATTTATGTCCCTTTCCAGAAACTTCCATAATGTTGGCCCATAGAACATACAAAGTAAATATTTGTGGAATGGTAAATGAATGAGGTTTCTTACACACAGATAGAGTTAGTAAGTTAGGGACCTTCTCTCCTCGGCTAATCAAGACTTTATTTCCATGAAGGTTAATCTAAGAAATAGCATGAAAGCTTTGAGATGAGATTAACAAATTCTATTTCCAGTTCTACTTCTACTTTCTAAATTGAGTACCTTCTCCTCATTGGCACTGTCTATGAATAGTTCATCTATTTGGCTCTTTATGAATGACCAATCCTTACACCATGGGAGACTTATGACTATAAATAAAAATTGACTTCAAAATTACATCAGCAATTCAAGCATCTTATGGTGTACTAAAAAATAGATTAAAGTAATTATCATCAATGTGCCATTTTAAGCTGTAAGAAAAATGACCACATTGTCAGTTTGATAAATAATGCTGGTGTGAGAGAATGTGCATGTTTTAATTTTATCCTTTGGTGCTGCAAACCCACTTCCACTTAAAAGTAGTCCAGGATGATACAGCAGGCTTGTTATTTGCCAGGAAATAAATCATTATCATCTCTTTTAATAAAAGTGCTGATGGCCATTGTTCAATAACCCTTCTGCTTAAGTAACAGGTCTGCATCTTCAACAGAAGGTTGTAACTGATTATCAGCACTATACAGTCTTATTATACATAAAACTGTATTAAAAATAGTACTAAAAGGCACCAGGGTGGCTCAGTGGGTTAAGCCTCTGCCTTTGGCTCAGGTCATGATCTCAGGGTCCTGGGATCAAGCCCCGCATCGGGCTCTCTGCTCAGTGGGGAGCCTGCTTCCCTCTCTATCTCTGCCCGCTGCTCTGCCTACTTGTGATCTCTCTTTCTCTGTGAAATAAATGAATAAAATCTTTAAAACAAAACAAAACAAAAACAAGAAAAATAGTGCTGAGGTGTAGGTTTAAGATATATGGGAGATGATGCCTGCTCACAGTAAATAGTCCTTATACTGGGAAATAACCCCAGGCAAATTTCTGGATGATCTTAATGCATTCTCAATCAAGTCTAAAATAGCTCCCATTTCAAACTATGCATCAATTTTAATAATGACATTAATTTTTGCTTTGAAAGAATTGAGACATCATCCGGCCTGTTCTCCTATTTCTATTAAGGACACACTTACCACTTTGGTATCAGGAAATTAATTTTGTTTTTGAAATTTCCAAGAAAAAAGAGATTTCACAACTTTCTGGAACTGTAAATTACTGGCCTGGGTAAAACGAAGTCGCTCCATTTTGTAGTTAATTCTGGCATGTTTGGCAGATAGGAGAACCAGCAGGCCTCCCCTTTGGCAGGCTCTCCTGCCTCCAGAACTGGGAGACTGAACTGCCATTACACATTTTTTGCAACATCTCCAGATATGATATGGCTGTTGGCATATTAGATGTGC
The DNA here is from genome assembly GCF_020171115.1 of Neogale vison. Taxonomy (NCBI): domain Eukaryota; kingdom Metazoa; phylum Chordata; class Mammalia; order Carnivora; family Mustelidae; genus Neogale; species Neogale vison. Next base: position 175,000,483 of record NC_058093.1, on the reverse strand, counting down.
TTGATAGATCTTAATAATACATAATATTTCTTCAGAGCTTTCCTTCTTGGAACCCTGGTTGGCATTGAATAATATTGTACGTTGCTTTTTCTGGGAAATAACTTCTGATTCTCTGGGATTTGCATTCAAGAAGTTTACTTGGGAGTTTGTTAATTGGAGTTAACACCTGTGAGAGATTATGGAAGTATAATTGGGCAGAAGGAGAGGTGAAATGAGTTGCAATTGCAAACTGCATTCTAACTGATTGACAGGCTTCTCTGGAGCTGGCATTGACCTCCATTGTTGTCCTGAATGCAGACAAGGGGGATAAGCCAATGTATCTATATGTGTAGCAATTATTGGATGCTAACTGCTCCTGGAAAGGGAGTAAACATTGGGAAAGGCATCTACTTCTACTGAATTAGGTTTCTGGACAGGTCGCAGATGTGAATCATCAGCTGCCAACATTTCTAGAAGCTGACAGAATAAGTTTTTTAGTTCTAAAAGGAGATCTGGTGGCACACTATAGCATCTATCACAAGTAAACATGTGTACCATAGTATACACTGCAATAAACATTTGTTGAATGAATTAACTGTTAAAATTTTTTAAAAAGAGTTGTTTTCAACATGATGGGGGCAAGAAACAACTAAATACCAAAAAATTCATTGTGGTTGGAATGAAGGGGTTGGAGCAAAGGAAACAGACTGATAATGAGTGATACACAGGAAGAGTTTGGATTTTATGATATCTATATAATTGACAGCAGAGGAAGGAGCAAGAATTGTCATGACAAAGGGGCAGATAGGAGACTGAATATTCAAGACTGACCATGACATTTTCCGTTTATAAGACACAGTGATCTGATTTTTGTTTTTCATCTCCATGTTATGCCATGATTCCCTTTCTGGCATTTGTAGATACACAACATACATCTTAACATTTACACTTTTTCTCCTGTAATTTATTTCATCTACAGTGTCTTCTCCATCCCCACAAACTGTCAAACATTTATCATTAAGTAAAGATTTAGATGAAGGATCCACCCTTCTTGAAGCTGTACTCTCTTCCCTGTGCTAGGTAGAATTTACAGCCTCTTCCTAACACTGGTCTTTGTTTCATGTTCGACTCTCCTGCTCAGACTGTAAACTCTTCAAGAACAAGCGGCCATATATCTCTTTGATACTACCAGTTGATATGTCTGGCAAATGATGACCATTCAGAACTGTTTTGGTTGAACTAATGAATTGCATAATACTTGGACAGGATTCCAGTTGTAGAGAGAATTCAGAGGATGTTGTAATTTAGCAGAACATAATACTCAAGGGTGAAGAAAAAAGGAATATCTAACAAAATTTTAGAAAATAGTTAACAAGGCTTGTTAACCTGGGCTAGGGACTTATGTAGTCAGAGGTAGGTAGATTTGGAGAGGACTTTGAACACCTGGGTAAGAAGCTCATGGTTAAATACTTTAGCTAATGGTTTTCCAATATGGGCAAGCATTTAGATTCTCATTTAAAGCATGAAAAGATGACTTATCAGGTATATTAAAGAATGAGTTATTGAAGTATCACATCAGTTATGTAGTTACTGCAATTACCTGACATCTAGTAGGAAGGGACTTACCTCAAATGGGCATTGTAGCAGATAGATACTCTAGAGGTACCCTGAATATCCAGAGGTCAAAGGTAGGGCAAGCTGGAAATGGATCGTGGGAAGATGCAATACACAATGCAGAAAGATAGTGAACAGGTGACAAGAAGAAGGCTGTGTTATCTCATGGTGAGCCACCTACAGATTATCCTACACTTCACCATCTGGAAGGTCTGCTTGCAGGTGGGTTTGACAACAATTCAGAGAACTTGGCAGCAGGCAGTAGGTAGAGTCTAGCAAGCCAGCTAGCAGTAGAGAAATCTGGCAGAAGTAAAGGTAAGCCAACCATAATATCAGGATTTCGGAGACTGAATCCAGTCCATGGAATTACTGGAGAGAACAATTTAGGGGGACTAGTACTCTAGGACTCTAATACTCAGTGAGGCCCTGGGACTGGGTGTTAGTTATTGAAATTAGTGTACAAGGTGTGAGTGTGACCATGGTAATAGGCAGGATTAGATGTGTGAACTTTGTTCTTATCCTTTGTAGAGCAGGAGGAGCTTTCAAAATGAGTTAGAATCACTTTGAATGTTAAAATGATCCAATATTCAATCTGTAGCTATTGAATGATTTCTGTATGTCAGGCACTGTGCTAGGCATTGAGGCTATATAATATGAATGTTACAGATATGACTCTGTCCTCTGAGGACTCACATTCTGCCAGGTGAGTTAGACATCAAATACATAAGTAAATACTTAAAAATATGGTTTAGAGTTATGAATGAAATAAACTGATTTCTATAATAAAAAGAAGTTTGATAATGGGTATTTAGGGAACTTCTTTTTGAGTGGGTGTCAATTAATTTAAGTTCTCAAAGAAGAAATATCTAAAAGTTAGGAAAAAGAGATTCCAGACAGAAGGAACAACTCATGTGTGCTTCTGAGATGGGAAGTGGGAGAGCTTAAAGAAACCAGCATGGCAGTCACTAAGTGGGAGTGGTGGTGGTGCTTGTGGGTGGATCAACAGGCATGCAGAATCCGTTACTATGTAAGATATTGGATTTTAGGTGGTGTTGGAATCTGTTGGAGGATTTGTAGGATATTTAGAATTATGATATTCATTATATCATGAGGTAAATTTCCAGAGGTCCAGCAAGTTCCAGGAATGGGCACTGGGCTGGACAAAGCAGTGAAGTTGTCTGGAATTTCGGAGTCTCCAGCAGGGTTGCCCTGGCAGAGCCAGGTCTCCAAGTCCTCAGCCACAGGACTGAACCCAGTGTCCTCCATTATTCCCTGCTGTGCAGAGAGATCAAAGAATGAACCATATTCTTTTGGGTTCAAGTAAAGGGACTCAGGACAGAAGTCTGGCTCAGGAGAAAACTCAAATATATCAAAACTTCAGAAAATAGAATTTTCCTTCAGAATTTATAGTGTTACTATCAGCAAAGCAGTATTTATATGAGCTGTGTGCTGAGTCAAACGGAATTTAAAAATATTCTGATGTTGGTGGCGCCTGGGTGGCTCAGTTAAGCTGCTGCCTTCAGCTCAGGTCATGATCTCAGAGTCCTGGGATCGAGCCCCGCATCGGGCTCTCTGCTCAGCAGGGAGCCTGCTTCCTCCTCTCTCTCTGCCCGCCTCTCTGCCTGCTTGTGATCTCTCTCTGTCAAATAAATAAATAAAATCTTAAAAAAAAGTATTCTGATGTTTATTGAAAGTATTTTTCCTGGTTAACATCTGATTTGTCACAGATTTCTACTGAGGTTTTATTTTTTTTTTCCTTTCAGTGTTTCAGAATTCATTGTTTATGCATCACACCCAGTGCTCCATGCAATACAGGCCCTCCATAATACCCACCACCACGCTCATCCAACCCCCTACCCCCTCCCCTCCAAAACCCTCAGTTTGTTTCTCAGAGTCCACAGTTTCTCATGGTTCATCTCCTCCTCCAATTTCCCCCAACTCCCTTCTCCTCTCCATCTCCCATGTCCTCCGTGCTATTCCTTATGCTCCACAAGAAAGCAAAACCATATGATAATTGACTCTTTCTGCTTGACTTATTTCACTCAGCATAATCTCTTCCAGTCCCAACCATGTTGATACAAAAGCTGGGTATTCATCCTTTCTGATGGAGGCATAATACTCCATAGTATGTATGGACCATATCTAATTTCTCCATTCGTCTATTGAAGGGCATCTTGGTTCTTTCCACATTTTGGCAACTGTGGCCATTGCTGCTATGAACATTGGGGTACAGGTGGCCCTTCTTTCACTACATCTGTATCTATGGGGTAAATACCCAATAGTGCAATGGCAGAGTCATAGGGAAGCTCTATTTTTAATTTCTTAAGGAATCTCCACACTGTCTTCCAAAGGGGCTGTACCAAATTGCATTCCCACCAACAGTGTAAGAGGGTTCCCCTTTCTCCACATCCTCTCCAACATTTGTTATTTTGTGTTGTTAATTTTGGCCATTCTAACTGGTGTCAGGTGTTATATCAATGTGGTTTTGATTTGAATCTCTCTGATGGCGAATGATGATGAATGTTCTTTCATGTGTCTGTTAGCCATTTGTGTGTCTTCTTTGGAGAAGTGTCTGTTCGTGTCTTCTGCCCTTTTTTTTTTTTAAATAATTTTTAAATTTTTTATAAACATATATTTTTATCCCCAGGGGTACAGGTCTGTGAATCGCCAGGTTTACACACTTCACAGCACTCACCAAAGCACATACCCTCCCCAATGTCCATAACCCTGCCCCCCTTCTCCCAACCCCCTTCCCCCCAGCAACCCTCAGTTTGTTTTGTGAGATTAAGAGTCACTTATGGTTTGTCTCCCTCCCAATTCCATCTTGTTTCATTTATTCTTCTCCTACCCACTTAAGCCCCCATGTTGCATCACCACTTCCTCAAATCAGGGAGATCATATGATAGTTGTCTTTCTCTCCTTGACTTATTTCACTAAGCATGATACACTCTAGTTCCATGTTGTCGCAAATGGCAAGATTTCATTTCTTTTGGTGGCTGCATAGTATTCCATTGTGTATATATATACCACATCTTCTTTATCCATTCATCTGTTGATGGACATCTAGGTTCTTTCCATAGTTTGGCTATTGTGGACATTGCTGCTATAAACATTTGGGTGCACGTGCCCCTTTGGATCACTACGTTTGTATCTTTAGGGTAAATACCCAGTAGTGCAATTGCTGGGTCATAGGGCAGTTCTATTTTCAACATTTTGAGGAACCTCCATGCTGTTTTCCAGAGGGGTTGCACCAGCTTGCATTCCCACCAACAGTGTAGGAGGGTTCCCCTTTCTCCTCATCCTCGCCAGCATCTGTCATTTCCTGACTTGTTGATTTTAGCCACTCTGACTGGTGTGAGGTGATATCTCATTGTGGTTTTGGTTTGTATTTCCCTGATGCCGAGTGATATGGAGCACTTTTTCATGTGTCTGTTGGCCATCTGGATGTCTTCTTTGCAGAAATGTCTGTTCATGTCCTCTGCCCATTTCTTGATTGGATTGTTTGTTCTTTGGGTGTTGAGTTTGGTAAGTTCTTTATAGATTTTGGACACTAGTCCTTTATCTGATATGTCATTTGCAAATATCTTCTCCCATTCTTTCAGCTGTCTTTTGATTTTGTTGACTGTTTCCTTTGCTGTGCAAAAGTTTTTGATCTTGATGAAATCCCAATAGTTCATTTTTGCCCTTGCTTCCCTTGCCTTTGGCGATGTTCCTAGGAAGATGTTGCTGCGGCTGAGGTCGAAGAGGTTGCTGCCTGTGTTCTCCTCAAGGATTTGGATGGATTCCTTTCTCACATTGAGGTCCTTCATCCATTTTGAGTCTGTTTTTGTGTGTGGTGTAAGGAAATGGTCCAATTTCATTTTTCTGCATGTGGCTGTCCAATATTCCCAACACCATTTATTGAAGAGGCTGTCTTTTTTCCATTGGACATTCTTTCCTGCTTTGTCGAAGATTAGTTGACCATAGAGTTGAGGGTCTATTTCTGGGCTCTCTATTCTGTTCCATTGATCTATGTGTCTATTTTTGTGCCAATACCATGCTGTCTTGATGATGACAGCTTTGTAATAGAGCTTGAAGTCCGGAATTGTGATGCCACCAACTTTGGCTTTCTTTTTCAATAACCCTTTGTTCTGCCCATTTTTTGATGTGATTTTCTATTTTGTGTGTGTTGAGCTTGAGTTCTTTATAGATCTTGGATATCAGCCCTTTGTAGTGTCATTTGAGAAGATCTTCTCCCATTCCATGGGTTACCTCTTTGTTTTGTTGACTATTTCCTTTGCTGTGCAGAAGCTTTTGATCTTGGTGAAGTCCCAAAAGTTCATTTTCACTTTTATTTCCTTTGCTTTTGGAGACATGTCCTGGAAGAATTTGCTGTGGCCAATGTGCGAAAAGATTACTGCCCTATGTTCTTTAGGATTCTGATGGATTCCTGCCTCACGCTGAGGTGTTTTACCCATTTTGAGTTTCTTTTTGCGTATGGTGTAAGAAAATGGTGGAGTTTCATTCTTCTACACATAGCTGTCCAATTTTCCCAGCACCATTTATTGAAGAGACTGTCTTTTTTCCACTGTATATTTATTCCTGCTTTGTCGAAGATTATTTGACCATATAGTTGAGGGTCCATACCTGGGCTCTCTACTCTGTTCCACTGATCTATGTGTCTGTTTTGTGCCAGTACCATGCTGTCTGTTGATCATATATTTGTAGTAAACCTTAAAATCAGGCAACATGATGCCCCCAGTTTTGTTTTTCTTTTTCAACTTTTCCTTAACAATTCAGGGTCTCTTCTGGTTCCATACAAATTTTAGAATTGTTTGTTCCAGCTCTTTGAAAATTTCATGTGGAATTTTGATCAGGATGGCATTGAAATTATAGATGGCTCTAAGCAGTATAGACATTTTGACAATGTTTATTCTTCTGTCCATGAGCATGGAATGCTTTCCCCCCCTTTTTGTGTCTTCTTCAATTTCTTTCATGAGTGTTCTGTAGTTCCTTGAGTACAGATCCTTTACCTCTTTGATTAGGTTTATTCCCAGGTATCTTATGGTTCTTGGTGCTATAGTAAATGGAATCAATTCTCTAACTTCCCTTTCTGTATTTTTGTTGTTAGTGTATAGGAAAGCAACTGATTTCTATACATTGATTTTGTATCCTGCCACATTACTGAATTGCTGTATGAGTTACAGTAGTTTAGGGGCGGAGTCTTCTGAGTTTTCTATATAAAGTTTCATGTTATCTGTGAAGAGAGAGAGTTTGACGACTTCTTTGCCAATTTGAATACCTTTAATTTCTTTTTGTTGTCATTGCTAGGACTTCAGTACTATGTTGAACAAGAGTGGCAAGAGTGGGCATTCTTGTCGTGTTCCTAATCTCAAAGGGAAGGCTGTCAGCTTTTCCCCATCAGATGATATGTTCTGTGGGTTTTTCATAGATAGCTTTTATGAAGTTGAGGAATGTTCCCTCTTTCCCTATACTTTGAGGTTCTTCTCTCTTCTCTCATTGATTTGTTCTATCACATTGATTGATTGTGAATGTTGAGTCACCCCTGCATCCCACGGATAAATCTCACCTGGTCATGGTAGATAATCTTTTTAATGTGCTGTTGGATCCTATTAGCTAGGATCTTTTTTTTTTTTTTTTTTTTTACTTATTTGACAGACCGAGATCACAAGTAGGCAGAGAGGCAGGCAGAGAGAGAGAGGGAGGAAGCAGGTTCCCTGAGAAGCTAGAGAGCCCGGTGCGGGGCTCGATCCCAGGACTCTGGGATCATGACCCGAGCCGAAGGCAGAGGCTTTAACCCACTGAGCCACCCAGGCACCCCCTATTAGCTAATATCTTATTGAGAATCTTAGCAACCATATTCATCAGGATATTGGCCTGAAATTCTCCTTTTTGGTGGGGTCTTTTCCTGGTTTGGGGATCAGGGTAATGTTGGCTTCATAAAAAGAGTTTGGAAGTTTTCCTTCTGCTTCTATTTTTTGAAACAGCTTCAGGAGAATAGGTATTATTTTTTCTTTGAATGTTTGGGAGAATTCTACATGTAATCTGTGAGGTCCTGGGCTCTTGTTTTTTGGGAGGTTTTTGATCACTCCTTCAATCTCATTACTAGATATTGGTCTGTTCAGGTTGTCAGTTTCTTCCTGATTCAGTTTTGGAAGTTTATAGGTTTCCGGGAATGCATCCATTTCATCTAAGTTGCTTAACTTATTGGCATATAAGTGTTGATAATAATTTCTGATGATTGTTTCTATTTCCTTGATGTTAGTTGTGATCTCTCCCTTTCATTCATAATTTTATTAATTTGGGTCCTCTCTTTTTTCTTTTAAATTAGTTTGGCCATGGTTTATTGATCTTATTTATTCTTTCAAAATATCAGCTTCTAGTTTCTATCACATTGGTCTCTGCCCTAATCTTGATTATTTCCCTTCTTGTGTGTGAGGTTGGCTTAATTTGTTGTTGATTCTCCAGTTCTTTAAGGTGTAAAGAGAGCTGGTGTATTCTGGATTTTTCCTTTTTTTTTTTTTTGAGGGAGGCTTGGATGGCTTTGTATTTCCCCCTTAGAATTGCCTTTGCTGTATCCCATAGGTTTTAGACTGAAATGTCTTCATTCTCATTGGTTTCCATGAATTGTTTAATTTCTTCTTTGATTTCCTGGTTGATCTAAACATTCTTAAGCAAAGTGGTCTTTAGCTTCCAGGTGTTTGAATTCCTTCCAAACTTTTTCTTGTGGTTGAGTTCCTGTTTCAAAGCATTGGAGTCTGAGAATATGCAGGAAATAATCTCGATATTTTGGTATCAGTTGAGTCCTGATTTATGACCCAGTATGTGGTCTATTCTAGAGAAAGTTCCATGTGCACTCGAGAAGAATGGGTATTCTGTTCTACTGGGTTTTTTAATGAACATTTACTTAACTATTAAAGGTGGCTGGAACAATGACAGCAGCCAGGACAGGCTAACTATGAAGAAAGACTTTTTTTTTTCCAGGTTGTCATAACATTCAAATTCCAAAATTTTTCACAGTGTTTAAACTAGTGCAAGGACTCCCTTGTGTATCAGTTTATTCTAACAGCTAAAGTAAAGTGCAAAAAAGCTAAAGCCAAAGTGCAAAAATAATTAGTGGGCTTTTCAGAAAAGTAACTCAGGTGCTATTCATACTAACTTCAGGTGATTTACATACACAATCTATGTATGAGTTTTTGTGGTCTCTGATGAAAGTTACCAGGATGACCATGAATTTTTATTAATGACCATGTATATTTAGGTTTATTTAATACATGACTAGCTCTTAAAGATCTTTGTCACTAGAAAAATGGAGTGGCATGGATAAATGAAAGAAAACTATGTTTTCACTCATAGTTCAAATTCGCTTAACTATTGTTAGGCCATCCCATTTTCAAAAAAAAAAAAAAATGTAAACAAAACCCCCAAAACTTTTGCCTTCACAAATCCATTCTAGACTGATTCAGATTTTCTTTTCAAGTTATTCCCAAATTATTCTCAAATATTTTTAGTGAAGGTTTAAATAGGCAATGAACCACCTTCTCATTTAGAAAGAAAAGAAACCAAAGATGAGGGAGGGGGACAGAAAGAGACTATTATAGTCTCTTAAGGTAGACCATGATAGGCAGATTTCTGCCTCCTGGTATTCACATCTCTGTGTAACCCCCTTCTCTTGGGTATGAACCTGCCCTGTCTGGCACCTTAATTACAGCCCTGTGAGAAACCCTGAATCAGAGGACTCAGGTAAGCTGTGCCCTGGTTCATAACCCATACAAATTTTAGGATAATAAATGCATGTTCTTTTTAGTGACTACATTTGGGAGCAATTTATTACACAACAGTATACAATGAATATAAGAGCTTTTAAAATTATTCCCATAAACATGCACCCTGTCCATGTTCTATCCCAGTAACTTGGCACTATATCATAGATTTTTAAACATTTGACCATATTCCCCAGGAGATCTTGATATAATCACCTATCCTGTTCCTATCCTCTAACCACTTGAAAGCCACTGACTTATCTTTATATTCAAAAATAACAACTTCAATGATTGAGAATGTATGGTACAAGAAGGCCTCCATATTTGTGAATTGAGTTTTGTGTTTCTAAAAGCTCTGGTACATAGCATACCTATTTACACTCTGTGAATTGTTCTAGGTATATGGTTTACCCACATACTCTTTAACAGTGTGATGAAAGAATAGTAATTTCATCATGGTCAATGAGAAGAAATAATGAAATAGACCAGTAGGAAGTGGAGAAATGGGAGAAAAGACTGATAAAAATGATGAAAAGTAACAATTTTGGAATTAGGAAATTCTGGGTTTCAGCATATAATAGGCTATGTGTAAGTTCCTATGATTTAGGATGAAATTATTCAACCTTCAAGGCCCTCTATTTTCCTCATTTATATAATGGGGAAACAATGTAAGTGAAAGAACCCAGCATGTGAGGACCACACAGGGAATGGTGTTTTATATCCTTTCTTCCTTGAGGTGATACAGGACAAATGTATGAGTGGAAGAAACAAAACAGTCTTTTCAGTAATTGAAATTCTTTCCTTTAGCCATTTCATAACATGCTGCCTTTTTTTTTTTTTTTTTTTTTTTTTAATGTGGGTCCTGAAGCTCACTTACAGTTTTCTCACATCTCAGGCCAGCATGATGTAGTGGCCAATGGATCTTGCTTTCACTGGGAACTCTAAGTTTTATCTCCAATGGATGAAATATATAAACCAATTTGATTTTAGGAAGACAACTGTATTCATATAAAATAAAATTTCATATAAATGAAAGAAAACTATGTTTTCACTCACAGTTCAAATTCATTTACTTATTGTTAGCTCATCCTATCCTCAAAACAAAGAACATAAACATACACAATTTATGAATCTTCATCAGTTTCTTGTCTATATTTTGCATCTCTCCCTCACCTTTATTATCCTTGTATCTTAGAGGAAAGAGCTAACATAGCCTGGCTTGGTTTAGCTATGCTGAATGCTAAAGATATGTAGCTGGAATAGAGCTGTGATTAAAGGCATGAAAACCTTAATGTATTCAGGTAGGAACAAGGTTTAACTTGGATAAAGGAGCTTTCTCCACATTATATCTTACTAATATCATGCAAGCAGTGGATTTGAAAATTGGGCTCTTCTGAGTGAAACATTGCCCAGCCCATCCTCCAGGGACATTCAATGTGTAAGTTGATACGTATTGTATTTTAGAGCTTTTGTCAGACTCTCTTTTATGTACATGAGTAAATCCTCTCACAGAGTGGAACAAACTGAAAGAAATACAACCCAGGTTTTCAGAGGCAATAATTTATAGTTAATTTGGAGAATTCCTTCACTGCAGAGATCTTGAGCTTATCTAAAGATCTTTGCACCCTTAAGGGCACTATTCCTAACTATGGGCTCATTACTTTTCCTTTAGAGACACCTTCGTCTTTGGATTTGTTCCAGAGCACCCGTGCGCTCCCCAGGAAGTTCTTTGGGGCTAGTTTTCTGGTACCAACTCTTCCTTTTAATTTTAGATTTTCTGTACATTTGTTCAGAGAAACATGATACTCATCTTCCCAATTCCCCTTCACCTAGTTAATTCCACCAGGTCCCCTTTTCCTTTTGCTCCCTAGCCTCCATTCTCTGAATACAGACCATCCCTGCCTATCCCAGTCCCGGTTTTGGCTTGCCTTTCACCTGGCAGGACAGAGCTGGTAGAAAATGGAGAGTTGGAGCTTTGCCTTAACCAGCTGGCCAACTCAACCAGTTCAACAGGGAAAAAGTATTTATTGCATGTCCTTAGACCAAAAGGTTTGTTTGCCTTTTATAAAGATGGTATATGTTTTTAACTTCTCCATTTGCTCTGTAAACTTCTTTAGATCACACTGTATTTATGTTTGTATCTCCCAGGGTACCACCATATATAGCTTCAATTGTGTTGGGTAAAATACATGTTTTTCTTGAATGAGATTAAGAGAAAGAAAAGGAATTAAAATTAGTGGGGGAAACTAAATTTATCCATGGCCAGGTATCTTTCAAGTAACAGAACACATAGCAGAACCTAGGGCTGTTTGACCCAAAGACTTTATACTTCTTTTTACAACATGCTCTCTCACCATTTTAGCTGTGCTGCTGTGGTCATGTAAGATACTTCTCTCTGCAATTATTTTTATTATTAAAACCTGTATGGATGTAGCTCATTAGGGGACAGTGGCAGTCTGAAGAAAATTGCAGAAAGATTAAAAAAGTAGATTTATCAAAATTGAATTGGAGGAAACAACATCACTCACTTTATATTTTCTGTTTTTGATTCCTCGTTCACCTCATAAAGAACTTTGTCAAGTTTTGGGATTAACACTGACAATGTGTTAATGTAAATAGGATGTAAGACATAATGATGCTTCTGAGTATAAGAATTTTGATGATCTAGAAAGATTCTCATTTTATTTTATATTCTCATGTAAAATAGTGATATTTAAAATCTTATTACCCTTTAGCAAAATCTGACAAAAATAGCCATTTTCCTCACAACAAGTGTTCATTTTTTTAAATGAGGAATGCTGCTTATATATAAATGAAGCATACTCAAAAATGACAAAAACATTGCTAAATAGTTAAAATTGGAATTACTGGAAAATGAATTTAAGAAAAAAATGAAAAATGGGAAGTAAACTATTTTTAAATATTTTATAAACTATAAAATACTCTTTGGTCCAGAAAGTTACTAATACATTAACCGTAGTTGAAAACTTTGACTAAAATCCGAAGAAAAGAATTTTAAATTCATGAAAGCCAAATGAATGGAGTTGGACAATGAATTACAAATTTAAAAAACTCTTTGAAAAGAAAACCAAAAAAAATGCAAAAAGATTCAAAAAGCAAAACAACACCTTTTTTTTGCAAAAAAAAAAAATTCTAACGTGAAAAAAAAAGCTTAAGACTATAAACAAAATTTAAAGATCATTTTGTCTTGTGTGAAGTTTACTAGACATGAAAAAAATCACTGAATAAAAAGAGCCACTTGAAATCTATCAACTGTTTGGAACACTTGAAGCAGTTTCCTTTGTGGAACCTGTGGTTTATAAAGTGCCCCTTTTGTACTCCTCTGAACTTTCCTCTTTGAGGTGGGCTCATCTAATTGTTAGGGATTTGTAATGCGAGTTAGTCTGTAATTACCTCCCTGGTTTTGTTCCCAGTAATCCACTACTTTTTTTTAAAGATTGATTGATTGATTGGTTGGTTGATTTTAGAGAGAGAGAACTCACAAGGAGGGGGAAGGGCAAAGGGAGAGGAAGAGAGAATCCTCAAGCAGTCTCCCTGCTGAGTGTGGAGCCCTACTTGGTGGCTCCATCCTGGGACACTGAGATCATGATATGAACTGATACCAAGAGCCAGCACTCAACTGACTGGGCCACCTAGGCCCCCACTATTTTTTCTTTTTATCTGCTTAAATTCCATTTCAAGGTAATTATGATGGAAATTATTTCTCCTTCTGATCATTTTGTTAGGTACTTCTGTCCTCCATGATGTTGGGCTGGCAGAAAGAAAGGGCTACTTAAGATGGCGAAAGTTCCCGCCACAAAACCTGAGCTTGGTCAGGAGAACAAAGACCCAAGCAGGAATCTGAAAACCCTCCCACCCCGGGCTCCCCTGGACCAATGGACCCTGACAAGTGGGAATCTGAGACCTCCTATGGGGGCTCCAGTGGACCTATGGGACCCCGAGGAGCAGGGGAAATATCCAAATAAGGGAAACTTGCCAAAAGACCCCTGAACTCCCCTCCAGGCCCTTTAAAAGCCCCCTTCTCCCTGCCTTGGGCGCAACCTCTGCCACTCTGCTTTCCAGAGTGGCGGAACCTCACCGGAAGGTGCCCACCTCCTCCTGGCACAACTTTCCTGGCTCCCCTTCTCCTGAGCCCTGAAAGGTAGCCAGAGAGTGTTTTTAATAAATCTTGCCTTGCACCCACTTTGCCTGGTGTTGTGTTTATCTCGCCAGAAAAACTTTACACATGACTTTTGTGCATGTGGCTGAAATAGATAGATCTAGTCCTAGAACCTTGTCTGTGCTCTGACATAATTTCAATTCATTTCAGTCCTAGAAGACTTCTTTCTGTTTGACAAATTCCATGCATATTTTTTCACCTATCCATTTTCTCTTTAAGGAGTCTTTTAAGCTTCCTCTTACCTTCTTGAATAACCTCCTACTTCAGGCCAAGGATCATAGGAAAAAGAAGTCATGTGACTTTTATCTGATAGTGGAATAAATCTTGTTTGCAGACTGCTTTCTCTTAGGATCTCCCTAATAGTATGTGACTTTTGGAACTTTCATTGATAAAGCTATTTTTTTAAATACTCTGATTATTTTTACTTCATATTGTTAAATGAAAACTAAATTGATCTGATTTAAGCTGTATGGATTAAAATAAAGGTAATTGAGGGATGTGATGATGATATTCTTATGGCTCAAGTAATTTAGAGATGCAAAATTTAGTGAATAATGCTCCCAAACAGCTCTATTTTCCTTTCTATTATCTCTCATGATGATAATGGAACAAGGAACTGTTAAAAGAAAGCTTATAAAATTTCCCATTGTTCATATTCCCATGTAAATCTTACTCGAAGAGGTATTGAGGAACATTATCAAAGAATGTGAAGGGTAAGAAAGAATAATTCATCTTCCCTTCCTAAGAGGTAGAATTCATAAACAGAACCTAATCTGCTTGAGAGGGAAAATGTAACTTACTGATGCGAATGACAATTGCAGTCCACTCTTTTGGTTTAAGTAATTCATGAGTCAATATTGTTCTGCTAATCAAGTTATTAAAATAAGTAACAAAGGAATGAATAATTAGTCCTCTAATTTGTCAAACATAACATCAACCTGGTTATTATGTACCTTGAAATAGATATTACCTTTTAAGCAGTCATTCTAGACATTACATAAGCTGGTTTATAGCAACTCTTAGCCACTGAATTTTCAGAATTTTAAGAAAAAAAGTGGGTAAATAATTGGACATATGTTATTGGGTTAAATATTATACCCAAGCCTTTTCTAACTCAGTAAAACTTTGGGTAAACCAAGATTATGCATTGAGTTTATTATATAAGCACAACATAAATTTAATTCGGTTAAAACTCCGACTTTTTTTTTTAATAGAGTACATGCTTCTAAAATGTGGAAAGCAGTATGGAGAATATGTTGATGTCTGTTGTTTTGTGTGTTGTCTACCTTGCTACTGCTTTCTTGTACTGATAACTACAGCTTATGTACATTTTTTGAGTAAATTCCTCACAGTAAAGATTCATTAATAGCTTTAAAACATAGTGTACTTTTGTCAAAAATTACGAGTTTGGGGCACCTGGGTGGCTCAGTGGGTTAAAGCCTCTGCCTTTGGCTCAGGTCATGATCTCAGGATCCTGGGATCAAGCCCCACGTCGGGCACTCTGCTCAACAGGGAGCTTGCTTCCCTACTTCTCTTTCTGCCTGCCTGTCTGCCTTCTTGTGATCTCTGTCTGTCAAATAAATAAATAAAATCTTTAAAAAATTAAAATAAAATAAAAATTTAAAAAATCAAAGAGATTAACCAGATTATTAATAACAACTTCCATTAGTTTTCTCATGCATTACATTACATGTTATGTTATTGAAGCTTCAAAAGATGGAGCAGATTACTGATTTTAGGTGCCATATAGCTAGCAAGGTGTCATTACAAATACTTTAAGTCAAAGCTAAGAAAATCAGACCTATAAAATGGTAAATCTGGGCAACTTAAGCCTTTTAAATCTATCATCCTTTTATTTTATTTTATTTTATTTTTTTGCTTTGGAGATAGTCATTTGGGTTTATTGAAGGACTTGACATATGAGGGAGAGAGATATGTCAGCATGATTCTAAAGATACAGAGTTTATTTATTATTTATTTAATAATTTATTTTTAATAATTTATTTTTATTTAATAATTTATTTTTGCCTGACTGAGTAAATAGTTATGTCACTTACGAGGATTAGGAAGACTGGAAAATGTGTGTGTGTACCAAGGAGAGAGTATCATCCTTTTAAATCTATCATCTGTTATGCTTCAATTTGACTTGGAACCAAACATTTACAATTCATTGTTAGATCTTTAATTAATTGCATTAGTTAGACAAAAATTGTTTCCATTCCATTTAAGAAAACATCATTTGGTATCTCCTTTTTAATCATAAATATAGAAATAATGCTAAAAATAGATATTAGTGTTTTTTTTTTTAAAAAACTGATCTTGATGTCTGAGAGTTTGAAGGAAAGACTATTGGAAAATAATCACCTAATCAGCAATCAATATGATCCTTCTGTGGAATTAAATAAAAGTTACAAAACAAAGAGACTTAGCTCTAACAATTTATCATTAATTAAATTAAATTAAATATTTTTTTATTTTGAAAACTATTTAAGAATCTATAGCTGTTAACAATGTTGTTTATTCTTTATTAGCACAAACATGATGGAGATTCCCTAGCAAATTAAAGTTTCCTTCCTTTTGAATTATTTATTAAAACAAAGTTGAAAAGGTACTAGAAACCATATCCCAGAAGAAAGGTCCACAAAACAATGAAAAGTAATGAACTGCCAATAGAATAGCAAGCATGAATGTGGTTAGAATAATCATTAAGCCATGCTGCAGGCTCCCACCTCAGAGATGGCAGAATCCATTTAGACCAGAGCATGACAGATAAACCTTCAACAGATTCTTGCCCTCATTCCTAGATGCCCTCTAATCTATCTCAGGGCAATCAAATCTCAATTTTACAGATGCATTAGCCTTTACAGATGTAGTCTGTGTATTTGGGGGAGGGGTGAGTCAGCTTCCCTGATACCAACACAGAAAGGATTTAGTATGTCATAAAATTCAGAATATTTTTTTCTATCAGTCAGGATAGGTTAAGATATATTGCAGTAAGAAACAATACATTTCAGTGGATTTAAAATAAGAAGCTTTAATTCTCACTTATATAACATATCAATCACACATTCGTAAGTGTTCTGCTCCATGTTGTCCTCAGTTTGGGAACCTGGTGTCATAGATTATTAATCCGGAACATTACTGTTCTCTGGCAGAGGGAAAGAGACCATGGTGAGTGGAATACTGACTCTTCTTTGTATCTTCTCTTTGTTTGCTGAGAATTTCCATTTTACATTTATTTTTAAAGTGTATGATTTTTCTCTCAAGCATTTTAATAAAAATCACCTTAGAGTCTTGTTAGATAATTCCAACATTTGTGTCATCTTAGCTTTGGTGTGTACTAATTGTCTTTTTCCAAATGAGCTTTTTGTGATTCTTTGTATATTGAGTAATTTGTATTATATCCTGACATTTTGAATATTAAGTTGTAAGACGTGGATCTTGTTTAAATCCTACAAAGAAGGTAGAATTTTTATATTAGAAAAGTTATTAGGTTCAGGCCTTAAGTTCTGTTTTGCCTTCTGAAGACTGTGGCTTCAATTTAAGTTTAGTTAGCTTCAGATATGTCCAGGTTGTTTCCCACCCCACCTTCAGTCAGTGACCTGTGTGGTTGTTTACCCCTTAGTTCGGTTCACAAATTCTTGGTATGCTAATTAAGATCAGTTCCTTGTGTAGAAGGCTCTGAGATGAGCCCTGGAACACATAGACAGCATTATGGGATTGCTTTCATGAACTCCTTCCTCTCTGTTACTTCCTTAGTATTTTCTGGCTCTCTAGGTCTCCCTTTTTCAGGATTCTGGCCCAAATCCTGGGCCTTTAGTTGCCCCACTTAGCTGAACACTTTTGTGTTTGGGCTTACCTCTGTACCCAGCCCACAAAAAGACAGAGAAAAAAAAAAAAAGTAATGGATGGTCCTGCATTCTTGGGATCTTAGCTTCTTCAGCTGGAGAGGAAGGTTCCCCCTTGCTCAGAGATTTGGCTTCTTCTACCCCTCTCACTGGTCATCACAGTGGGATTGCTTAGGGAATGGAATGTGAAAGAATGTAAAAAAGAGAGAGGAGTATAAGGGAGGGTTTCCATGTTCTTTTTGGGTGTTAGAAGCTCCCCTTTTGCTTCTCAAGTCAGAATTGGAGGGTTTTTCCTGTGGCTCTCTTTGTGACATAGTGCTTACATTTACTTTGGGATGATACTGGGAGAAAAATGGTAAGCCTGTTGTGCGCTTCAAATTCTTTGTTCTTCCGCAGTGTGCCTGCTGTAATTTTCTTTATAGAGTTTTTGAATAACTACTCCATGATTTCTGTTCAGGTTTTGTAATTGTATCAGGGGTGAGAAATGGGTGCGGTATACTTACTCCATGTTACTGACTATTGGATCTAATATTAGCTCTTAAAGTTTTCACCCAGAAATGACACATTATTTCTATCCACATTTTATTGGGCATAGGAAGTCGAATACCATACCTATTTTCAAAGAGGAAAAGAAATGCAACATTATTACATGTTCTGAAGGAGAATAAGAGGTATTTGGTAAACAGAACCCATGACTATCCACAGTGCAATAGTTTGGACCTCTAGAATGAACTTCTTCTTGAATCAAACCCAAGCACCAATTGATTGTACCTAATCTAGAAGTATAATGATTGTCTTGAAAGCTTAAGTATGGGATTCTATACCATCAAAATCTACAGTTATCTTTGTGGAGCCATCTATAGTCTAACTACTTAAAAGAAGAGTCAGTGATGGTGTGCTCCATTTGTATAATCTTGAATTTATGTTGGTACAAGGTAAAGAAATGATCCAAAGATGGAATCAAAGGGAAAAATATCTGTATTATTGAATATTAGCTAGAAATAAAATACAACTTAGAAAGCACAGTTTAGTGGAATAAACTTGTGATAGGAAGTCATACAGATCTGTTGATATTATATGTTTTCGAAATTAGTCAATACTACAGTTTAATTAAAATTGATTCCAGAAACCTCCAAAGGAGATTTTGGCACAGCATATCTATGATGTTTCATATCAATCTGTTCCTATCCTGCTAAGATTAATTAACTTTCTTCATTTTTCCCTAAAGTAAGTTATTTGTTCCCACAAAAATAGAACTTTCATTTTATTTGACTTAGGCACAGAGTTCAGTTCTAAAGTTCTGCTTCACTGGAGAACAATTTAGAAAAAGAAAGTTGTTACATAATTTTTCAATAACCTGGAGAAGGTATAGAGCAAGGATTTAGATCTAGTTTCCAGGTAATACAAAGGAAATATGTAACAGCAAGTAATTCTCGGTGAACTTATATTAACATGACTCACAACAAGAAAATCATTCAATAAAATATGCTGAATGGGAAATGATTCAGTGAAAATATTATTCAGAACAGGCAATTACTGAGTGAAGGTATTACCCACAGAAGACAATTACTCAGTGAAAATATTACAGGGAGCAGGCAAATATTCAATCAAACATTTGACAAGGAGAGCAATTATTCAATAAACAATCATATAATTGTACCCAATGGAGCATGCCTGCCATACGGCGTACAAATCATTTGCAGACACTCAGGATGATGTTCTGACTGTTGCAAATGTGGATAATTTATGGTTCTCATTTGTCATTGTTGAGATAATTTCATTTCAGTTTTACTTTCAAGTGAATACCATTAAAAGTGTGTACAGCCATACTAAAAATCAATTTTTCAAATAATCCTATTTCAAAATTTTTTGTCTCCTCTCATATCATTCTCTTCTTTGTCCTTTCTCTGTCTTTATTTCCTCTTTCTCTACCTGCTTCTTCCTATATCTGACTGTTTTCTCCTTTCTCTTAATATATTTTAAAGAGTAAGTCTGAATATTAAAATGCCCACTTTATTATTTAATCTTCTCTCTGTAAATTACTCATGAATGTGTTTTCTAGAAGGAAACATTACTAGAAGTTATTTATCACACACTGATGGATTACAGGTATAATTTGCAATGTAAGACCAAGTGAGAATGTAATTGTACCTTCAGGAAGTTCACAGGCTAAAATGGTAACAGTGGATGAATCAATGAATACATACTTCAACCATCAACACTACTGACTGCTTACTCTCTGTCAGTCACAGTGCTAAGAGATACATACAAATGACAGTTCCTATTCTCAAGGAGTGTGTAGACTAGTGGTAGAACTGGTTCACAAACCAAAAAATGTCAGCAAGATATGGTAATTGCTGAGAGAGGGGTGCATAAGTGGATGGGGGAGCAAAGATTTGAGTTCAAGATAAGCTACCTTGAGGTATTGGATCCTGAGCTGTGTGGAAGAGACATGAATATTTAACCAGGTAAAGAAAGATGAGAAACGAGCCTTTTACCAATCAAACATATGGTAAGTATGGGAACTCCAAGTAGTTCAGTGTCTCAGCATGTGACATGAAACTGGGTCAGTGGTAGGAAAGGAGGCTGACAAAATATGTACATGGGAAGATCAATGCACAACTAATTATCACTCCTCCTTTACTTGTCTTTAAAAGTCTCTTGCTATATATTGTCTTCTCCCTTTTCCAGTTTCTAAAGGAGGATTAAATATAGTTGATTTTCCTCATCTACACTGTTACAGAGAGGACTGAAAAGTACTTGTTTCAATACACGAAGAACAGTTTCAGAGTGGTGAATAACGCTGGCAATGCATGGAAAAGAGGTTGAAGGATAAGATCATAGAGCATAAAGAATTGAATCCTGTGACATAACACACCAGCTACTGCCATATTTTCTTAGGGTCCAACAGGAATAGCCATCATTCAACTTGCTTGGTAAAAAAAAAGCTTGAGGAGGGCTATATGGTCACCAGCTGTCTTTGCATCTAATATTCCTTAACCTTCTCTTGGTAACTGCATAGCCAGTGCCCTGCTGGGGATCAGCTCTCCCTCAGGCTCACCAGTGTGATTTGTGCAGCACGGACTCCCATTCCCAGTTCCAGGGGTTCATAACAATCAAGGTTTCCACTCTTTGATGGTGTTAATGACTTCTTTTTATCCATGGGAAACATATAACCCCTTTAATGGCCACAGGGAGCCATTTTTTAGGGCTCTGAGGAAAGGAAGCTTTCATTTATCTTCTGGATTATGTAGAGTGCTGGAGTGAGGCACAAGTGCTGAGCTTCTTTCTATATAGTAGGGTGGCTAGCCTGAGAAGAATGCCTACACAGGGCTTCCACACCGTGGGAGAGCATGTGGGTTTGCAGTATATTTTAGTGCCCTGATTAAGCCATTAGGAAGCCATCTCTCTGTCCCTTGAGTTTTTCAGACTATGCTAGCTAATGTGTTTCCTTTTTTTGCGTAAACTTGAATTGGATTTTATGTTTTTGGAAACCAGAACACTCTTGCTGGAAAGACTGAAAAATAGAAATGATTTGTCAGGTGGCTGCAAAATATTTGTTTAGTTACATACTAAACTAATTAAACTAAATAAATGAATCTGCTAAATTCTCCATCAATAATGGCAGTTCCTTATGTACGAATGACCCTTTATAGTTGCAAACCCTTTTTACATACATTATCTTGCTTCTTCATAATAAATACTGAAGGAGATAGTATTTACCTCTTTTGTTTTCAATGAATTAATTGTTTACTCGGGTTATGCAATGCATGAGTGTCTTGGGCACAAACTCAAGCCTTCTAAATACTTCGAAGGCTTTCGCTAAGATACTTTTACATCTCTAACTACTGTCATGTGCACTTCAAAAACTCACATTATACTCTACATTTTTATAGCTTTCAAGAGATGAGCATTAAGAAAAGTGTTCCTCCAGGTTTCTTTCTAACTGTGACATTTAGAGATTAGTGGAATAGAATGATAGGGAGGAGGGGATTGTTTTTAAAATGCAATTTTAAAGTAAAGTTATGAAAAAAATTTTAAAGTGACTAATGAAAAATAAAAGTTTATTAGAAATAGGAAATTTCAACCTCCCAGCCCCCCGCCAGTGGGAGGTTGGGGTACCAGGTGGTGGGTATTATAGAGGGCACAGCTTGCATGGAGCACTGGGTGTGGTGAAAAAAATAATGAATACTGTTTTTCTGAAAATAAATAAATTGGAAAAAAAATAGGAATTTTCAAATTTGCTTTTTGGTCTTAACATCATCAATTGTATTGTAACCCTTTGTGCTATTATAGTCTTGAATATAGCCTTATTCTCTAGGTCACCAGTCTGTCACTTTAGAATTATTTATTTATTTGTTTCTTTTTTCATTGATTTATTGATTGATTGGTTGGTTGGAATCTCTTTATTTGTCTTCCCTTTTAGAGAAAGAAAACACCAGAAAAACAATCTTTTAACAACAAATAAATTTTTTTTTAGAATTGTCAAAAAAATGTTTGGAATTTTTGCCTTTGTTGTTTTATTTTTTCTCTTGATATGTAATTTACATATAACCTATTAATTTCAGGTGTACAACATAATTATTTGATATTTATATATATTGTAAAATGATCACCACAATAACTTTAGTTAATATCCATCATCATACATGGTTATAGAAATGTCTTTGTCTTGTGATGAGATCTTTGAAAATCTATTCTTTTAGCAAGTTTCCAATATGTGATAACAGTATTATTAACTATAGTCATTATGCTGTACATTATCTTCCTGTGGCTTATTTTATAATAGGAAATTTGTACCTTTATGTTAGTGTTTTTCTATTGCAGTACTTGATATTTAATTCTCCATATATTCTTTTTTTTAAAGATTTTATTTATTATTTATTGGACAGACAGAGATAACAAGTAGGCAGAGAGGCAAGCAGAGAGAGAGGAGGAAGCAGGTTCCCTGCTGAGCAGAGAGCCCGATGCAGGGCTTGATCCCAGGACCCTGGGATCATGACCTGAGCTGAAGGCAGAGGCTTTAACCCACTGAGCCACTCAGGCGCCCCAATTCTCCAAATATTCTTGATATAGTTTAGTTCTTGGGACAATCATTACCCTCATGAACTCTCTCTGCCTCTCATAGATATGGTTTCCCCCCCAAGAAGTTCTGGCTGGAGTCATAGGAGAGCTAGACAAGTCTTATTGGGAACCTTCTATAATCAATTTGAATTCTGGGTCTGTTTTTGTTGAAATAAAAATCCTGGAAAGGTAATGCATGAGACTTTGCAGTTAAAAAATAATAAGTATTTTCCTTTTGAATAAAAGTGTAGTTGTTGCATGTTTACTCAATGTTAATCATATCCTTAGGGACTAGAGAGAGTTTCCTTAAAGAGTCACTCCTGTCTTAGGTCATCATATTAATAGGAGAATAAAATACCCTTACAGAAACAGGATAAAAAGACCTCTTTTCTCACATGAACCTCATCTAAGTATATCAAATATAATATATAATACTTCAACTTGAACTTTAATAGTACCCTCTGTGAAATTTTGATAATATTTATTCACCTTTTGCC
This sequence comes from Neogale vison, assembly GCF_020171115.1. Classification (NCBI taxonomy): domain Eukaryota; kingdom Metazoa; phylum Chordata; class Mammalia; order Carnivora; family Mustelidae; genus Neogale; species Neogale vison. The sequence continues at coordinate 174,977,538 of NC_058093.1, read as the reverse complement.
CTGGCAGTTAATTACTCACTTATGCATCCTTTCTCCTCTGAATAACTTGTGACCTTACTAAAAGCATAGATGAAACTTTTTAAAATATTGTTATCCTATACCTCCCTCCTGAACACATAGTATAATCCATCACATTATTAGATGTTCAGTGTATGTCTGTTGATGATCTTGGAAGCAGATCTGCACCATATTGGTCCAAAGCATTGCATTTGCAATTTGTTTTAAGAGGAAGAAATACAGATCAAGTTCTAGTGTGATGATGGTAAACAGGTAAACTGATATTGCTAGTGAAAATATAAAAGAATATGAATATTTTGGAAAGCAATTTGGCTTTTATGATGTGTGAGGTGAGGATCTTTCAGAATCCATAAAAGTATTGAAGTTTTTGGCCCTGCCATTATATTAATAAAGATTTCATTCTAAGGAAGTAATTACTCAGTGGAAAATGATGTCAATTTATTCAGCAAACAATTTTTTTTTTTGTTTTGGAAAGGACAAAGTAAAGTTATCTTTATTCACAGATGACACAATCTTATACCTAGAAAATCCTAAAGTGTAGTACATGTGAAAAATTATTAGAGCTAATAAATTAATTCAGTAAAGCTGTAGGATAAAAAATCTTTGTTACTCATTTTAGTAATTTGAGCCTTTTTCTAGTTGATTTTTGTCAATTTTGATCCTTTTAAATAATCAACTTTGGTTTGTTGATTTATTGTTTTTCTGTCTATCTTTACTCTCTTTTATTATTTCATTTGTTCTGCTAGTTTTTTATTTTTATTTTATTTTTATTTTATTTCCTGCTTTTCTTTTTCTAGTTTCTTTTTTTTTTTAATTTTTTTTCCAATTTATTTATTTTCAGAAAAACAGTATTCATTATTTTTTCACCACACCCAGTGCTCCATGCAAGCCGTGCCCTCTATAATACCCACCACCTGGTACCCCTACCTCCCACCCCCCCGCCACTTCAAACCCCTCAGACTGTTTTTCAGAGTCCATAGTCTCTCATGGTTCACCTCCCCTTCCAATTTACCCAAATTCCCTACTCCTCTCTAACGCCCCTTGTCCTCCATGCTATTGGTTATGCTCCACAAATAAGTGAAACCATATGATAATTGGCTCTCTCTGCTTGACTTATTTCACTCAGCATAATCTCTTCCAGTCCCGTCCATGTTGCTACAAAAGTTGGATATTCGTCCTTTCTGATGGAGGCATAATACTCCATAGTGTATATGGACCACATCTTCCTTATCCATTCATCCGTTGAAGGGCATCTTGGTTCTTTCCATAGTTTGGCGACTGTGGCCATTGCTGCTATAAACATTGGGGTACAGATGGCCCTTCTTTTCACGACATCTGTATCTTTGGGGTAAATACCCAGGAGTGCAATTGCAGGGTCGTAGGGAAGCTCTATTTTTAATTTCTTGAGGAATCTCCACACTGTTCTCCAAAGAGGCTGCACCAACTTGCTAGTTCAGACAAGGATCGTAAGGCACTGGAAAGAACAACTGCATGTTGAATAGGTTTTATATGTGAAATAAATAGAATTTTTACTCAGATCAAAAGTGGGATATGAAATAAAGGGAATCAAAAGCAGCACCAAAGTTTTTGCCTAAACAACTGTTAAAATTTTACATTGGATGAAAATTTCCATGTCGAGGTTTTTCTCGGGGCAACCAGGAATTCTATTTGAAGCATACTGGATTTGAGATTTTTTTTTTAAGGTATCTAAGTGGAGATTTAAATAGGCAGTTGGATATAAAAGCATGGAGTCTGGAAGAGAGATCTTTGGCCCATAATACAAATTTGGGAGTTATTGACACATATTTGGCACTAAAAGCCATGAGATGAGGTGAGATAGTCAAGGGAGTAAATATAAACAAAAAAGAGAACTAAAGCCTGATCCATTGGGAACTCCACACTACAGGCTTTGAGGGAAACCCTGTGTATGAAAATAACCATTGTAAGGATGTTTACAGAAAATGTGTGAATAATATTAATGTCCAAAAAGAGGGGAATGTTGGGACTGGGTGGCTCAGTGGGTTGGGGCCTCTGCCCTTGGCTGGGGTCGTGATCTCGGTGTCCTGGGATCGAGCCCCTCATCAGGCTCTCTGCTTGGCTGGGAGCCTGCTTCGCTCCTCTCTCTTTCTGCCTGTCTCTCTGCCTAGTTGTGATCTCTGTCTGTCAAATGAATAAATAACAAATCTTTTAAAAAAAAATAGAAGAATGTTTATGTCACCCTGGGTACATCAATTCAATGGAATTATCCATTCACTAAAAATAATTAGTATGATGACAGTGGAAGTAATTATCAATTATTAAGTAATATAAAATAGAACTCAAAATGAGTATATAATTTTAAGAATGAATATGAAAAGGCATTTTATAAAATTAATACTGTGGTGTTAATTTTTCGTTTCTTATACTGAGCAGCTTTCCAGTTACGTTTTCTATAATGCCCCAAAGCCCCTGTGAGATAATACTGAATAACTTCATGGTCTTTATTTAGCAATAATGTAATGGAAAACACATTGAAAAGAATTAGTGAAACATTTTAAAATCATGTTTCTTTTGAATCACAGTCATTTTAAAAGCATTTTACAATATGACATGTATAACACAGTTATTTATTCTAGATACCAACTATTTTTGTAGTTGAAGGAATAGACATGGTAGTAAGTCAGTTACCTAATGGTAAAGTTTGAATTAGAACTATTCTTTCACATTACTTAGGGAATCTGACTGTATGAGTGACCTAACAGAGCTGCTTGTTTGTGTTACTTTTATGATAGGCCTGAGTATGAAATTAGACTAATAGGGTAGGCTGCTCTTGCCTTGTGCATATTCATTCAGTTGCACAGTAGTACTTCACCCTGAAAAGATCTCAGATCTTTGGGGTTTCACTGGAATAGCAGTGCACAGGAAATTTGTGTCTTTGAAGTCATGATGGAAAGGAAAATCTTTGCTGTTCTGCTTTTAGTTGGTAAGGATTTTCAATTACTTATATGAAAATGACTCATCGTATCAAGTAAAGGAATTATTGGAAATAACAAACGAAGATAATTTTTTTTTCAAATACCAAGTCAATCTCCACTCAAACTCTTATTTTCATCCTATTTCTTAGTGTTTGTGTATTTTCTACACTCATAACATTTATAAAATTTATAGATTCTTCAGTATAAAGATACAAATTACATCATAGACAGTGAAAGATTGTATTAACAGGCAAAGTAGAATCATATATATTAAGTCAACGTTTAGTTGAAAGGCTGAAGTTCTGCCTTAAAAGGATCAAAGTTCAACTTTCTTCAGATTTATGTGAATTTTTAAAGTTGGAATGCTTTTGTTAAATGATCCTCTAAACTACTGCTTTCCCCCATCCTGTTGCTGTAGAGACTCTTATAGCTTAATGAAAGCCATCTTCCTTGTGAAAAGAGGAAAAGGGAAGGAAAAATATTGATGTAAACATTAAACAAGGAATATGACCTATTAGATGTGAATTTGTTAATGGAGACTTTTGAAAAAGATGATCAAATTTTCAAGAGAGATGATCTACTTATTTTTGATTTCTCAGAAATAGGAATTTAGGCTGTGCTAGCCATGAATTAGTTTCTGCTATTTTAGTAATATGGTAGAAGTTTAATATTATATGGAGATACATTTAGAGTTAAATTTTTATAGTGTTAGAATAATTCATCAAAGAAAGAAAAAGGAGTCTCTTAACTGTTTAAGTATTTTAATGCCAAACATCTGCTTTATTGATTTTTCACTAATATAATTTCATTAAAAACCCTTTAAAAATTCCATTGCTTGAATTTTATTTTTCCCACAGCTGATTTGTAATATGTGAACATAGGTTTGACTTAAAAGGGTAGCTGGAACAAAAATGCTTAGCATTCAAAGAGAAGAAAATTATGTTATCTCTAAGGAAATTCACCCATGATTTAGAGTCTCTTATAGTATAATAAAGCATCACCCAAAAACTTGGAAGATTTCTTTAAATTTGAAAAGCAATGATAGGATTTCCATTTCTGGCTCTGATGAAGTTTCTTGTGGAAATCCTGCTAAATCAACTAAGAAAGCCAAATAAAATATAAAAAATAACGTTTCTTTGAAGACATCAGATAGCTTCTAGGATAACAAGACTTAAGGGGACAAAATCTTGGGAAAGTAGGATTCATGCACAAATATGAGCTGATATTCTATAGCTACTTTTATTTTTAAGGCTTTGCTGATATTTGGTGCAGGGCAAGAGGCTGGGAGTTCCAACTAAAGGTTCAGAGGACTACTAGTGAAAGGTGGAGAGGAAAAAACACAGATACTAGCAGGATACAGAGAAAAAGTTGTAGAGACTTAAGATTGTAGCATCTCAATGAGAAGAGATAGGTGAACAGCTGACACCAACAACACTGATTTTTCTGTCAATACATCTGTGTAATTCTAAAACTGTCTGTGGCTGGCTAGGCAGAGTAAGAAGCTAAGCAGAAAACCCTTAAGATGCAGACTAGGGTTGATAGCAGTTTTGTGGTAAGGGTTAGAATTAGGACATTCCAGAGAGAGAGACTCTGATGAAAACACAGACTCTCCACGGGAAACAGTAGAGGGTCACTTCCTATGAATGAACTCAAGATAATGGCAATCATACCTCAAGAGAGCTAAGTCCTCAGTGGGATTAAGGTGATTGGCATTGCACTATGAACTACCAAAGGAAAAGTTAAATCCTCTGTATAGGAAGATAACACGGTTCATAACTTCTATAATTTTTCATACATAATGTTTTCCATTTAGTTAAGAAATTGCCACACAGGCAAAATGACAAAATCACATGACTAGAAATTAAGAGAAAAACAACATACCCAATGATGATCCAGACATTGGTCAAGGACTTTAAAATTCTTGTGATTAACTTGTGGGGAAATATATGGAGAGGTAAGAGTGAAGAATTCACCAGAGGACCAGTTTTTTGAAATGGAAAAAAAAATCAGTTTGAAATTCTAGAATTGAAAAACAGAATAACTTAGGAACTCAGTAGTTGGGTTTAATAGCAGACTTTGACAGAGAAGAAGATATGGTTAGAGAACTGGAAGGTCGGTTAATAGAAGCACAGAATGAAAAGGAGGAAAAATACAGAAAACTTGTAAGAGTCTAATAGGACACAGTGAAAAGATCTAACATAGTTAATGGAATCTTAGAAGAGAGAAGAAAAATAGTGCAGAATTGATATTAGAAATAGCTGAGAACAGTTCAATATAGGTGGAAGGTATAAAGCTACTGATGGAAGAAATGCTGCAAACCTCAAGTATGAGGAACACAAAGAAAACCATCACACTTAGACATACACAGTCAAACTGCTGAAAACCAAAGACAAAAAAAAAAAATCCTAAAAGCATCTAAGACATTTAGAGATTAAAAACAAATAAATAAACAAAACCTCAAAATATCTTTATGGAACAAAAGTAAGATTGATAGTTGATTTTTCAGTGGAGACCATGAAAGCCAGAAGAAAATGGTATGAAATATTTAAAATACTAAAAGAAAACAACTTGCAACTAAGAATTTTCTATTCAGAAAAAAAATTACCTTTAAAACTTCAGTTGAAATCTTTACAGAAACCAAAACTGAGAGATATTGTTGAGACCTATACTAAAAGAAATACTGAAAGGAATTTTTTATCCAGGATGACCTTAAGCTGTTGGATCCTCAGAAATGCAAGAAATACTTAAGAGAAATAGGAAAGATAAATATTTAGGTAAATATAAGTGAATGTTGATTTGTAAACAAAAACAATAAAGTCTTGTAGAGTTTTGAATACATAGTATTAAAATACACAACAATAATGCAAGAGTCAGGAAGTAGGTCAAAGGAATTAAGATGTTGTAAGTTCCTGGTCGTAAAGTAATAATTGTATTAGAGAATAATAAATCAAAGATTGAGGGCACATGGGTGGCTCAGTTGTTAGGCATCTGCCTTTGGCTTGGGTCATGATCCCAGGGTCCTGGATCGAGCCCCATATGGGATCCTTGTTCAGCAGGAAGCCTGCTTCTCTCTCTCTCACTCCCCCTGCTTGTGATCCCTCTCTCACTGTCTCTCTCTCTGTCAAATAAATAAATAAAATCTTTAAAATCAATCAATCAAAGATTGTGTAATCTCTAGGAGAGCCACTAAATGAAAAATGAAGCAATGTAAATAGTTTGCCTTTGTCCTGGTCACATCCTTGGAAGAAGGAGTGACAAACTGTTGGTGATTTCACATGGGGAGCAATCTCAAAAACAAGTGACTTCTCAGTAATTCATTCAAGATCATAATGATCATGATTAGACAGCTTTTAAGGGCATGAGCTATGAATCCAAAATATAAACTTTAAAGAACACTGATATGAGCCAGAACTTGGGAGATAGGACCTGGATTTGACATTCATTATAAGTCTTCAAGGTTGTAGGGTAGCATGGTATGGAAGACATGGCTAGTTGTATATGCAGTGTCCACTTTTCCATTTTTATGTATTTTATTCAACTCAGATGCACATAGATATTCAAAATATTCACTTTTCCAATTTCCTTTACCTGAGGGGAGTCAGTTCTGACCTTCAGATTTAAAATAAAAGTCTACTCAAGATTTTTGGAAAAGTATCTATGTTACCCCTTTCTTATTCTTCCTTTTCATCCAGGCTGAGTTGAGTATTGCCATCTGGAGAGTAACAGCTATCTTGAGATCATGAGGACAAAAGATACATACTAAGGATGGCAGAACAGAAAAACAAACAGAACCTGGGTCTTTACTGTTATCTTTAAGCAGTTAGCTATACAAGACATGATCTAACCTTGAAGAATTTTTTTTCTTATTAATTTTTTAAAATTTCAGTATAGTTGACACACGTTGTTAAATGTATGTATGTATGTATGTTAAATGTATGTTAAATGACACACATTGTTTCAGATGTACAGCTTAGTGATTTGACAGTTTATACATTAGGCTCTGTTCACTACAAGTATAGCTACCCTCTGTCCCATTCCATCACTGTTACAGTATCACCCACTGTATTCCTTATGTTGTGTTTTTTATTCCCATGACTTGGAAATTCCATACTCTCTCTCCTCCCGTTTGCCTGATTTGCCAACCCCAAGCTTCCTCCCCTCTGGCAACCATTAGTTTCTTCTCTGTATTTTTAGTTCTTATTCTGCTTTTTGTTTATTCATTTTTTAAGATTCCATTGATGTGTAGAATCATATGTCTATGTCCATATCATTCTGAATGCGTCTGACCTTGTCTGTTCTCGGAACCTAAGCAGGGTTAGGCCTGCTTAGTCCCTGGATGGGAGATGAGTAGAATCATATGCTATTTGTCTTCTTCAGTTTGATTTATTTCACTTAGCAAAACAACCTCTAGGTCCATCCATGTTGTCTCAGCAGGCACAGTCTCATCTTTTGTTATGACTTTGTAATATTCCATGGTATAAATATAGCACATTTTTCTTAGCCATCTGTCTATTGGTGTGCAATTAGATAGCTTCCGTGCTTTCCCTATTGTAAATAATGTTAAAATAAACATAGGGTGCCTGTATCTTTTCAAGTTAGTGTTTTCACTTTCCCTGGGTAAATACCCAATAGTGGAATTGTTTTATCATATGGTATTTATATTTTTAATTTTATAAGGAACATTCATGCTATATTCCATAGTGGATGTACCAGTTTGCATTTCCACCAGCAATGCATGAGGGTGACTTTTCCTCCACATCCTTTTGAAATCTGTTTTTTCTTGTCTTTTTTATTTTAGCCCTTCTGACAGGAGTGAAATGATATCTCATTGTGGTTCTGATTTGCATTTCCCTGATGATTAGTGATGTTGAGCATCTTTCTCATGTGTTTGTTGGCCCTCTTTATGTCTTCTTTGGAAAAATGTCCATTCAGTTCTCCTGTCCATTTTTGTTGTTGTTGTTGGATTGTTTTTCTGGTGTTGATTAACACAAGTTCTTTATATACTTTGGATATTAACCCCTTATTGTAGATATCATTTGCAAATATCTTCTCCCCTTCAGGAGGTTGTGTTAGTTTTGTTTCTTGTGCAAAAACTTTTTATTTCAAGGTAGTATCATTTGATGTAGTTTATTTTTGCTTTTGGTTCCCTTGCTCTAGAAGGTAACTAGAAATATATTGCCATGGTTGATGTCAGATAAATTACTGCCTGTGTTCTATCCTATGATTTCTATGGTTTCAGGTCTCATGTTTAAATCTTTTTTTTTTTTTTAAAGATTTTTTTATTTATTTATTTGACAGAGAGAGATTACAAGTAGGCAGAGAGGCAGGCAGAGAGAGAGAGGAGGAAGCAGGCTCCCTGCTGAGCAGAGAGCCCGATGCGGGACTCGATCCCAGGACCCTGAGATCATGACCTGAGCAGAAGGCAGCGGCTTAACCCACTGAGCCACCCAGGCGCCCCTCATGTTTAAATCTTAATCCATTTTAAGTTTATTTTTATGTATGACGTTCAAAAGTAGTCCATTTCACTCTTTTAAATGTAGCTCTTCAGGTTTCCAAACACCATTTATTGAAAAAAACTTTTCTTATTGTGTATTCTTGTCTCCTTTATCATAGATTAATTGACCATGTAAATGTTGATTTATTTCTGGAATGTTTATTCTGTTCCATTGATCTCTGTGTGTTTTTGTGTCAATGCCATTCTGTTTTGATTACTACAGCTTTGTAGTGTATCCTGAAATCTGGAATTGTGACAAATTCACCTTCATCCTTCTTTCTCAGGATTGCTTTGGCTATTTTGGGTTTTCTGTAATTCCATACAAATTATAGTATTATTAGTTCTAGCTATAAAAATGCTATTGGTATTTTGATATGTATTGCATTGGATCTGTAGATTTCTTTGGGTAATATGGACATTTTGACAATATTAATTTTTAATATTATAATATTAATTATTCTAATCCATAAGCATGAAATATTTTTTCACTTATGTCATCTTTAATTTCTTTTGTCGATGTTTTATAGTTTTCAGAGTGCATGTCTTTAACCTCTTCAGTAAAGTTTATTCCTAGTATTTTATTCTTTTTAGTGCAATTGTAGATGGTGTTGTTTTTAAAATTTCTCTTTCTGCAAATTTGTCATTGGTATATAGAAACACTACTGATTTCTGGGTACTAAGTTTGTATAGTGTCACTTTATTGAATTTGTCTATTACTTCCAGTAGCTTTTAGTGGCATCTTCAGGATTTTCTATGTATAGTATCATGTTGTCTGAAAATAGTGACACTTTAACTTCATTTACCAATATCGATTTCTTATTTCTTTTTCTTTTTTTTTAACTGTTATCTTTTTTTTCCAATTTATTTATTTTCAGAAAAACATTATTCATTATTTTTTCACCACACCTAGTGCTCCATGCAAGCCGTGCCCTCTATAATACCCACCACCTGGTACCCCAACCTCCCACCCCTCTGCCACTTCAAACCCCTCAGATTGTTTTTCAGAGTCCACAGTCTCTCATGGTTCATCTCCCCTTCCAATTTTTTTTTAACTTTTTTTTTTCCAATTTATTTATTTTCAGAAAAACATTATTCATTATTTTTTTACCACACCCAGTGCTCCTTGCAAGCTGTGCCCTCTATAATACCCACCACCTGGTACCCCTACCTCCCACCCCCCCGCCACTTCAAACCCCTCAGACTGTTTTTCAGAGTCCATAGTCTCTCATGGTTCACCTCCCCTTCCAATTTACCCAAATTCCCTACTCCTCTCTAATGCCCCTTGTCCTCCATGCTATTGGTTATGCTCCACAAATAAGTGAAACCATATGATAATTGACTCTCTCTGCTTGACTTATTTCACTCAGCATAATCTCTTCCAGTCCCGTCCATGTTGCTACAAAAGTTGGGTATTCATCCTTTCTGATGGAGGCATAATACTCCATAGTGTATATGGACCACACCTTCCTTATCCATTCATACGTTGAAGGGCACCTTGGTTCTTTCCATAGTTTGGCGACTGTGGCCATTGCTGCTATAAACAATGGGGTACAGATGGCAAATTCCCTTCTCCTCTCTAATGCCCCTTGTCCTCCATGCTATTTGTTATTCTCCACAAATAAGTGAAACCATATGATAATTGACTCTCTCTGCTTGACTTATTTCACTCAGCATAATCTCTTCCAGTCCCGTCCATGTTGTTACAAAAGTTGGGTATTCATCCTTTCTGATGGAGGCATAATACTCCATAGTGTATATGGACCACATCTTCCTTATCCATTCGTCCGTTGAAGGGCATCTTGGTTCTTTCCATAGTTTGGCGACCGTGGCCATTGCTGCTATAAACATTGGGGTACAGATGGCCCTTCTTTTCATGACATCTGTGTCTTTGGGGTAAATACCCAGGAGTCCAATGGTAGGGTCATAGGGAAGCTCTATTTTTAATTTCTTGAGGAATCTCCACACTGTTCTCCAAAGAGGCTGCACCAACTTGCATTCCCACCAACAGTGTAAGAGGGTTCACCTTTCTCCACATCCTCTCCAACACATGTTGTTTCCTGTTTTGTTAATTTTGGCCATTCTAACTGGTGTAAGGAGATATCTCAATGTGGTTTTAATTTGAATCTCCCTGAGGGCTAATGATGATGAACATTTTTTCATGTGTCTGATAGCCATTTGTATGTCTTGATTGGAGAAGTGTCTGTTCATATCTTCTGCCCATTTTTTGATGTGTTTGTCTGTTTCGTGTGTGTTGGGTTTGAGTTCATTATAGATCCTGGATATCAACCTTTTGTCTGTACTGTCATTTGCAAATATCTTCTCCCATTCCGTGGGTAGTCTCTTTGTTTTGTTGACTGTTTCCTTTGCTGTGCAGAAGCTTTTGATTTTGATGAAGTCCCAGAAGTTTATTTTCGCTTTTGTTTCCTTTGCCTTTGGAGACATATCTTGAAAGAAGTTGCTGTGGCTGATATCAAAGAGATTACTGCCTATGTTCTCCTGTAGGATTCTGATGGATTCCTGTCTCACGCTGAGGTCTTTTATCCATTTTGAGTTTATCTTTGTGTACGGTGTAAGAGAATGGTCGAGTTTCATTCTTCTACATATAGCTGTCCAGTTTTCCCAGCACCATTTATTGAGGAGATTGTCTTTTTTCCACTGTATATTTTTTCCTGTTTTGTCAAAGATTAATTGACCATAGAGTTGAGGGTCCATATCAGGGCTCTCTACTCTGTTCCACTGGTCTATGTGTCTGTTTTTATGCCAGTACCATGCTGTCTTGGTGATCACAGCTTTGTAATAAAGCTTGAAATCAGGTAACGTGATGCCGCCAGCTTTATTTTTGTTTTTCAACATTTCCTTAGCGATTCGGGGTCTCTTCTGATTCCATACAAATTTTAGGATTATTTGCTCCAGCTCTTTGAAGAATGCCAGTGGAATTTTGATCGGAATGGCATTAAAAGTATAGATTGCTTTAGGCAATATAGACATTTTAACAATGTTTATTCTTCCGATCCAAGAGCATGGAATCGTCTTCCATCTATTTGTGTCTTCTTCAATATCTTTCATGAGTGTTCTGTAGTTCCTCAAGTACAGATCCTTTACCTCTTTGGTTAGGTTTATTCCCAGGTATCTTATGGTTCTTGGTGCTATAGTAAATGGAATCGATTCTCTGATTTCCCTTTCTGTATTTTCATTGTTAGTGTATAAGAAAGCCACTGATTTCTGCACATTGACTGTATCCTGCCACGTTGCTGAATTGCTGTATGAGTTCTAGTAGTTTGGAGGTGGAGTCTTTGGGGTTTTCCATATATGAATCATGTCATCTGCGAAGCGAGAGAGTTTGACTTCTTCATTACCAATTTGGATACCTTTTACTTCTCTCTGTTGTCTGATTGCTGTTGCTAGGACTTCTAATACTATGTTGAACAAGAGTGGTGAAAGTGGGCATCCTTGTCTTGTTCCTCAATGGGAAAAAGCTTGCAGTCTTATTTCTTTTTCTTGACTGATTGCTATGGGTAGGACTTCCAGTAGCATATTGAATAAAGTATTGAGAGTAGACATTCTTGTTTTGTTCCTAACCTTAGAGGGAAAGCTTTTAGTTTTTCACCATTGAGTATGATGTTAGCTGTCTGTTTTTCATATATGGCCTTTATTATGTGTAGGTATGTTCCCTCTAATCCCATTATGTTGAGAGTTTTTATCCTGAATGGATGTTGAATAATTCAAATGCTTCTTCTGCATCTAATGAGGTGATTATATGATTTTTATCTTTTGTTTTATTGATGTGGTATATGATGTTTGATTTGTAAATATTGAGCCATCCTTGCATCTTGGGAATAAATCCTATCTGATCATGGTGAATCTTCTTTTAATGTATTGTACGTGGTTTGCTAACATTTTATTGACAATTTTTGCATCATTATTCATCAGAAATATTACACTGCAGTTTTCCTTTTTTGTGATGTTTTTGTCTTGTTTTGGCATCAGGGTAATGCTGGCCTCGTAGAATGAATTTGGAAGCTTTTCTCCCTCTTCCATTTTGAAGAATAGTTTGAAAAGAATAGGTGTTGACTCTTCTTTAAATATTTGTTATAATTCACCTGTAAATCCACTTGGTCCTAGATTTTTTATTTTTGGCAATTGTTTGATTGCCAATTAATTTTGTTACTTATAACCAGTCTTTTCAGATTTTTTATTTCTCCTTTGTTCAGTTTTGGAAGATTGTATGTTTCTAGGAATTTATTCATTTTTCTAGGTTGTCCAGTTTGTTGGCAAATTATTTTTTATAGTATATTTTTATAGTCCTTTTTTTGTTGTGGCAGCTGTTACTTCTCCGTTATTTCTGATTTTACTTATATGTGTCCTTTCTTTTTTTCTCTTGATGAGTCTGGCTATGGGTGTGTCAATTTTGTTTATTTTTCTAAGAGACTAGCTTTTGGTTTCATTGATTTTTTTTTCTATTGTATTAGTCTCTATGTTATTTATTTCTGCTTTGATTTTTATTATTTTCTGTCTTCTATTCAGCTTGTCTTTTGTTTGTTCTTTTTTATTTTTTTCCTATTTCCTTTTGGGGTTCAGTTAGATTGTTGGCATTTTTTCTTTTTTCTTGAGGTAAGTCTGTATCACTATATACTTCCCTCTTAGAACTTCCTTTGCTCTGTCCCAGAGATTTTGGACCATTGTATTTTCATTTTTATGTCCATGTATTTTTTTTATTTCTTCTTTGATTGCTTTATTGACCTGTGGTTGTTTAGTATCATGTCTAGTCTCCACATGTTTGTGTTTTTCCCAGTTTTGTGGTTGTGATTTATTTCTAGTTTTATACCGTTGTTGTCAGAAAAGATGCATAGTATGGTTTTAGTCTTCTTAAATTTATTGAGGAATGTTTTATGGACTAACACGTTATCATTTCTGGAGAATGTTCCATGTGGACTCTAAAAGAGTATGTATTTTGTTGTTTTGGTATGGAATGTTCTGTTTATATTAATATATTAAGTAGTAGAAGCTACTACCTTCTAATATAATATATATATATATATATATATATATATAATCTGTTTATATGTGTTGTGTTCATCAGGTCCAATATGTTATTTAAACATATTTAACATAGTTTCCTTATTAATTTTCTGTTTGGATGCTTTATCCATTGATGTAAGAGGAAGGTTGATGTCCCCTACTATAATTGTATTACCATCAGTTTTTCTCTTTTTGTCCATTACTGTTTGCCTTTTGTATTTAGGTGCCCCAGTGTTGGATGAGTAAATATTTACAACTGTTATAAACTCCTGTTGAACTGAGCCCTCTATCAGTATATAATGCCCTTCTTTGTTTTGTGTTATCATCTTTGTTTTAAAATCATTTTGTCTGATATAAGTATTCCTATTCTTCCTTTTTTTTTTCCTACTTCCATTTGCATGGTGCATTTTTTCCCCATCCCTTCACTTTCAGTCTGTATCTGTATATAGGTCTGAGATGAGTCTCCTGTAGGCAGTATATAGATGAGAAATTCCACCATTCTATGTCTTTCAATTGGAGTATTTAGGTCATTTACATCTAAAATAATTATTTATAGGTAAACTTATTGCTTTCTGGTTGTTTTTGTAGTTCGTTCTTTCTTTCTTCTTCTGTTGCTCTCTTTCTTTGTGGTCAGTTAGCATCTACAGTGTTTTATTTGGTTTTCCTTCTCTTTGTTTTTCTGTATCAATCATAGGTTTTGTTTTTTTGGTTACCATGAAGCTCACATGTAAAATCCTAAGTAAATAGCAGTCTATATTAATTTGATTGTCATTTAAGTTCAAACACATTTAAAAAAATAAGAAAAAAATCCTCTTTTCTCTTTTCCCCCTTCTCTTTTTTTTTTCACTCCTTACTCCACATTTTATGTATATATTATCATATTTTACATCTTTTTATTAATAGTTTTCTTATGTCTAATTATGGCCATTTCTTTTCCACACATTTAGTATAAAACTAATTTAGTTTGATAAAAGCCTTCACCTTCTGTTTGTCTGAAAAACTTTATCTCTCCTTCAAATCTGAATGATAATTTTGCTGGGTAGAGTATTCTTGGTTGCTACTGTGTGTGTGTGTGTGTGTGTGTGTGTGTTTTCCTTTCAGCACTTTGCATATATCATGCCACTCTCTTCTGGCCTGCAGAGCTTCTGCTGAAAAATCAACAGAGAGCTTATAGGTTTTTCCTTGTAGGTAATTGTTTATATCTCTCTTTTTAAGATTTTCTCTTTATCTTTAACCTTTGACATTTTAATTAATATGTGCATGGTATAGACCTCCCTGGCTTCATCTTGTTTGGAACTTTCCATGCTTCTTAGACTTGAATATCACCTATTTCCTTCCCTAGTTTAAGGAAGTTTCTAGCCATTATTTCTTCAAATAAGTTTTCTATACCTTTCTGTATTCCTTATTCTGGGACTCTTATAATTTGAATATTTGTTTGCTTGATGTTGTCTAAGAAATCTCTTAATTTTTCCTCATTTTAAAAAATTCTTTTTACTTCTTGCTGTTCAATTTGTGTGCTTTACATTACCTTGTCTTTTAGATTGTTCATAGGTTCTTCTGCATCCTCTAATCTACTGTTGATTCCCTCTAATGTATATTTTATTTCAGTTATTGTGTTCTTCAACTCTGATTGGTTCTTTTTAATATTTCCTATCTCTGTTTTAAACGATTTATTTATTTATTTTAGGGATGGTGGGGAGAGGCAGAGGGATTGAGAAAATCTCAAGCAGACTACCCACTGAGCATGGAGCCCTATACAGGTATTCCTCCTATGTCCCTGAGATCATGACCTGAGCTGAAATTAAGAGTCAGATAGATATTTAACCAGCTGAGCCACCCATGTGCCCCAATACTTTCTGTCTCTTTATTGAAGGTCTTACTGAGTTGTTGCATTCTTTTCTCCAGCCCAGTAAATATCTATATGATCATTACTTCAAATTCTTTATCAGGCATACTGCTTATCTCTCTTTCATTCAGTTCCTTTTCTAGTTTTTGTCGTTGTTATTGTTGTTGTTCTTTCTTTTGGAGCATATTCCTCTATCTCCCCATTTGGCTTGACTTTCTGTTTTTGTTTCTGTGGAGTAGGTGAAGCAGCTACTACCTTCTAAATGTGAAGGAGTGGTCTTGTGTATGTGTTCAGACTGTGTGTGTTTGGTGACTTATGCTGATTGCATAGAGCTGTGGCTGTACTCTTTTAAACCATGACATGTTTCTGTCTCTCTTGCTATTCTCTTGCCATTCTCTCTATCTTTGTTTAAGGTTACTAAATGTAACTGTTTAGTCAACCCTCAGTTCTTCTTCAGGAAGAATTGTTCTGTTAATAAATGTAATTGGGTGCATTCCATGGAGGAGATGATTTCAGAGTCTTCCTGCACCGCCATCTTGAATCCTGCCTAGAGAATTATTATATGAAAAAAATACATCACTATTTATTCAGTTGACTGTACTCTAGTGTTCTGTTTTTTAATGTTAAATGCCCTCATAATTCATGTGCAAATTTCCATTATCAAGGCCAACTTTTTACCCTGACAGTCAAGGTTAACCACAATCTGGTCTACTTTAATTATCTCCTCCAACACGTCTCTGCTCCTTCCAGCTTCCTTCACTTTTTTTTGTGATCCTCTTCATTGAAGAGCAAAAAGACACATCTGTTTCTCTTCTAACAAATTATATGCATAATTTTAGGTTTCCAGTATTTATCCAATACTTTTCTGTTTCTGTATCTTGGCTCAGCCTTTAAAAATTTCAACCAATATTTACATCTTGCATACACAATGATTAGCATTAAAATACCTGAAATGAAAATGACCTCTATATCTGTTTTTTGAGCAACAAAGAGATGGAAGTCTTGGGTAATGATTTCTCACATTTCAAATGGAGAGCTCCAAAATAATTCCAATAGATTAGATTATGATAGAATAGCAAATTAATCCCAATTATGTCAGTTGTTCAAAACACAAAGATTTATTTCTCACGTAGGCTGCATGTCCACTGTGAGTTTATTGGGTCCTGTGCTCCATGTGATCACTTGGGAACTCAGGCTGATAGAGGTTGCACCCATTTAGAATATAACTGTCAGTCAAGGTAGGGGAATGAAAATACAGTCATGTGCCATCTTTTCAGTGCTTTGACTTGGAAATGACACATATCCTTACCTCTCTTAGGCTGTTGTACACAACTAGTCATGTGACCCTACCAAACTACCAGGCCTGGGAATGTAGGGTAGCAGAAAAATCTTTTGTGAGCTCTCCAAAAGCTCCAACAAGCAGAATGAGCACTGGAAGCATGAAAAAGGAAAGAATAATTAGTTGTGTCCTAGGGATCTGTGGAAAAGAGGAGAACTTGTGTGTCTGTGTTGAAAGGTGATCTCAGTTTAGCTGTAGAAAATCTTAAGTCGTTCTCCAGTATAGGACCATCGGGCTGATTGCTAGAAATATAAGCTGAATATTCATAGACCTAGAACTCAGCTTTTCAGCAACAGAGATGACATTTGGCCCATACCAAGCCTTAGCTAGAGCGTTGGGGCATGGATAGAGGTAGTTGTTGCACATCAGTAAGGTCAATGTATGTGGCTTTACTTCTCTCTCTGAACTTGCTTTTCACAGGCAGCAATAGGTCCAGAAGATGCAAAAGTGGAACATAGGGGGAAACAAGTGTCCTGAGAATGCTGAGAATAATCAGTGAATAATCTACCTTCTTCCTAGAACATTATGTTCTACCTAGAACAATTGTACTAAATGTAGTCTCCTGTTTCACCTGAAATGTTTTAACCATAACTCTACATAGAAGTTTCAATTTTAAATCTACATTGAACTTTATTTTGGAAACACATTATAGGATTTCATTTTATCCTCATAACCACTCTATTTAGTAGGTACTATTATGCTAGTCTTACAGATGAAAAACCAGAGGCCTAAGGAGATTGCTCAAGTCTGAAAGTCTTAACTTTCTGGCTCACAGATTTCTATCCAGTTTTGTCTGCTTTCTTCGTATTGAAGCAGTTTTCAAATTAGGCTATAAATTCCAATGTCTCTTAATGTTGATGAGCCAAAACACTTGAACTTTTCAGCTAATTTTAAAAAATGAGTGATTGCTCACATATCTTTCATGCTGTGTACCTTTGACCATCTTAGACTTCAACAAGTTTTGCTGGGTAGGTGCTGGCTGGCAGTTGCAATGTTTCCCAGGCTCTTGTCTTCAGGCAAGAAGATGATTATACCATTTGACAAATGTGATATCTGAACTTAACACCCAGGAAAAACGAGTGTTCACAGTGGCAGGGCAATTTGAATATTATGTAGGTGTTCTTGTGGGCTGCAAGCACTTTATTACCAGCACCAGAATACTAACTTACTTATGTGCATGTACTGGCATAGAGATTGCAGAACAGTTGAAAAATGGAAGCATCCTCCATTGCTAACAAATCAAATGTAATGAGGAAATATTGACAAAATGAAAATGGAAATTACTTCCCCTGCAGTGAGTTAAGAAATTGAAAGTTTTCTTTCTCCCTTACTTCTTTCTCAAACTTAATTTTACAACAATTTTGCTCTGCATTAACAAAATACTCTTTACTTTAAATGTAATGGTTTCCATTGAAAGTACTGTTAGAAAATGGAATACTTTATTTTATAATCATGGTACAAAAAGACACACAAAAAATTAGATCTTATGTATTTACATTTTATTCTTATTTTTTTCACTTTTATATGCCTTACTGTATCAGGTTATATGCTTTTAGTTACAAATAAGAGGGGGTGGAATACAAAGTAGCTTTAATTACATGGAAATGTATTGGTTTACTTCAGAGCTACAACAGGCTTTGGATGCAGTTTGATGTGGGCTTCAGTTCTATTTCTCTGCTGTAGTTTATTCATTACTTTATCCATGTGATGGCTTTACCCTCAGACTGGCTTCCTTGTTGGTAATAAAATGTCCTTAACTTACATGCACAAATCTGTAAAAAGAAATAGAGAAATATTTTCTTTTTCCAAACAAGGAAAAAAGATTTCATGTTTCTCCCTCTCGAACCTGGAATAATGCAGTGTACTAATTAGCTTAGGCCTGAATAATTTCTTATCTCTGATTCTACCACTGTGACAAGGAGGATCATTTACCACTAGAGAAGGGGATAGAGAAGATAACGCCTGAAACATAGCTGCATTTCATTTGGAGAGGGACGGCTTTCCCAAGCAACAGTGTGATGTTTGCTGGGTAGAGAAGACGGAGGAATAGACCTTGCTTGCATAATGAATACATGCTAAATACACACATTGATGGTACTTTTTAGGGTCAAGAAACTTTATTTCCACTGAGATAAAATACTGTCATGAAACATTTCATGTGGTGGATTCATTTCCAGAATAAAAAGCAAATACCTATATACTTTATAAAATATTTTTCTCAGCTAAGGGTGATACAACCCATGTTGTATCAAGTGTAAGCTAGGGGAATACCTGTAAAAAACAGAGGCAGACAGGGAGAAAACTCATCCCTGGTCATTACAGTATTCTCTAGCTTCTGATTTCAGTCCTCCTCTTGGGTCATATATCTCAGAATGTCTTTGGTAGTCTCCCTTCAATTCATCCACGCATCAAGTATTAACCATGGCTCTTGTGACCTCCTACGTATTCTGTTTCTTTAGAGCAAGATCATACCTGCTTTGGCTCCTGAATATTCTGAATGAACTGCTTATTCATGTCTTCTGCCTTGCTTCTTACCTCTATCTGGCCTTTGTTGACTGCAGTAACTTGCTACCCCACAGGGATTAAATTCTAATATTGTACAAGATATTGAATATGTATGTTCTTATATAACACAGGAAGATTTTGTGCCTGAATTCCTGGTAGCTGTGATTATAGATATCACTCCTCTAACTCTGTTTTGTTATGGTTGACCTTTATACAGTGAGGTTATCTAGGTGAGCCAGATCTGATACATGAGCCCTTAAAAGCAGAAGCAGAGAGCTTTTTATTGGCCTCTGGCACAGAGGAAGTAAAAGAAGTCAGAGGAATGTGAATCTTGATAAGGATTTGACACAGTGTTCCTGGCTTGAAGACGGAGGGAGCCTCATGCAAGGAACATTGAGTGAATCCAGGAGTTATGAAAAGATCTCAACCAGGCAGAAAGGAAACAGAACCCTCAGTCCAACAACAATAAGGAACTGAATTCTGCCAAAAACCTGAATGGGCCTGGAAGTGGATTCCAGGTTAAGATCCTATAGCCTCTAAGTAAGATCCAAGATCTCAGCCTGACTAAATCTGGATTTTGGCCTTGTGATACCTGGAGCATAAAACCAGGCTAAGTGTACCCAGATATTTATGTACAGAACTGTAAGCTCATAAATGGGTATTGTTTTAAGGCTATTAAATATGCTATGAATTCATATAGC
Organism: Neogale vison; assembly: GCF_020171115.1. NCBI lineage: Eukaryota > Metazoa > Chordata > Mammalia > Carnivora > Mustelidae > Neogale > Neogale vison. The sequence continues at coordinate 174,957,662 of NC_058093.1, read as the reverse complement.
TAGACTGAACACTTCATGAAGACGAAAGCCTTGAGTACCTTGTGATTTTACTAAGTGAATGGAGCTCTGCTTAAGGTGGTTGGTTTCCATATATGTGAAGACAAATTACAGAAGATGTGATCAAGTAACAGAAGATGGTATAAGTGGTGAGAAAGTCTTAGTCATGGAAAATGGTTGGTTTCATGAGCAGTTAGACATATATCTAATCCAAGTGATGAAGTTTTAGAATATAAGTGAGAGTCAGTGGGTGGGAGTCTGGAGCTGACAACCAAGAAAAAATTCTTGAGGCATCTTTGGTGCAAAATGGTGATTTATTAAAGCATGGGACAGGGTCCGTGGGCAGAAAGAGCTGCTGCCCTGGGATTGTGACGGGTGGCAGGTTATATACAGCTGGGTTGGAGGAGGTAAGGAAAAAAGGAGATTTCAATAGAACTTTCATATGCTAAAGAGGACCTACAAGATACCCTAGGCGAGGCCTTGCCATTTTCAGGTTAATTAAGCTTGTTTTTCCCCTCTAGCAAGGTATTTGACATATGATGGAGATTCCTGGAAGAATGTCACACATGTCCCACACAGGAGTGAGGGGTGGGGTGGAGGTTGCAGGGTGTCAGCTTCTGCTTGTCCTCAGCTTGCCTTCTGTTCTCTCATCACAAGGGCATTGCTCTTCTACCATCATGTGTTTTTAGAAATATTTTATTTATTTATTTGAAAGAGAAAGAGAGCATGAGCAGGGGGAAGGGTAGAGGAAAAGGGAAAAGCAGACTCCCTGCTGAGTGGGGAGCCCAATGTGAGGCTCAATCCCAAGACCCTGAGATCAGGATCTGAGCTGAAGTTAGACATTTAACCGACTGAGCTACCCAGGTGGCTCCTACTATCATATATTTCTCCCTGATTTGAATTGTCCTCCAAGTATGAATGGTCTGTCCTTCTCCTTTCCAGTTGTTTCCCCCATGGAGTTACTGGCCCAGTATACATGAGTAGTGTTGACCCATTTTAGCTTCACTTTGCAGACTGAAGTAACTATGACCCCAACAAATAATTCCAAAAGCCTCTGAGGTTAAATCTAACACTTTTCATAACACTTTATTTTAATTTTATTTTATACTGTATTAGAACAGTCTAATCCCTCAAGAATATTATTTTAATGCAAGCTCTCAGGAACTCCTGACATTTGTCATTTTATTTTATTAGAAAGTTAACTATTGTGATTAATTTACTCTTAACACATCAAAACATTTCTTACTAGGAAATTGGAAGTAGTGGGAGTTAAAAGTAAAACCTTGAAATTAGACATGCCAAGGAAGTTTGAATGAGAGTAAATCAGCTGGTGCAAAATATGCCAGGATACATCATAATGCTGATGATGTCATGATAAAAGAATAGAAAAAAGGCACTATGCATTTCCCTCTTTGAATTCTGAGTTTAATGGGCCCTTGCATTTCATTATTTCATTTCTGCATATTCTTACTCTTATACTTGTGAGCTTTAAACTTATCTCCCACTAGGACAGTAGAATTTTTTTCCAACTTATTATTGGAAATTTACATTCTTATCTCCATCTACAAAGCTAAATATATTAGTGGATCATAACTTAGGATCTGTTATAAGGATATAGATTGTCACAATTAAGCATCCTTGGGAGTTCATTCTGCAGGGGTAGTTTACATTAATTATGATTTGAGAAATAAAATATAAAGGAAAGAAATTTTCTTCCATACCAATCAGGTGGAGGCTGGTAGAGACTTTCATTTAACTATTGAGGAAAGTGAAACAAATACCTTACAGAGCTTACCTAAGACACACTGTGGTGTCTAGGACTCAGATATAGGCAATCTGATTTAGACATGTTCTGAGAGCTAAGGTCTGAAATGATGATTCTGCTATTCTATAAGTGGACAGAGGGCAGGGCTAAAGGAATTCAAAACTCTTTGTGGCAATAAATGTGCTCTCTATCTAAACAAATTCTGCCTTGTTTGAATGTAAGTAAACAACAGCAAAAACAAAGAAAGCAACTTACAGAATATGGAAAAGAAACAACAACAGTGTAACAAAAGAAAATGGGAGTAGCATCATCTGGAAACTCAAGAAGAACATAAACTTTAAACAGATCTAATGAGAGATTAAAAGAACATTTTAGATGACTTGTATCCTTCACAACATGAAAAAAATTACGAAAATGGAACAGAAAGCCAAAGAAGAGAATGGACTTGGATTAAAAAGAAATATTTAAAATGAGACATATGAAATAAAAAGTACCAAAACGAAAATTAAAACACCAAATCAGAATTGAAACCGTTATTTCAGTTAGGTGCCTAACTGTTTCTGCACAAAATTCAATTAATTATATGGAGGTTGAGTTGACAGTCTTTCACAGAATTCACAGTGCTACAGTGGAATCAATTCTCTTAACTAAATAACACTTTCAAGTACCTCTTTCAGTATATAGGGCAGGATTTCAGAGAAGTAGATTTGGAACACTGGCCACGAATGGAGAAGGAAGTCAGCAGGGGAGAGCTGTAATCCCAAAAGTAGAACAGAAATACTTGAGAAGGCCACACTCAAAGACCCAGGTTCACTAGAAGATAGAGACTTAACAGATTATAGAAAGCTGTACTTCTGTCCCATCCACCACCACACAAACAAGCCTTTAAGATAAAAACAGTGGTTTATACCTAAAAGGCAAAGACTTAGAGGAATAGAACAAAGGGAAGCCTTACAGCCCATAGATGTGAATAAACCAAGTTCATTAGAGGAATTTCAAACCTCTGATGTTTATAGCCATAATAGACATCAAACATAACCCAGCTCCTGGCCAGATTAAATCTTCACACACAAGGCTTATGTAAACTTAGTACATACTAAAGATACAACATGTTCAATTTTCAACAAAACAATTAGAAAAAAATTCCCAAGAGAAGAAAAAATACTATCTAAAGAGACATGTCATCAGAATCAGTTCTAGATATGACATAGATGTTGAAATTATCAGCAAAGAACTTAACACAATGATGACTAGTATGCAAAAAACTTTAATGGGAAAAAAATATACAGCTTGTAAATCAAATGAGTATGGTCCACAGAGAAATGGAAATTATAAGAAAGAACAGAAATTCTAGATATTAAAACATGGTAACAGAAATGAAGAATGCACAGGGCATCTGGGTGGCTCAGTGGGTTAAAAACTCTGCCTTGGCTCAGGTCATGATCCTTGGGTCCTGGGATGGAGCCTGCTTCCCCCTCTTTGCCTGCCTCTCTGCCTGTTTAGCTGCTTTCCCCTCTCTCTCTGCCTGCCTCTCTGCGTACTTGTGATCTCTGTCAAATAAATAAATAAAATCTTAAAAAAATTCTAAAAAAAAAAAAAAAAACCAAGAATGCTGGGACACCTGGGTGGCTCATTAAATTGAGTCTCCAACTCTTGATTTTGGCTCAGGTCATGATCTCATGTCATGCGATTAAGCCCCACATCAGGCTCTGTGCTCAGTGCAGAGTCTGCTTCAGATTCTCCCTTCCTCTCCTTCCCCCTCACTCACTCTCTTTCAATTTCAAATAAATAAATAAAATATTTTAAAAAAAGAAATGAAGAATGCATTTAATGGGCTTAGGAGACTTAAGATATTTACTATGTAGAGACTTCTCAAATTGAAATGCAAAGAAAAGGAGGGGGAAAAAACCCCAGAGAGAACATTTCAGAATAGTAGCACAATTTCAGTTATAAAATAAATTAGTCCCAGGAGTAAAAACTACACCATAGTGAATATAGTTAATAATATTGTAATAACTTCATATAGTGACAGAGGGTAACACTTACCATGGTGAGCATTTGTAATGTATATAACTATCAAATCATTATGTCTACACCAGAAGCTAATATAATATTTCATATCAACTATATTTCCATAATAACTAATAATAAATTAATTAACTCAATGAAAAAGAATAGTGGGACAATATCAAAAGGTATAACATAAACATAATGGGAGTATCAGGAGAAGAAGGAGAGAATGGGGAAGAATAAATATTTGAGTTAATAAAAACTGAGAACTATACAAATCAATGACACACATAAAATCACAAATCCAGGAAACTCAAAAAACAGTAAGCAAAATAAATGCAAAGAAAAATCCACACTTTAGCTTATTATATTTAAACTGTAGAGAAACAAAGACAAAGTCTTGAAGGAAAATGAAGGGAAAAAATACCTTCTCTTTAGAGAACAAGGATAAGAGTATGGCAGCCTTCTCATCAGAAAGCAAGAAAAGAGTGCAATGAAATCTTTAAAGTGTTGACAGAAAAAGCAAAGCTAACCTGCCAACTTAGAAATCTATGCCCAGTGATATTATCCTTCAAAAGTAAAGAATATATAACGAGTTTCTCTAGCAGACAGATTCATTACAAGGAGACTTATCCTTCAAGGAATGTTAAAAGAAGTTCTTCAGGCAGAAGATAAATGTTATAACTTGGAAGCTTGATTCTATAAAAAAGAAGAGAATCAAAGAAAGAATAAATGAAGGGAAAAAGAAAACATTTATTTTTATTATTCTTTATTGATCTGAAGGATAATAGTTTGATGTGACATTAGTAAACAATGACTGAAGTAAGTCAAACAACACAAGAGCCTGAAGGGAATAACTGGGAAAACTGTTTTAGGGTAAGTGTACCATACAAGAAGTTGTGGAGTGTTCTTTGAAGGTGAACTTTGATTATTTAATAATGTATATTATAAATCCTGAGACAGCAACCAAAAGAACTAAACAAATGAGCGTAGATGATACACCAAGAGAGGAAATTAAATGGAATCATGCAAAATGTGAAACCAGCTCCAACTCTTAAAAGAGAAGGGCATCAGAAAAATTCGTACTGACTCTCCAGCTTGTGTGTGTCTGTCTTCTGTTGTTGCTCTAGCCCACTACCACTGCTGGACTGATTATTTTTGTCTTTTATTTCTCTCTCTTTTTAGTGGGAGGACATAAAGCACAAAATGTGCTATTAATTTTGAGTTAATAAATGTCTATGAGAATCTTTCCAGTCATATGTTTTGTATCTAATAAGACACTTCAATAAAACTCAAAGAGACTAATCATACTCATAGATCCTATTGAACATCTACACTACCACCATCACCAAACAGAGAATGAAGAAGGAAGATGAAAAAAAGTATGAGAAGATAATGAATAAGGAGGACAAGAAGCAGAGAGTGGCTTGGGATTAAATGAGTGACATATTCCTATATTCCTGAGAGAGACCCAACAATAGGTGAAATAGAGGCAATGTTCAAAGATACACTGTAGTTCTTTGAATCTAATATGTATAATAACATTTTAATGTTTCTGATATTTGTTTGCATCTTACAATCAATTTCCACAGAGATTTGCTAGTCAGAGAAGGGAATTTGTTCCAGCATGATTATAATTGCATTCACAAATGCCACCTGAACTGTGCAAAATCCTGATTAAATTCCAGTTAGATTATCTCCACCAATAGACAGCATGTGGTTGAATTTATAATTAAATTTTGTCTTTAATTTTTAAAAGTCTTAAAAACTGTATCAATGATACTGTGTTAAAATCAAAGTACAATATATTCCTGGAAAATTTTCCGTCATATGCCTAGGACATAAATTAAAAATTATAGGTAATGCAAACTCTCTCATAGTATATCAGCTTCAAAGGTAGAAGAGATGACTTATTTATGATGACTTACTCATACCACACAAGAATTATTAGACAAGTTCATAATATTTATCTGTAAAAATGTCAAAGTTCCTCTTAATAGGTGGTGTTTTATTTCTAGGAATTAAGAAGAAATAAACAATAGAAGCAAACAAGAAAACCAACTATGAGTTTTAGCAAATGGCAAATGCAAGCAAGACTCTAATAGGTTTGTAATACCCAAAAAGTTTTCTGTCAGTTCTAAATATGATGAAGAGATAAAGATATGCAGGAGTTAATTTTTTCTGTCTCCATGCTGTCTGTAGTTGTGCACTATTAAAATACTTTAGTAGGTTGGTAGACTGCATGTCAAGAAGTCTTGGATTCAAAATCTGATTGAGTTACATCTTGCTGCTAACCATGGATTGGTCTCTGCTGCTTTTTAGCCATCCAGGATTCCACAGGCAGCAGAGTCCAGGAACTGTGTCCTTGAAATTCTCTAAGTTTTGACATCTTTCCTTTCCTCAGCAATTCTATGTTGGGAGTATATATCCCTCTGTATCATGGGCAAATCACACAGTTTGGTTTATTTCCTTGCTTTTTGAATCAGCTAAGGTTTTGGTGGAAAATCAAGAGAGAAAATTTTAGGCCCCATATATTGGTACTGCAAACTTGTTCGTTATTTTTCTCTCCTAATAGAGTTGATTTGATAGATTGCTTATACTCAGTGTAACCAAAATTTAAGATAAAAACTCAGAATAATGTATGACCCCTCAAAAATCTTTCTCTAGGGGTGCCTGGGTGGTGGCTCAGTGGGTTAAGTTGCTGCCTTCGGCTCAGGTCATGATCTCAGGGTCCTGGGATCGAGTTCCGCATTAGGCTCTCTGCTCGGTGGGGAGCCTGCTTCCTCCTCTCTCTCTCTCTCTACCTGCCTCTCTGCCTACTTGTGATCTCTCTCTGTCAAATAAATAAATAAAATCTTTAAATAAAAATCTTTCTCTAAAAACATTAAGCTGTGTACTTTCAACAGAGATAATATTGTCCTCAAAGTGGTAACAATTTGGCTTTGGGGAAAGGAAAAAAAAATCTCGTTTTTTTAATGTATAAATATAGATATACATGCAGTGAATAAATAGATATACAGCATATCTATGGTATTAAAATTTAATTGGGGTGAGTTATGATTAAGGAAAATATCTAAAAATGCTCCATAGAGGATCAGTATTAAAGCAATGACATTTCCACCCCCCCCCACTCCCAGATTCATTATTTTCTTTGTTTATGCAAAGAGAAAAAGGATGTAAAGTTTATTTAGTTTATCTATAATGCAGTCTGTGCCTTCATGTGGACACACCCATATCTGAAAAAGTAAAAAATAAAAATTGACCCATCATCTTCGTATTTGACTTTGAAAATTTCAAATGTTATTACAATATTGAAATTCAAAGACAAGCTGCATACTGGGAGAAAACATTTGCAGAAAACATAGATGATAAAGGACTGTTATTCAAAATATACAAAGAACTCCTAAATTTCAACAATAAGAAATGAACAACTTAAGTTAAAAATGGGCAAAGACCTGAACAAGCACCTCATGAAAGATACATAGATGAAAAGTCATATTCTTACCACATGATTAAGCACTTGCACTACTTGGTATTTACCCAAATGAGTTGAAACTTATGTTCACAAAAAAACTCAACATGAATATTTGTAATTGCTTTAATTGTTTAATAATTGCTTTGTTCATAATTGGCAACACTTGGAAGCAACCAAGATGTCATTCAGTAGGTGAAGTATAATATGTGGTACATTCAGACAATAGAACATAATTTCACACTAAAACATTATTCATAATAGTTAAGATATGGATACATCCTAAGTGTCCATCAATAGATGAATGGATTAAGAAACTGTGAATGGAATATTATTCAGCTATAAAAAAGAATGAACTATTGTTAATTGCAACAACAGGGATGGACACTGAATGCATTATGCTAAGTGAAATAAGTGAGAGAAAGACAAACCCCATATGATCTCGCTTATATGTGGAATCTAAAAATTAAAAAATAAAAAAATAACCAAATTTATAGATACACAGAACAGATTGATGGTTGCCACAGGTGGAGGAGGGGGTTGGGAGAAATGGGTGAATTGTTTTTTCTTGTTTGTTTGCTTATTTTAGTTTAAGTAAATAGATTTTTTTAATTTTTAATTTTTTTAAATTTATGTATAATGTATTATAGCCCCAGGGGTTCAAGTCTGTGAATCACCAGGTTTACACACTTGACAGCACTCATCATAGCACATACCTTCCCCAATGTCAATAACCCAAACACCCTCTCCCTACCACCCTTTCCCCTCAGTGGTTTGTGCCATGGATCACAGTTTAAGGTAACTCCAAGTTGAGAGCTCACTCTTCGGCTCCATCTCTGTAGCCAGCTTCCCCGCTCTAATACCTGTGAGTTCTGCAACACTTAAACACCCCCAATCCTTTTGTGACCCCACAGGACCTGAAACCACACTCTCCCTACATGGACTCCACCCTGGCTTAGCAATTTCCTTCCATGGACTCCACCCTGGAGCAATGTCCTTCAGTGGAGCAGACTTTTAAAAGTTGTGATTCTGTGCTCTGTTGCTCCGCCATTTGCCGGGAGCCATCCCCCCCACCCCCCATGGTCTGTCTTCCCGTCTCTTCAGATTCACTTCTCCGCAGGTCCTACCTTTTAGAAAGTGGTCGATTTTCTGTTTCTAGAATTGCTTTTCTCTTCTCTTTGCTCTCCTGTTGGATTTGTAGGTGTTCAGAATGGTTTGATGAACTATCTAGCTGATCTCCTGCTACCTGATGTCGTCTCAGCCTGCTACTCCTCCCACATCTTTAGAAACCCCAGATTTTTTTTTTTTTAAAGGAGAGGAGGTGGTAAAAAAGAGTGAGCAAGGAAGAGAAGCTGTCTGTATATTTTAAACACTGATTTCAGTGAAGGACACACCATTTTTGGTAAAATCTAAGTTGTACATTTGATTTTAGAGTCTGAATAAATGTGAAATTGAGAGTTAAGAGAATGAGAAGATCTCGTCAGAACGAATGCCTTCTAAAAGTTACTGAACAGAATCTTCGCACATTCTTTACCCCTTGCTTTACTTACTTTACTTGTATCATCATCCTGACAAGTGTGTTTTAATTTTACTTATAACAATGCGTTACAGTAAATGGGCAAATAACACCAGGGTGTATTGGGGAACATTAATCATTTCTCAGCCACACCCAACCTGCTAAGGCATTTGGCTTTTAAAGCTTTCCTGAGAAGAGGACGGAGACCACCAGGGATTTCTCTTAAACAGGGTATGCAGATTAATTAATAGATTAATTAATCACCTCTGTGGCTCCACTGCAGAGCTCTCAGGAAAATGGGGCTGGTGATCTTCAGGAAGAAATGCTTCCTATTAACAAGAAGATCTATTTCGTATAAATGACAGGCATTTATCATCTCAAGTTGTTTTTGAGAGGCAGAAGTGGATGACTGCTTAATCAATAGGCCCTCAAGCATTTATTATCTGCTGCTTTTCCTCTCTCTTTTCTTCTTTTCCTTTAGTCAAAGTAGGCAATATAGTGGTGCAATGTTTTAAGAAGATGATTTTTTTTTGCATGATTTCATTTTCTAGGCAGTTTTATATCTTGGTCTAATTTCATCTCAAAACACATATCTCAGAAGCAGCAGAACTGTTATATTGTATTAAATGAGCTTTTGGGAAGGGCTTACAATAGTTGGTGAGATGGTAGGAAGTTGTGTGATATTCGATGGGCTTCTTCCTTAAACTTTTTCACAATGATGAGATGAATGAAAGTTAAAATCACTAAAATGTAACATGTTTTATCTTTGCTTGTTTATTTATTTATTTATTTATTCAGTAGAGATCAGGGAATATTTAGTTTTCTATTCAAGTTGACCTAGGCAAAATCAAGATAACATATGTACATGGAAGTCAGATGATGAGAAAGCAAGTTCTTGGAGGAATTTGCAGAAAGTGTATACAAATAGAGCATATTTGTGTTATTACAACTTCCTGGGGATTATGATTAGGGGCGTTAAAATACCTTTTATATATGTGCATTCGTGTATAAGTGTATATTTTAATATAATTCCTCTATAATTCCTAGAAATCTTGAAAAACAAATATCACATGGGCATAACCTAAAATATCAGACTCATTTTAAGAGAAATAACTGGTACTTTTTGGTTGACTTACTTATGTGAAGGGTTTACATATCTTGTAGTTCCTGGATTACTTAGTATTGAGTTGGAACATTTGGGACAATTATTTCAAATGAGAAAAAAATTCTACTTAAGTCTAGGGTGCCCAATAATTAATTATCTAAGAAAGTTTAGAAATTCATATTTAGAATATTTAGAAGTTCAACTGTCAAGGTTGGCCCTAAAATACTACATGAATTCTGACTTTTGCGATATAGAGAAAATTTATTTTTTCCAACATCTAAGATCAACCAGATTGAATAGGAATTCATGGTTCTGGTTTGATATAGTTACATTAACAGATGAAGCCACAAAAAAAATATAGTCTCAGAAACTAGGGAAGTATACTTTGGTATAGTTTAGTGAAATGTCTATTGGCCTTGAGGAAAGGTAGAAAATGCTTAATACATGAGCAATAGCTGACCATAACAATTTTTCCTTTTGGAAGCTATTTCATTAGAAAATACAATGTCAAAGTTGAGACTGGTATATTACAGTTTAAAGGAGACAAAGGAAATTACGTCTTTTAGGCAAATATGCAGGCCAGATGAAGATGGAATAACATTTAAATCATCTTTGTTTTTTGAAACCATGCCTCTTTTTCTCCCACTGGGGAAAAATTTGGCTGTAGAAATATTAATTATATAACATCTTTCTTCAGTGCACATAAAACTTCACACTCTCATTTTTACTATCTGCTTTATTTTTGTTAATTTTTATTTATTTTTTTTTAAGAGAGAGAGCATACAATTAGGGAGGGGCAGAGGAAGAAAGAGAATGCCAGTGTGGAGCCTGACAGGGGGCTTAATTTCAGGACTCTGAAATCATGACCTGAGCTGAAATCAAGTGTTGGTTATTTAACTGACTGAGCCACCAGAGCACTCCGTACTGTCTGTTTTATAACAAAAGTATTCTAAAACAAATAGAGCTGTATCTTTATGCTGATCTTCATGATATCAGAACAGTCTGTTTCAACCAGTCTAATGACGTCAGTAGGTAATAGATTCTTCCTTAAAACTTTCTGATAGCTGCAGAACCAACAGAAACTAGGCTTATGAGACTTCACTAATTGCATAGATAAATTTAACTTGGGTGGAATTTTTCTGGGACTCTTCAACTGAGGAATGTACACACCCAGTTTTAGGTTAATAAAAATTGTAACAGATAATTTTAACAGTGTAGGTTAAAACTTTGTGGGTTTAGCAATCAAATGACAAGTGTTGATAAAACTGAAGCTATGCAAAGAGTTGCTATATATGGAGCTATATAGGGACTATTAAGATTCATAACTTTTTTTTCTTTCTTGATTTTATTTAAATTCAAGTTAGTTAACATGTAGGGTAGGATTATTTTCAGGAGTAGAATTAAGTGATTCATCACTTACATTGTAATACCCAGTGCTCATCACAACAAGTGCCCTCCTTAATGCTCATCACCCACTTACCCCATTCCCCTGCCCTTCTCCCCTCCAGCACTCCTCAGTTTGTTCTCTATTGTTAAGAGTATCTTATGGTTTGCCTTCCTCTCTGTTTTTATCTTATTTTATTTTTTCTTCCCTTCCTTATGTTAATCTGTTTTGTTTCTTAAATTCCACATATGCATGAAATCATATGGTATTTGTCTTTCTCTGACTGACTTATTTCACTTAGCATATTACACTTTAGTTCCAACTATGTCATTGCAAACAGTATGACTTCATTCATTTGATGACCAAATAATATTCCATATATATATATATATAATGGAATTTATATAGATAGTTTATATAAATACCATTTTTTGGGATATATACATCTATCTATCTATCTATCTATCTATCATCTTATTTATCCATTCATAGATCTATCTATCTATCTATCTATCATCTTATTTATCCATTCAAGAGCCATTTGGCTCTTTCCGTAATTGAGCTATTCTTGATAGTGCTGCCATAAACGTTGGGGTTCATGTGCCCCTTGAAATCAGTATTTTTGTATCCTTTGGATAAATCCCTGGTAGTAGAATTTCTGTGTTGTAGGGTAGTTCTATTATTAACTTTTTGAGGGACCTCCATACTATTTTCCAGCATGATTGTACCAGTTTGCATTCCCACCAACAATGTAAGAGGGTTCCCCTTTTCCACATCCTTGACATCTGTTGTTTCCTGGGTTGTTAGTTTTAGACATTCTGACAGGTGTGAGGGGGTTCTTCATTGGTTTTTATTCTTATTTCCCTGATGCCAACTGATGTTGAGCCTCTTTCTGTGTCTGTTGGCCATTTATATGTCTTTGGAGAAATGTCTGTTCATGTATTCTGCCCATTTCTTAACTGGATTATTTATTTTTGGGGGGAATTGAATTTGGTAGATTCTGGATACTAGCCTTTTATCTGATAAAACATTTGCAAATATCTTCTCACATTCTGTTGGCTACCTTCTAGTTTTGTTGATTGTTTACTTTTCTATACAGAAGGTTTTTTATCTTGATGAAGTCCCAGTAGTTCATTTTTGCTTTATTTCCCTCTTGCCTCTGGAAATATGTTTAGTAAGTTGCTACAGCTGAGGTCAAAGACGTTAACTGCCTCTGTTCTTCTCTAGGATTTTGATGGTTTCCTGTCTTACATTTAGGTTTTTCATCTATTTTGAATTTATTTTTGTGTATGGTGTAAGAAAGTGGTCTAATTTCATTTTTCTGCTTGTTGCTGTAAAATATTTCTCAACACCATTTGTTGTAGAGATTGTCTTTTTCTTTCACTGGATATTCTTTCCTGCTTTGTTTAATTTGCCATAGAGTTGAGGGCCCATTTCTGGGCTCCCTGTTTTATTCCATTCATCTATGTGTCTGTTTTTGTGCCAATACATACTGTTTTGAGGATTACAGCTTTGTAATCCCAGCTTGAAGTCTGGGATTGTAATACCTCCTGCTTTTCTTTTCTTTTACAACATTACTCTGGCTATTTGCAGTCTTTTCTCGTTCCATGCAAATTTTCAGATTGTTTGTTCTAGTTCTGTGAAAAATGTTGATGTTGTTTTGATAGGGACTGCATTGAATGTTTAGATGCTTTGAGTTGTATAGACATTTTAACAATATTTGTTCTTCCAATCCATGAACATGGAATGTTTTTCCATTTCTTTTTGTCTTCTTCAATTTCTTTCACAAGTGTTCTATAGCTTTCAGCATACAAATATTTTACCTCTTTGGATAGGTTTATTCCTATTTATCTTATGGCTTAAGGTGCTCTTGTAAATAGAATCGATTCCTTGATTTCTCTTTCTGCTACTTCATTATTGGTGTATAGGAATGCAACAGATTTTGCATGTTGATTTTTATATCCTGTGACTTTGCTAAAATCATGTATCAGTCCTAGCAAATCTTTGGTGGAGTCTTTCAGGTTTTCTACACAATGTATCATATCATCTGTGAAGAGTGAATGTTTGACTTCTTCCTTGCCAATTTGGTTGTCTTTTATTTCTTTTTGTTATTTGATTGCTGTGGCTAGGACTTCCAGTAATATGTTGAACAGCAATGATTAGACTGGACATCCCTATCATGTTCCTGACCTGTGATTTTTGATTCCTGATTCAATTTCTTTGCTGGTTATGGGTCTGTTCAATTTTCCATTTCTTTGTTTCCATTTCTTTGGTAGTTTATAGGTGTCTCAAAATTTATCCATTTCTTCCAGATTGTCCAATTTGTTGGCATATAATTGCTCATAATATTCTCTTATTGTTTGTATTTCTGTGATGTTGTGATCTCTCCTCTTCCATTTGTGATTTTATTTGGGTCCTTTTGATAAGTATGACTAGATGGTTATCAATTTTGTTAATTCTTTCAAAGAACCAGCTCCTAATTTCATTGATATTTTCTACTGTTTTTTTTTTTTTAAATTTCTATATCTTTTAGCTTCTGTTCTAACTTTAATAATTGCCCTTCTTCTTCCAGTTTTGGGCTGTATTTGCTGTTCTTTTTCCAGTTCCTTTAGGTGTAAGGTTAGGTTGTGTATTTGAGTCTTTTCTTGCTTCTTGAGAAAGGCCTGCATTACTATATACTTCCTTCTTATAACTGCCTTTGCTACATTCCAAAAGTTTTGCACGGTCATGTTTTCATTTTCATTTGTTTTCCTAAATTTTAAAAAAATCCTTCTTTAATTTCTGGGTTAACCTATTCATTCATTCTTTATTAGAATGTTCTTTAATCTCCATGTATTTGTGGTTTCCATTTTTTTCTTGTGGTTGATTTCAAGTTTCATACCGTTGTGATCTGAAAATATGCATGATATAACTTATCTTTTTGTACTGTTTGAGCCTAATTTGTGACCCACTATGTGATCTATTCTGGAGTATTTTCCATTTACATTAAAAAAGAATGGATATTCTGCTGCTTTAGGATCAAACGCTCTGAATATACTTGTGAAGCTCATCTGCTCCAGTGTCTTATTCAGAGCCATTGTTTCCTTGTTCATTTTCTGCTTAGGTGGTTTGTCCATTGCTGTGAATAGGGTGTTAAAGTCACCCACTATTATTGTATTATTATCAATAAGGTCTTTTATATTTATTAGTTGTTTTATATGTTTGGGTGCTCAATTTGAGGACATAAATATTTATAATTGTTAGATCTTCTTGTAAGAGGACCCCTTTATTATGATATAGTGCCTTTCTTCATCTCTTGTTACAGTCTTTGGCTTAAAATGTAGTTTGATACTAAGTATGGCTACTTCAGCTTTCTTTTGATGTCCATTAGCATGATAAATCGTTCTTTATTCCCTCACTTTCTGGAGATGTCTTTACGTCTAAATGAGTCTCTTGTAAACATTATATCAGTAAGTCTTGTTTTTTATCCATTTCAATACCCTATGTCTTTTCATTGGATGATTGAGTCTCTTTATATTCAGAGTAATTATTGATAGATAAGTTTAGTGCCATTGTATTACCCGTAAACTTGGATTTTCTCTGTTGCTTTCTAGTTTTTGTTGCTTTTGATCTCTCTTTCCCTCTTGAAGTGTCCTCTTTAATATTTCTCACAGAACTGGTTTAGTGTTCACAAACTCCTTTAGTTTTTACTTGTCTGGGAAATTATATCTCCTTCTATTCTAAATAAAGTATTCTTGCTGCCTATTTTTCCCATTTAGCACATTGAATATATCCTACCATTCTCTTCTGGCCTTCAAAGTTTCTGTGGACAGATCTGCTATTTACCTTAGTATTTACCCTTGTACTTTAAGGACGTTTTGTCCCTAGCTGCTTTCAGAATTCTTTTTATTTTATATATTTCTATCTTATCTCTATATTTATTTCATTTTACTTTATTTATTTTTATTTTCTATCTGTATTTTGCAAATGTCACTATGATATGTCTTGTTGACCTGTTTTTATTGATTTTGAGGGGAATTATCTGTGACTCTTGTTGGACTTAAATGCTTATTTCTTTCCTCAGATTAAGGAAGTTCTCAGCTGTAATTTGTTCAAATAAATCCTTCTGTCCCTTTTTCCTGCTCTTATTTTACTGGAACTCCTATGATTATTGCACCTTGTGGAACTGCTGAGTTCCCTAAGTCTTCATTATCTAATAATTTTCTTTCCCTATTCTTTTCAGCTTCATTATTTTCCATAACTTTATCTTCTGTATCACCTATTCATTCCTCTGCTTCATCCATCCTCATTGTGATTACACATAGTGATTTTTGAATCTCAGTGATAGCATTTTTTATTTAGGCCTGCTTATTTTTAGGTCTTTTATCTCTGCAGCAAGGGTTTCTCTGGAGTCTTCTATGCTTCTTTCAAACCCAGATCATATTCTTTTGACTGTTGTTCTAAATTCTTTTTTTTTTTTAAAGATTTTATTTATTTATTTGACAGAGAGAGATCACAAGCAGGCAGAGAGGCAGGCAGAGAGAGAGAGGGAAGCAGGCTCCCCGCCGAGCAGAGAGCCCGACGCGGGACTCGATCCCAGGACCCCGAGATCATGACCCGAGCCGAAGGCAGCGGCCTAACCCACTGAGCCACCCAGGCGTTCTAAATTCTTATTCAGATATATTGCTTATATATGTTTTGAGGATATCCTTGGCTGTGATTTCTTCCTGATCTTTCTTTTGGGCAGAATTCCTCAGTCCTGTCATTTTCAGTACGTTTCTGTATTTTGAGTGCTATGAAAGTTTGTTTTATTTCCTGCTCCTCAGAGTAATGCCATATTAAAAAGGGATCATACACTGTCCCAGGGCCTGGCATTTCAAGACATGTTTCTGGTGTATACTGTGTGCCCTCTGCTGTTGTGTTTTGGCTGTTTTTTCCCACAGGTTAGTCTTCTGCAGTGTTCTTTGCTTGCAGGGAGGAGTATTTGGGCCTTAAATTAGGTATGCTTTGATTTGTTTGTTAAAATAAGCCTGATTTAAAAAACAAAATAAACAAACAAAAAAAAGGTACAAAAAAAGAGAAAAGGAAAAGGAACAATAAAGCAAAAGATAAATGAAAAACTATAACTCTGATTCCAAAGAAATAGAAAGAAAGAGAAAAAGAAAGAGAGAGAGAGAGAAAGACTGATTCAAAAAACAAGAAAAGGGAACAAAGAAACAAATTAACAAAAAAATTATAATCCTGATTCTAAGAAAAAAAGAAGAGGGAAAGCCAGGTCCTATTTCCACCATAACTGAAGCTGATGCTTCAGAGCACTTTATGATTAGTAGGCAGCCTATGTTGGTCCTTAGAGGAGAGGTCCACTGTGCAGGCTCACATTCAGACCTGTCCTAATAAAGATCCTTCCAGAGTGCAGAGGACTGGTGGTTGGTATAAGCAGCTCTGCACTCCACTGGGGGAACTGTGTTGCTCACTGAAGTCCAGCTGTGCTGGTAGAAGCTGGTATTTTCCCATCTTCTTGCCCTGGGGGGATTTCGTGGTCTTCACTGACCAAGACCTCACAGAAAATTGAAAATCTCCCCTCCTGTGGCCCAATCATCTTCAGATCCTCGCCCTCAACCTGTCTGTGCCAGGTCCCATAATGCCCGGTGCCACATTCTGTGTTTTATCTGTGGTGTGGATGGGATCTAAAACTCCAAATCTTAAAGGACTTGTCAAAGAATGGACCTGCTCCCCTCCCCCAGAGAAGAGCCTCACAGTGCTGTGCCTACTGCCATTCTGTCCGAAAAGCAGTTATAAGGCAACTCAGGTACCTGGTGTCTGTGGTGAAGCACAGCAAAAGTTGAAGCCAGGTTATCTGTCCTCTGAGTACCCCTCTCTCCCCTGCTGTTGAATGGCTGCTCAGTGACATCTGCTGGGCCCTTTGTCCTTAGAAAGGCAATATACCCTCTACCAAACATATCCAAGAAGGGGAACATTCTCTCCCAGGGGAATTCCCACACCACACTGTCTGCCCTCTGCTCCTGGCCTCTGTCCTCCCTCTCCCCGGGAGCACTGCTGTTCACCCAGTTTGACTCTGGTGAATGGCACAGACTTCCAAAACCTCAGAATTTGTGCTCCACTGTGAAAAAACCTTGCCATACTGAGTTCCTCTTAACTCCCCAGTCAATGATCCCAGGGGAGTGTTTTTGTTACAGGAACCTAACATGCTATTCTCTCTCCTCCTCTGTGCCTCCCTCCCTGTCTTCACTCCCCCCCTCCCTGTCCTCTCTCTGTGGAAGGGCTACCTTGTTCTCTGTGGCACCAAGGCTTTTCTCTCCCCCAATTCATGTCTCCAAACATCACAACCACCACATTCTCTTCCTCTAATTGTGCAGATTGTTCTCTTAATCCCCAGATTGATTTACTAGTTGTTCAAAATGTTTTGATGCCAATCTAGCTCTGTTCCAGAAGAACAAGGCAAGCCCAGGGCACCCCCTCCCCCCATTACTCTGCTGTCTTAACTCCTTTTCACAAGACTCATGACTTATTTAAACTGAAGATGGTCTTGTGTATCCCTATTTTACACATGAAGCAAGGAAATTTTATCATAGCATTGATTGAAATAGCAAAAGTTAGTGTAAATGTAAATTCTCAAAAGGAGAATGGATATATTTTGATATATTCATAAAACAGTCTTCTGAATTAAAGGAAATAAATGAATGCTATATATGTCAATATAACTACATACTAAAATATAATGGCTGGCCACAAATTTTTTTTAAAGATTTTATTTATTTATTTGACAGAGAGAGATCACAAGTAGGCAAAGAGGCAGGCAGAGAGAGAGGAGGAAGCAGGCTCCCTGCTGAGCAGAGAGCCCGATGTGGGGCTCGATCCCAGGACCCTGGGACCATGACCTGAGCCAAAGACAGAGGCGGCTTTAACCCACTGAGTCACCCAGGCACCCCTGGCCACAAGTATTTTTAAAGAAATATTAATTATATATTTATATAAAATAAATGTATTTAGATTTTAGAATAAAACTTTATATAAATTTTAAAACTTATAAAACAAAAATAATTATGAAACTGTAGTGTGTGTAGTTAAATGGATATGTGTGGTTTATTATTATTTATTTTATTTTAAAATTTTTTCTTCTTATTATTTTTTTATAAACATATAATGTATTTTTATCCCCGGGGGTACAGATCTGTGAATCGCCAGGTTTACACACTTCACAACCCTCACCATAGCACATACCCTCTGCAATGTCCATAACCCGACCCCCTCTTCTGACCCCCCTCCCCCCAGCAAACCTCAGTTTGTTTTGTGACATTAAGAGTCACTTATGGTTTGTCTCCCTCCCAATCCCATCTTGTTTCATTTATTCTTCTCCTACCCTCCAACCCCCCATGTTGCATCCCTACTTCCTCATATAAGGGAGATCATGTCATAGTTGTCTTTCTCTGCTTGACTTATTTCACTAAGCATGATACCCTCTAGTTCCATCCACATCATCACAAATGGCAAGATTTCATTTCTTTTGATGGCTGCATAGTATTCCATTGTGTATATATACCACATCTTCTTGATCCATTCATCTGTTGATGGACATCTAGGTTCTTCCCATAGTTTGGCTATTGTGGACATTGCTTCTATAAACATTTGGGTGCACGTGCCCCTTCGGATCACTACGTTTGTATCTTTAGGGTAAATACCCAGTAGTGCAATTGCTGGGTCATAGGGTAGTTCTATTTTCAACTTTTTGAGGAACATCCATGCTGTTTTCCAGAGTGGTTGCACCAGCTTGCTTTTCCACCAACAGTGTAGGAGGGTTCCCCTTTCTCCACATCCTCGCCAGCATCTGTCATTTCCTGACTTGTTAATTTTAGCCATTCTGACTGGTGTGAGGTGATATCTCATTATGGTTTTGATTTGTATTTCTCTGATGCATAGTGATGTGGAGCACTTTTTCATGTGTCTGTTGGCCATCTGGATGTCTTCTTTGCAGAAATGTCTGTTCATGTCTTCTGCCCTTTTTTTTTTAAGTTTTTTTTTTTATTTACTTGACAGAGAGAGATCACAAGTAGGCAGAGAGGCAGGCAGAGAGGCAGGCAGAGAGAGAGAGAGAGGAGGAAGCAGGCTCCCTGCTGAGCAGAGAGCCCAATGCGGGACTCGATCCCAGGACCCTGAGATCATGACCTGAGCCGAAGGCAGAGGCTTAAACCACTGAGCCACCCAGGCACCCTGCCCATTTTTTGATTGGATTATTTGTTCTTTGGGTGTTGAGTTTGCTAAGTTTTTTATAGATTTTGGACACTAGTCCTTTATCTGATATGTCATTTGCAAATATCTTCTCCCATTCTGTTAGTTGTCTTTTGGTTTTGTTAACTTTTTCGTTTGCTGTGCAAAAGCTTTTGATATTGATGAAATCCCAATAGTTCATTTTTGCCCTTGCTTCCCTTGCCTTTGGCAATGTTCCTAGGAAGACGTTGCTGCAGCTGAGGTCAAAACGTTGCTGCCTGTGTTCTCCTCAAGGATTTTGATGGATTCCTTTCTCACATTGAGGTCCTTCATCCATTTTGATCCTATTTTCGTGTGTGGTGTAAGGAAATGGTCCAATTTCATTTTTCTGCATGTGGCAATTTTCCCAACACCATTTATTGAAGAGGCTGTCTTTTTTCCATTGGACGTTCTCTCCTGCTTTGTCGAAGATTAGTTGACCATAGAGTTGAGGGTCCATTTCTGGCCTCTCTGCTCTGTTCCATTGATCTATGTGTCCGTTTTTGTGCCAGTACCATGCTGTCTTGATGATGACAGCTTTGTAATAGAGCTTGAAGTTCGGAATTGTGATGCCACCAACTTTGGCTTTCTTTTTCAATAGTCCTTTGGCTATTTGAGATCTTTTCTGGTTCCATATAATTTTTAGGATTATTTGTTCCATTTCTTTGAAAAAAAATGGATGTGATTTTGATAGGGATTGCATTAAAAGTGTAGATTGGTTTAGGTAGCATAGACATTTTCACAATATTTATTCTTCCAATCAGGAGCATGAAACATTTTTCCATTTCTTTGTGTCCTCCTCAATTTCTTTCATGAGTGCTTTATAGTTTTCTGAGTATAGATTCTTAGCCTCTTTGTTTAGGTTTATTCCTAGGTATCTTATAGTTTTGGGTGCAATTGTAAATGGGATTGACTCCTTAATTTCTTTTTCTTCTGTCTTGTTGTTGGTATAGAGAAATGCAACTGATTTCTGTGCATTGATTTTATATTCTGACACTTTACTGAATTCTTGTATGAGTTCTAGGAGTTTTGGAGTGGAGTCTTTTGGGTTTTCCACATATAGTATCATATCATCTGTGAAGAGTGATAGTTTGACTTCTTCTTTGCTGATCTGGATGCCTTTAATTTCCTTTTGTTGTCTGATTGCTGAGGCTAGGACTTCTAGTACTATGTTGAATAGCAGTGGTGATAATGGACATCCTTGCTGTGTTCCGAACCTTAGCGGAAAAGCTTTCAGTTTTTCTCCATTGAGAATGATATTTGTGGTGGGTTTTTCATAGATGGCTTTGATGATATTGAGGTATGTGCACTCTATCCCTACACTTTGAAGAGTTTTGATCAGGAAGGGATGCTGTACTTTGTCAAATGCTTTTTCAGCATCTATTGAGAATATCATATGGTTCTTGTTCTTTCTTTTATTAATGTGTTGTATCACATTGATTGGTTTGCAGATGTTGAACCAAACTTGAAGCCCTGGAATAAATCCCACTTGGTCATGGTGAATAATCCTTTTAATGTACTGTTGAATCCTATTGGCTAGTATTTTGGTGAGAATTTTCACATCTGTGTATATCAAGGATATTGGTCTGTAGTTCTCTTTTTTGATGGGATCCTTGTCTGGTTTTGGGATCAAGGTGATGCTGGCCTCATAAAATGAGTTTGGAAGTTTTCCTTCCATTGCTATTTTTTGGAACAGTTTCAGGAGAATAGGAATTAATTCTTCTTTAAATGTTTAGTAGAATTCCCCCGGGAAGCTGTCTGGCCCTGGGCTTTTCTTTGTTTGGAGATATTTGATGACTGTTTCAATCTCCTTACCGGTTAGGGGTCTGTTCAGGTTTTTTATTTCTTCCTGGTTCAGTTGTGATAGTTTATATGTCTCTAGGAATGCATCCTTTTTTTCCAGATTGTCAAATTTGTTTGCAAGAGTTGCTCATAGTATGTTCTTATAATTGTCTGTATTTCTTTGGTGCTAGTTGTGATCTCTCCTCTTTCATTCATGATTTTATTTATTTGCAAGATTTGCATGATTTTATTTATTTTGCATGATTTTATTTATACCGCAAGACTAAAGAATCATGGGGAGAAAGCCATGAGTTCCTTGCTTTGCTTTCTCCTCCACTGGAATTCTGCTGCTCTCCTTGGTAGGTAAACTTTGTCTTGGCTGGATTTCTTGTTGATCTTCTGGAGGAGGGGCCTATTGTAGTGATTCTCAAGTGTCTTTGCCCTAGGTAGAGTTGCACTGCCCTTACCAGGGGCTGGGCTAAGTAATCTGCTTGGGTTCACTTTCAGGAGCTTTTGTCCCCTGAACACTTTCTGTAGAGTTCCGGAGGATGGGAATGAAAATGGTGGTCTCCCAGTCTCTGGCCCCAGTCCTCAGTGCGCCCTCAGAGAAAAGAGCCCAATCACTCCTGTCCCCCTGGCCTCTGGCTGCTCTCCGAGCTCACCCAGGCTGTGACTGCTTCAAGGTAACCCTGAGCTGAGCGCTCACTCCTTGGCTCTGTCTCTATAGCCAGCTTCCCCACTCTAATACCTGGGACACTCAGACACCCCCGATCCGTCTGTGACCCTCTGGGACCTAGGGCCATCCTGGCCCCGCGTGGGCTTCACCCCGGTTTAGCCTCTGGAGCGATGTCCCTCAGTGGAACAGACTTTTAAAAGTCCTGATTTAGTGCTCCATTGCGCCACCACTTGCTGGGACCCGGCCCCTCTCCTCGCGGTCTATCTTCCCATCGCTTTGGATTCACTTCTCCACCAGTCCTACCCTTCAGAAAGTGGTCGATTTTCTGTTTCTAGAATTGCTGTTCTTCTTGTCTTCCATCTCCCGTTGGATTTGTAGGTGTTTGCAATGGTTTGATAAGCTATCTAGCTGATCTCCTGCTACCTGATGTCGTCTCAGCCTGCTACTTCTCTGCCATCTTGACTCCTCCCTGGTTTATTATTTTTATGTAGTAATATTGTTATATATGTATTCAAATGATATTCACCATGGTCAAGATGGTGGTGGCCCTGGGATTGTGTACTGGTATTTAGGGGATTTTTCTTTTAAATATGGTATTTTGTTTCTATATTAAAAAACAGAAATATGACAAAATATTAAAATTTGGCACTTAGTGGGTAAGTATACATGTGTTCATTATTTCCTAAACTTTACTGTATCATGAAATATAATCTAATATTGATGACATTTAAAATAAATTTTTTTTAAAAGACTTTATTTATTTATTTGACAGAGAGAGAGATCACAAGTAGGCAGAGAGGCGGGCAGGGTGGGGGAAGCAGGCTCCCCACTGAGCAGAGAGCCTGATGTGGGGCTCAATCCCAGGACCCTGAGATCACGACCTGAGCTGAAGGCAGAGGCTTAAGCTACTGAGCCACCCAGGCTCCCCTAAAATAAATTCTTGACTATATTTTTTACTTTTTAACTTCTCAGAACATTCATTATCTTTCTGAGTCCCCAAGTTATCAACTTTCTGAGTTTCTCTGAATCATCTAATGTTGATAGATTTTAATGTGATATCTGCATTCATGATTTTATTTTTATACTTTTATAAATGTCATAGTAGCATATATATATAATTATAATACAGTATGTTGTAATATATACTATGGAAATACAGTACTTACATATGGCAATGTACTGTATACATATAACAATATAAATCTACTGTAATAATATTGTAAACTTCTATTTTATGGAAGATAACAATTTCCTGTTTTTCCCAGCAATTTAAAAAGCTTTTTAGTTGTAGGGATAAAAGCACATGCAGAAAATGTACTATTATTATGTATAGAACAAGTATCTTCAACAGAGTTGAGTGTCTGTAACACCTTAGAAGCTCCCTGCATGGCCCTTTACAATTAAAAATCCCTTTTTAATTACAAGGATAACTGTTATCCTGACTTTTATATTAATAATCTCTTCATATTTATTTATCTTTTGTAACATTTAATTATGCAGTAGTAAAGACCAGAGTTTTACCTGCTTTTGAACTTTATATATACCTGCTTTTGAACTACACATTTTTTTGTTCTGATCATGCCTATTTTTATTGTAAGATTCATTCATGTTGTGTTACATAGTTGTAGTTCATGCACTTATGTTCAGGAATATAATCACATTACATGAATATATCAAAATTTATTTAAAGTCTTTTTATAGTGTTTAGGTTTTATGTAGCCCAATAACCTTACAAATGCGTGGCATATCAGACTTTTATAGTTAGTCATTTTTGTGACTGTTTTGAGGTAACTTACTTATGTGTTTATTTTTGAGATTTAATCTACCTTTATGTGCCATGATGAACTTTTACATGTGGACAAGCCTTTGTAAATATCATTCAGACCAGCAAATAAATTATTTCCAGCATCCCTGTAAGATCCTCACAGTTTCCCCAAATGTAACCACTAATTATGATAGAAAGTTTTGCTGTGTTTGGCCTTCATATTCACATAAATTAACTATACAGCTTGTATTTTTTGCAACAGCCTTTTTTTTGTTTGTTTAACATTTTGTCTGATATTTACATGTTTTTGGATGAAGCAGTTGTTCATTCTCCTAATTTTTGAATCCACAACTTATCAACTTTACTATTGATGGACATCTGAGTTGGTTCCAGTTTTTATCTCAGTTTTTATCTCCAGTTTTAAATCTCTCTACACATTTTGGTGTACATCTTTTGGGGAATACAACTAAATGTTTATTTGCATATACACCTAGGGGTGGAAAGGTTAGGTCATAAGCTATACATTTGTTTAGTAGCAAACAGTGACAATTTTCCAAAGAGGCTGTACTAATTCATACCTCCACCAGCAAGTTATGAATTCCACCTGCTGTACATGGTTAGACAGTCTTAGTATTGTCAGCCTTTATAATTCTAGTTACTCGGTGGGAATATAGTGATATCTCATTATATTCTTAATTTTCATTTTCCTCTTCATATGTTCATTGGCCAATCATATATCCTCCTTTTTCCTCTTCAAGTGTCTTTTCAAATCTTTGTCCTCTTAAAAAAATCGAGTTAACAGTCAATTTTTTATATCCTTATTAGGAATATTTTGTATATTTGGGAATATAAATCCTTTGTTAAAGATGTATGATGCAGGTGCACCTGAGTGGCTCAGCCATGAAGCGTCTGCCTTTGGCTTAGGTCATGATCCAAGGGTCCTGGGATTCAATCCTTGCATCAGGCTCCCTGCTCAGTAGGAAGCCTGCTTCTCCCTCTCACACTCCCCTTGATTGTGTTGTCGCTCTCTGTTAAATAAATAAATAAAATCTTATTTAAAAAAAAGATGTATGATGCAATTACAGTCTGTGGCTTGCGGTTTTACTCCCCTATCTTTTGATAAATTAATGTTCTTAATCCTAATAGAGGCCAGTTTATTAAACTTTTCCTTTAGTGCTTTTTATTCCTTTACAAAAATATTTGCCTACCACAAGATCATGAAAGCATTTTCCTATGTTTTTTACCTAAAGTTTTATGGTTTTAATATTCACATTTAGATCTGGAATTATTATTGTGCATGTTGGAAGGGTCAAGATTCATTTATTTCCTTATACTTGACCTGGCACCATTTATTGAAAATCTATCCATTCTCCACTAAATTGAAGTGTCACATTTGTCATAAATCACTGTTACAAATTTAATTGCTATAGCTTTTAATAAATTTTGAATCCTGCTGTGTAAGTGTTGTAGCATTTTCTTCCTCTTCTTCAAGATTGCAAAACCTATTCCTGGCCCTTTACATTTCCATATAACTTTGAATACAAGCTTGTCAATTTCCACAAAAACTTTTTTGAGATTTAAATTGCAATTTCCTCAAACTAGAGATGAATTCAGAGACAACTGACATCTTTACAATATTGAATTTTTCAGTGAGAAAATATAGCATTATTTTTCTAGGTCTTATTAAATTCCTCAATAATATTTTATAGTTTTATAGACATATAAAATATAGATATATTTTTCATTAGATTTATTACTAAGCATTTGATACTTTTAGTGCTAAATAAATAATTTTATTTTCTAATTAGTAGTGCTGGTATAAAGACATAAAATTAATAATTTTGCTAACACATATCCAGAGAACTTGCTAGATTATTTTATTCTTTTTAATAATTAACTCCAGATTTTTTGAGATACCCTATATGTCCAATCATAACATCTGTAAATAATGATTATTTTATAGCTTTCTTTTAAAACCTTGTATATTTTTGTTGTTGTTGTGATACCTAGGAGCTCCTGTCTCATATTCAATGAAATTGATATTGGTGGGCAAACCTTTCTCTTTCTAGATCTTAAATTTAAACCTTTTAATATTTTAAGTATGATATTTGCTACAGGCATTTTATAGATACTCTTCATCTATAGTATCTACAAATAAACCATGGCTTAGTTAGGAATTTTTTTTATCATGCATACATATTGAAATTATTATATATAGATTTTTTTTAAGATTTTATTTATTTATTTGACAGACAGAGATCATAAGCAGGCAGAGAGGCAGCAGAGAGAGAGGAGGAAGAAGGCTCCCTGCTGAGCAGAGAACCTGATGTGGGGCTGGATCCTAGGACCCTGACATCATGGCCTGAGCCGAAGGCAGCGGCTTAACCCCTGAGCCACCCAGGTGCCCCTATATATAGATTTTTCTTCCTCTATGGAGATATTCATTTTTTTCATTAATGTGGAAATTTGCATTGATTGATTTTGAATGGTAAATTTACTTTGCTTTCATGGAATAAACCCAACTTTATCATGATACAGTTTCCTATTTGAATATCACAGACTGGATTTGATTAAAAATAATATGTTTAGAATTGTTGCATTTATGTTTATGAGAAAAATTAGCCTATAACTTGCTTTTCTGATGATATGTTTGTCATATTTTGCTAGTAAGGTTATAACTATTTATAAAATAAGTGTAATTTCTTTTACATAAGTTTATGAGAATTCACTAGTGAAGTTATATGGGTCTAGAGATTCATTATGAGATGATCTTTAATTATAGCTTTATTTTCTTTAATAGATATTTCATTGTCTTGAGATGAAAGTTTAAATCATTGATATTAGTCTCTTTTTTTCCTTTCTATATGTATTCATAAACTATATATGATATTTAAAAGTCTTTCAAGCACAACCTTAGCTGCTTCCCACAGATTTTGCTATAGTTGTCCCATTAGTATTTAGTTTAATGTATTTTCCATTATTAATGTTAATTTCTTTTATTCATGGGATATTTACAAGTACAATGCTTAATTTCTCAATATTTGGGCATTTCCACTTATATCTGATCATATTTTAGCTTAACATTACTTAGTTCTATGCTGTTAGAGAACTTATATGATTTTAAACTTTTGGGTATTTTGAGATTTATGATCCAGTAGATGGCCAAGTCCAGTTAAATAGTCCATGAATAGTTGAAAAGACTTTAAGGTCAACTAAAAATCAGATTCACAAGACTCAAATAAGCCCCCACCTGCTTTCCAGGGAAATAGTACTAGATAATTAATTAAGATGAAATGCTCATACAAGAAGGAAAAGAGATTTGTTAACCTATTTTTTTTATAGAAGACCATTGTAAGTCCTTAGAACACTTCACCTCTACCATCCCACATTTTTGTGAATGTTTTCTTGCTTTTTAATTCTCCCTTCCACCTCCTTTTACATACCCACAAACATTTATACAATATTTTTTATATAATTTTAAATTTCTAGAGAAGTACAAGGACTTCTCATATACATCCTTACACAAATTCAAAAATTGTTTCCATTTTGCCTTTATCATTTTTTCTCTATATATATTACAAGGATCAATCTACCTATGGTCCTTCTATGGTGAAGTTCTCCAGTGTTCCTAACGGAGACCTGTGGTGTTCTCTAAACCATCTCTGTCAGGGTCCTGAGACCACTCATCTATCTTTACAGAGCTGTGAGGTTGCTGAAAGTTCTCCTTTCTGCCATTTGCTGCTTGGCTTCTTGGCTCCTTGGTCTGAGCAGTTTAATAAGAACATACCTTTACTGGAAAATGAGTTCCAAGAGTTCACAGTGTCTCCCCCTGACTTCACAGTGTCTCCCCCTTCTAAAGGATCTTAGCCCTTCATGTCTTATTTGATATGGGAACCCCAACTCCATCTGAATATCTGCTGGTTTCTCTGGCTTTAGCAGCCACCCTCAATCCAGTCTCTATCCTCTTGCTTCTCATTATGGATTGGCCAATGACCCAAATAGAAAAGCTGATTTATGAACTAGAGCTCAGAAAATTTCTTTCTCTTCAGTCTGACTGCTCAAATCTAGCTGCCTTGATATCTTCTGATGCCACCAAACACATACTTGTATTTTATATTGCTTTAATTTTTTTTTGCAGTGGCAGCATTAACCTGGTACATAGCTGAGTTCAAATGCCTAAACTTCATATTTCTAACAAACATGCTTCAGGCTTTTTATTTTATTTATTATTTTAAGGCTTTTTTTTCAAATTGTATATGTAGTCTACTCTCTTTCTATTACACAAACTGAAGATTTATTGTTTAAAGCTTTCCCTTACAAAAATGCATATACATCCCTATTCGCAATACTTTACTAATATGTATATATATTTAAATAATATTTAATAAATATTTAGTTTATTATAAGTATGAAAATATTTTCCTTTTATTCATGCAATATATAATGATTCCACTTCTTTTCATATACTACTATATGTTTTTCTAGACTTAATAATTGCATCTACTTATTTTTATGTCTTTTGGTCATTAATTATTTCATTTCCCTATGGTTACTATAACAAATGACCAAAAACTTGGTGCCTTAAAATAGCACAAATTTATTCTCTTACAGTTTGTGAGGCCAGATGTATAAAATCAGTTTCACTGAGGTAAAATCAAGATGTTAGTAGGACTGATGCTCTCTGGATAATCTAGGGGGCAATGATTTTCTAACTTGCCTTTTCTAACTTGTGGATGATATCTGCATTTCTTGTCTCATGACTCTTTCCATCTTTCTAACTTCTTGCTTCTGTTGTCGTATCTCCTACTTTCTAATCTGACCATCTCTATTTCCTCTTTTAAGAACCTCTGTGGAACACTTGGGTGGCTCAGTTGGTTAAGTATCTGACTCTTGATTTCAGCTCAGGTCATGATCTCAGAGTTGCGAGATGGAACTCAGCAAAGGGCTCTGTACTGGACATGGAGCCCACTTAAGATTCATTTTCTTCCTCTTCGGGGCGCCTGGGTGGCTCAGTGGGTTAAAGCCTCTGCTTTCCGCTCAGGTCATGATCCCAGGGTCCTGGGATTGAGTCCCACATCGGGCTCTCTGCTCAGCAGGGAGCCTGCTTCCTCCTCTCTCTGCCTGCCTCTCTGCCTACTTGTGATCTCTGTCTGTCAAATAAATAAATAAAATCTTTAAAAAAAATAAAAATAAAATTAAAAAAAAAAAAGATTCACTCTCTCTCCCTTTGCCCTTCCCAAACTCTCTCAAAAACAAAACAACAACAACAACAACAACAACAAAAACCTTTTATGATTATATTTAGGGCCTATCCTAACAACCCAGGATGATCTCTCCATCTCAAGATCATTGATTTATTCATATCTATTTGTCTCTTTGGCCCTAAAAAGTAACAAGATATTCACAAATCCCGGGAATTAGAAGTAGGTATCTTTTGAGGGTCGATTATTTAGCCTAGCACACTAATTCAACTTCAAACTATCTCATTAAAATAGCCTGTCCTTTTAATAATGTCAGTCATATCAGGAAGGTTTTTTATTTCATTTTATTCTTGTATACTCCTTATAGTCCCTTGTTTACATTCTTCATTCTCTATTCTGGGTATGCTATTGCTGGCCTGATCTCTATCTTTTCCATCATTTTGGAAACACCATTTACTTTTCTCTCCTTTTCCCTGGACCCCATGCCTTCTCTTCCTTGATTAATTTCCTTATTTTGGTTAAACAAGTCTTTTAGCAACTTCCTGAGAAAGAGTTCATAAAAGTAATTTTTTTGTGCCTATACATATCTGAAAATGTCAGATATATACTCCTTTCTTCCAGCTTGATTGACAGTGTTGTGGAGACTTCTGCTCTTCGTGTCTACTTCTCCTCTGTTACCTAAGATGACAATAGGGTGACAAATCCCAGCCCCTTTGCAATTAGATAGGGTCTTGCTATCAGTTTTGGAGGTGATATGTCATTTCTGACCCAAAGTATTTGAGAGCCAGTGCAATCTGTTGACTGTCTTTCATCTTTTGCCGCAGCTACACTGGATGCCATAGATTGAGATGTTGGAACCTCAGATGAAACAACTCATCCTTGTATCATTGAGTCACTGTTTCTAAGAAAGCTGTCTGGGAGAGTTGCCCAACCTGAAGAGGTCTTTGTATGAGTAATAAAAAAATTTAGGTAGTTGACTTTTGAGATACGGGGATTATTTGCTACCACCAAATAACCTAGCCTCTTCTTTTTTTTTTTTTAAATTTATTTATTTTCAGAAAAACATTATTCATTATTTTATCACCGCACCCAGTGCTCCATGCAAGCCGTGCCCTCTATAATACCCACCACCTGGTACCCCAACCTCCCACCCCCCCACCACTTCAAACCCCTCAGATTGTTTTTCAGAGTCCATAGTCTCTCATGGTTCACCTCCCCTTCCAATTTACCTAGCCTCTTCTCACATAAGTGAGCATGAAATTTGAGATTGCAAGTAGATTTTCCTGGTCATTTTAAAAGTATTTCTCTGTTTTCTTTCAGCTTCCAATGTTCTGATAAGGAGTTTAAGAGTATTAAGATTTCTAATTCCTTTATTGAATTTTCTTTCTTCTCATCAAAATAGTTTAGAGTCTTCTTTTAATTCTCAGTTTTCAGAAATGCCATGAGAATATGCCTTGTTGTGAGTTTTTTCCTTCAGGTTGTGGGCACTCTATAGTCTTTTCATCCTAGAAAATATTTTATTTTCAGTTGTACCAAATTTTACTATACTTGAAAAATATTTCCGTTTCAACTTCTTTGTTCTATCTATCTGGAACTTCATGTAGCTGGGTATTATATCTCCTAGATTAATCCTTTAATATTCTTATCTGTGTTGTTCAATTTCCCATCTCTTAATATTTTGTTCTGGAATATTTTTTCAAACTGATGTTCTAAATATTTCATTAATTTTTTTAAAATTATTTTTTATATTTTAATTTCCAAGAGCATTGTTTTTGCTTTATGTCTGTTTCTTTTTTGGATAGAATTCTCTTTTTATTCTATGGATGCAATATTTTATCTTCCTGAGGATGTTATATAATTTTATAATACTCTCATCTATTCTCCTTTATAATTTCAATACTCAAATTCATTTTTTGTTATTGTTCATGTTTTGTTTTTGAGAAGTTATTCACCTTTACATTGAAGCCATTCAGCAAATATTAACTGTCCATTTGTATTTATGAATAAGGCACCGAAGCTGATAATTTACTTGTGTTTAGGTAGGAATTAATGAGTGGCTGGCTTCAGTTTTTTTTTTTTTTTTTAAATTTATTTATTTGACAGAGAGAGATCACAAGTAGGCAGAGAGGCAGGCAGAGAGAGAGGAGGAAGCAGGCTCCCTGCCGAGCAGAGAGCCCGACGCGGGACTCGATCCCAGGACCCTGAGATCATGACCTGAGCCGAAGGCAACGGCTTAACCCACTGAGCCACCCAGGCGCCCGGCTGGCTTCAGTTTTAAGTGGTGAAACAAGACTGGATATGTGGTTTAACCAAAAATAAACCCTATAAATATATTCCTGCTTTGGTGCTGTAAGCTGTTTATTGGCTTTTTGAGACTGAAGTGTGAGAATATTGTGAAGCTTTTAGAATTACTTTTATCTTTTTTTTAAAGTAAGCATTTGTCAAGTGTTGCCAAGTCCAGATCCCTCTGATTCAACTTGTCAGAGAGTAAACATCTATGTTTTTTGGGGGAATGAAGAAGGAGTAATTATCTGTTGCCCCCATTGTAGGAAAGATAATCTGGGGTTCTATTTATTTAAACTGTTTTTGAATAGTCCTCTTATTTTTAATCCTATTTGAATGCTTCAAATATAGTTGCTATCTCCAATTTCTGAGCATGTCTGGGGTTCTGTTTTGAGAATAAGTATGTTTCTTGGCCTCTTCACCTTCGTACGAGTATTCATCCACTCCCTTCCCCAAATCTATACTCTTGGCTTCCAACTTTCCAAGCTTAGCTAAAACAGCTACTGGCTACTTTCAATTTATTTTCTAGCTTCTATAATTTTGTTGATCTCACTCTTTGACTCTAATGTCTTTTTCCATTAGCTTGTGGATGTTCAGATTGGTATGCTTCAAATGAAGTCACCTGACTCCAGTTAGTCACTGTACCTTTTGTGAATTTGATATGGTATCCTCTATATTTCACTATTCTTTATTTCTTATTCTCAGTTAAATCTTATTTTTAAATGTTAGGCAATAAAATCTTACCTTCCCTTTTCCATAAGATATATTTACCAAGGAAGAAGTTATAGATTTCCAGGACTCTGATAAAACCCTGTGATTTCCCACAAGATGACTTTGTAGTGAGCAAGTAGATTAATATACAATGATGGGCAGGTGTCAGGAGTGTTCTCATATATTCACAGACATAATGTGATGTCTGTTGCTTACCATATTACTCTGAAAAATAGGCGTGTTCTATTTGCAGTGATTTTCGTGTTTTTTTTTTTTTTTTTAAATCCTCCAGCTCCCCACTCACTCCTCACCTATATCCGTAAAGGCTAATGCAGCTGTATAATTGAGATTTGATTGCCCTGAGATAGATTAGAGGGCATCTAGGAATGAGGGCAAGAATCTGTTGAAGGTTTATCTGTCATGTTCTGGTCTAAATAGATTCTGCCATCTCTGAGGTGGGAGCCTGCAGCATGGCTTAATGATTATTCTAACCACATTCATGCTTGCTATTCTATTAGCAGTTCATCACTTTTTATTGTTTTGTGGACCTTTCTTTTGAGATCTGGTTTCTAGTACTTTTTCAACTCTGTTTTAATAAATAATTCAAAAGGAAGGAAACTTTAATCTGCTAGGGAATCTCCATCATGTTTGTGCTAATAAGAATAAACAACATTGTTAACAGCTATAGATTCTTAAATAGTTTTCAAAATATAAAAAGTTACTTAATTTAATTTAATGATAAATTGTTAGAGCTAAGGCTCTTTGTTTTGTAGGTTTTATTTAATTCCACAGAAGGATCATATTAATTGCTGTTTAGGTGATTATTTTCTAATAGTCTTCCTTTCAACCTCTCACACATCAAGATCATTTTTTAAAAAAATACACTAATATCTATTTTTAGCATTATTTCTATATTCATGATTAAAAAGGAGATACCAAAGGATGCTCTCTTGAATGGAATGGAAACATTTTCTGTTTAAGTAATGCAATTAAAGCATTTAAAGATCTAAAAATGAATTGCTAATGTTTGGCTCCAAGTCAAATTGAAGCATAGTGGATGATAGATTTAAAAGGTTTAAATTGCCCAGATTTACCATTTTATAGGTCTGATTTTCTTAGCTTTGACTTAAAGTATTTGTAATGACACTTTGCTAGCTATATGGCACCTAAAGTCAGTAATCTGCTCCACCTTTTGAAGCTTCAATAATATAACATGTGATGAAATCCATGAGAAAACTAATGGAAGCTGTTATTAATTTTATTGGAAAGTAAATGTTTAGCTCTTTTGTCATGCAATAATGGTCTCCTTTGTCTCTTTATGGTCATGGGCAAATCACCCCAAAGTTGCGTATTTCATTTTAGGTGAGGGAGTAGCAGGCCAAATCAACTACTTTCTGTTGATTTCAAGTCTTATATTCTTCACTTGATCTTAGCCAAAAGGCTGAGAAGCGATCAAGTCTTATATTCTTAAATAGAATTCTTGTAGAAGTAGAGAACTTATGGATAATTTATAAAATTTCTGTTTGGCCTTTAATCAGAGCTTACATTGCTTCATCAAGTAGGAAAGATTCCAGTATTAAGTTCACATTCATAAAAATGTCAAGTAAATTTTTGTCATGTCTCATTGTTTAAAATTTCTCTCATATCTTAGAATCAACAGAACATTTTTCATGGGATATTTCAAATGTATTGTTTATTAGATTTATTTCTATTTTGAATAAAGAATTTAAGTACTTCAAATGAACTGCTTTTGAAGGAGTAACCATACTCAATTTTTATTGGGTATGACCTCTAACTTCCTGGCTAGATCAGGCTGTCAGGGATGAAGCAGAATAAAGAAGTAAGGGAAAGACAGTCCTCCAGATTCCTGTAGGTAGGGTCTGTGACAGAGGGGATTTGCTCAGAGCTGCTTTCTGGTTTGAGCATGGACAAGTGAAGGGACGCATACTTCCAGAGTATAGGAAGTAACAAACATTGATTGTATAAGAATGCTTTTGAAACACCGAACATAGAATCCTGAGATTAATGTTTGCAAGGAAATCATGATTTAATGGGAGAAACAAAATGTTTCAGCTTTGTATTCATAAAACATACTTATTCATTAACTTGCCAGAGCTAGAATTTCTTCATTTGGAAAAGGGAGAAAATCATGCCTAATTTACAGCATAGCGTGGAATTTAACTTAGCATGGGAAAACTATAGCACAGCCTATGGCACTAAAAGGCTCTTCCCATCCACATATTTCCAACACTTGGGTTGCACTGTAAATAGTCTAATCTCAGACTATGGAGTTACTTGCTTTGTAGCTCTGGACAAGGCACTTAACCATACTGGACCCACAGTTTCCTGATGTATAAAAAGGCAATTACTAATCATATCCCTGTGACAGAGAATCAGAGTGTTAAAAGAGAAAATCTGTATTAGAATTTTAGCAAAGAGGTTGGAGGAATTAGTGCTTCCTAAATATAAATGTTTAGTTAAGTGTGATTTCAAGGCTGTGTTGCCATGTGTAGTAAGAAAATTTTTCAAACATTGCAATATTAAATGAACACGAGGAAGGAAAGAATTATTGACTCAATGTATCAATCAATCTAAACAATAATATTGATGGAAATTTATACATTTTAGCTCTTAGTATTTGCTACATCCTATATTCATTTAATCTCCATTATGACTCTATCAGATAGGTACTATAATCTTCATTTTGTAAGTTATAAAACTAAAGCAAAGTGTTAACATTTTTCAAGGTTAGACAAAAACAATAAGTAATGGAGTCAGGACTCAAACACAGTCTATATTTAGAATCTACATTTCAAACCCTATGCTCTATGCCCTCTCAAAATTTGTTCTGATTCTGTGTGTCTGGAACAGATTCTCTATGTGTACTGAAATGTTTACATGATGATTTTATAAAAGTGGAAAATCATCAAAACAGGGTGGGTGAGAGGTCAATACAAGTGAATTCAAAGTGTAATAATGAATAAACAATAATATTAAACGCATTGAAATTACAACTAAATTAAAATTATGACCTGAAGAACAATTACAGCTTTTTTTTAAAGTTAGGTTTATTGAGGTATAATTTACATACAGTAGAACTGGATCTTTGTAGGTATATAGTCTGTGTATTCTATCAAACCAGCACTGCAATCAAAATAAGAAGAGTCTTTCATCACCCTGAAATGTAACCTCATGCTCCTTAACAATCAGCACTTGACTCATCCTTGTCCTTAGCCCCTTAACAACCACAGGTCTGATTTCTCCATTTATAAGTGTAGCTTTTTCGGGCTGTTTTTTTAAGTTAAGTCTTACATTATGCATCCTTTGACTTAGTCTCAGTCTTAGGTGAAATATATTCATTTTTTTCATCATTATATAAGATGTTAGCTATAGGTTTTACATGATCAGATTAAGAAAATTCTCTTCTATGCATATTTGTGGAGAGTTTTTATCATGACTATTTGAGATTATGCCAAATGAAT
Source organism: Neogale vison (assembly GCF_020171115.1). Lineage (NCBI taxonomy): Eukaryota > Metazoa > Chordata > Mammalia > Carnivora > Mustelidae > Neogale > Neogale vison. Next base: position 174,922,269 of record NC_058093.1, on the reverse strand, counting down.
TTTATGAATCTAGTTGATCATGCAGTTTGTCCTTTTTGGTTTATTGATATGATAAATCACTTTGATTGAATTGCTCTTGCATTCCTGAAACAAACTCCACTTGATCAGTATATATTTTTCTTGTCATATATTGCTAGATTTAATTTGGTAATATTTTATTAAGAATTCTTTATGTATGAGAAATGTGGATTTGTATTTTCTCTTGTATTTCTTTTCTGTTTTTTTTCTTATTAGAATAATTCTGACTTTGCGGCACTGGGTGGCTCAGTTGGTTAAGTGGCCAACTCTTTATTTCAGCTCCAGTCATGATCCCAGGATCCCAGGATTGAGCCCCATATCTGGGGTGGAAGTGGTTGGCACTCAGAATGGGGAGTTTTCTTCAGGATTTTCTCTCCCGCTCTGCACCTCTCCCCTCTAAAATAAATAAATAAATCTTTAGGGGGAAAAAAGAATAATTCTGGCTTCATAACATGTATTGGGATATATTCTTTCCATTTCTATTTTCTGGGAAAGTTTTCATAGACTTGGTATTGTTTCTTCCTTAAATGTTGATCTACTATAAAATATTGTACTTAAAGTCAACAATATATTGTATACTTAAAGATTTTCTAAGAAGATAGATCTTGTGTCACATCTATCACAAAAGATTGGTGTAATTTACCAGTGAAGCCATCTGGGCCAGAGGTTTTCTTTATCAAAAGGTTTTTAACTACAAATTCATTTATTTAATAGATATAGAATATTATATCTCAAGGAATTTATGCATCTCATGTAGTCTTAAATTTATTGGTAAAGGATAAAATTCACTCCAGTATTGTCCTTTTAATGTCTGTATGATCTGTAATGGTGTTACTCTTTCACTCTTGTTACTGATTTTTTTGTGCTTCTCACTTTTTATTTTTTGATCCGTTTGGCTGAAATAGTATTCTTGTTGTTGCTTCCAAAGAATGAAAGGTAATACAGTTCATGTATCTTAGCTGTTATCTTAACACCATTCATATTGACATTTGAATGACTTGGATGCATTGACAATTTTGTGTTCTATCGAGGTGATTATAATAGTATAGGAACTTTTTTTTTTTTAAGATTTTTTTTATTTGTTAGAGATAGAGAGAGACAGAGAGAGAGCACAGGCAGACAGAGTGGTAGGCAGAGGCAGAGGGAGAAGCAGTCTCCCTGCCTAGCAAGGAGCCTGATGTGGGACCCGATCCCAGGATCGAGAGGGACCTGAGCTGAAGGTAGCCGCTTAACCAACTGAGCCACCCAGGCGTCCCGGTGATTATAATAGTATAATAGAGCTTTTTTTTTTTTTTAAGATTTTATTTATTTATTTGACAGACAGAGATCACAAGTAGGCAGAGAGGCAGGCAGAGAGAGAGGAGGAAGCAGGCTCCCTGCTGAGCAGAGAGCCCGATGCGGGACTCGATCCTAGGACCCTGAGATCATGACCTGAGCCGAAGGCAGCGGCTTAACCCACTGAGCCACCCAGGCGCCCCAGTATAATAGAGCTTTTGATTTCATTATTTTTGTTTGTTTTGTTTTCAGTTACATTGATTCCTGCTTTTTTTTTTATCATTTCCTTATTGTTTTGGCTTTAATTTGCTCTTTATCCAGTTTTTTAAGGTTGAATTTCAGATCATTGATTTGAGCTCTTTCTTTTCTAATACAAGTATTTAATTCTATAGTTTCCTTCTAAACTGCTTTAGCTGCATCTCAGTTTTTTTTTCGATTTTGTAGTTTTCTCTCTTTTTTATTCAAAATATCTTCTGATTTACCATATAATGTCATCTTTGACCCAGGAATCATTTAGAAATATGTTTATAGTAGGCTGAGTGATGGCCACCCAAAGATAAAAGGTCTTAATTTCTGTAACTTGTAAATGTTACCTTATAAAGAAAGTAGGATTTTGCAGATGTGATTATATTAGGGATTTAAATATAAGAAAAATATTTTGGATTTTTATTTTAAAATTTCTAGGTTTAATCCTAAGTATCCTTATTAGAGGTGGGGGTGGGTGGGTGGGATTTGATATACACAGAAGAGGAAGAAGAATGTGATTATGGAGGTAGAGATTGGAATGATGGGACCACATGTCAAGGTAGCTTCCAAAAGCTGGAAGAAGTGAACGGATTCTTTCCTAGAGCCTCCAGACGGAAGGTGGCTCTGCTGATACCTTGACTTTAGATCATTGAAACTAATTTCAGACTCTGGCCTAAAAAACACTGGGTTTATCTAGTACTGAAAAAAATAACATTCATTTGCGAAAATATTTTTTACAGTTTAAATAGATTAATGTGAACAACAGAATAAGGGAGTAATTTTTAATTATAAAATATTTTAAATATTCAGGTACAAATAGAGGGCAATATAATAAATAGCCATATGCCCATGATCCAGATTTAACATATGATTTTTTTAAAATAACTTTACTGTAACATAGTGAATCAATAATTCTATACTTAGGCAGTACTCACCAGGGTAAATGTAGTTACCATCTATCACCTACAACATCATTATAATATTGTTGACTATATTTCCTATGCTGTATTTTTCATCCCTGTGACAACTAGAAATTTGTACCTCTTAATACTCTTCACCCATTTTATCCATCTCCCACCTTTACCCTCTGCCAACACCAGTTTGTTCTCTGTATTTATGAGTTTTTTTCTGGTTTTTGTTTGTTTCTTCATTTTGTTTTTAGATTCCACATATAAGTGGAATCATATGGTATTTGTCTTTCTCTGTCTGACTTACTTCACTTAGCATGGTACCATGTAGACCTATCCATGTTGTCATGAATAACAATATTTCATTCGTTTTTATGGATGAGTAATATTCCTGCAGAGATATAAAATCCACATTTTGTTTATCCATTCATCTATCAGTGGGCACTTAGATGGCTTCTGTATCTTGGTTACTGTAAATAATGCTGCAGGAAATAGGAGTGCATATACCTTTTCTTTTCTTTTTTAAAGATTTTATTTATTTATTTGACACAGATTGAGAGAGAGAGAAATTGCAAGTAGGCAGAGAGGCAGGCAGAGAGAGGTGGGGGTCGGGGAAGCAGGCTCCCTGCTGAGCAGAGATTCCGATGTGGGGCTTGATCCCAGGACCCTGAGATCATGACCTAAGCCGAAGGCAGAGGCTTACCACACTAAGCCACCCAGGTACCCCTGCAAATACCTTTTCAAATTAGTCTTTAAATTTTCTTTGGGTAAATATCCAGCAGTGAAATTTTTGGATAGTATGGTATTTCTATTTTTTATTTTTAAGGAAGCTTCATGCTGTTTTCTGTAGTGGTTGCACCAGTTTGCATTCCCACCAACAGTGCACAGGGGTTCCTTTATCTTCACATCCTCCCAACACTTGTTATTTCTTGTCATTTTGATAATAACCATTCTGAGGGGTATCAGGTGATACCTCATTTTGGTTTTGACTCACATTTCCCTGTTGATTAGTGATGTTGAATTTCTTTTCATGTGCTTATTGGCCATCTCTATGTCTTCTTTGGAAAAATGTCAGTTCAGGTCCTCTGTCCATTTTTTAATCAGATTATTTGGGGGTATTTCGTGTTGGGTTGTGAGTTCTTTATATATTCTGGATATCAACCTTTTATTGGATATGTCATTTGCAAACCTTTTCTCCCACTTAATATGTTACCTTTTTGTTTGGTCGCTGGTTTCCTTTGCTGTGCAAAAGTTTTTATTTGATGTAGTCACAATAGCTTACTTTTGTTTTTGTTCTCTTGTTTGAGAGGACATATCCAAAAAATGTTTCTAAGGCCTGTGTCCAAGAGATTACTGCCTATGTTGTCCTTTAGAAGTTTTATGGTTCCAGGCCTTAACATTTAGGACTTTAATCTATTTTGAGTTTATTTTTGTGTATGGTTTAAGAAAGTGATTTGGTTTCTTTCTTTTGCATGTAGCTGTCCATTTTTCCCAGCACCATTTCCTGGAGAGGCTCTTTTCTCCAGAATATATTCTTGTCTCTTTGTCCTATATTAATGGACCATATAACCTTGTATTTATTGCTGGGCTCTCTATCTTGTTTCTTTGATCTATGTGTCCTTTTTTGTGTTGGCACCATACTGTTTTGATTATTACAGCCACTATTACAATGTATGTCAACTATACTTAAAAAAGAATTGGGGTGCCTGTGTGGCAAGTCAGTTTGGCATACAACTCTTGGTTTCAGCTCAGATTTTGATCTCAGGTTGTGAGATCAAGCCCCATGTCAGTTTCCACACTCAACATGGAGTCTGTTTAAAACTCTCTATCACTGTCCTTCCCCATCACTCTCTCTATCTCTAAAATAAATGAATAAATCCTTAAAATGATTAATTAATTTAATTTATTGATCAATTTACTTACTTAATTAATTAAAAGTAAAGGAGATTTGCTTCAACTTGGATGGGTCTGATACAATGAATTGAAAGGACCTAAGAAAGAATTGAGGCTTCCTTGGAGAAGAAATTCTGTCTTTGGACTATAACTTCAGCATATGTTTAAGAGTTCCAGCCTCCCTTTCTCACCTGCTCTAGGGATTTCAGACTTGCTTAGACACCCTAACAGCTGTGTAAACCAAGTCTTTGTAATAAACCACTTAAAATATAAAATAAATAAATACAATTTTATTGCACATTTAATATTTAACATGATTTAATATTTAATATTAAAAATATTAAATATTATTCATAGAGGGGCACCTGGGTGGCTCAGATGGTTAAGCATCTGTCTTCAGCTCTTTCATGATCCTAGGGTTCAAGGATCAAGCCCCATTTTGGGCTCTCTGCTCAGTGGGGATCCTGCTTCTCCCTCTCCCTCTGACTGTCTCTCTCCCTCTGTTTCAAATAAATACATAAAATCTTTTTAAAAATATAAGATACCTGGGAATAAACCTAACTAAAGAGGTAAAGGATCTATACTTGAGGAACTATAGAACACTCATGAAAGAAATTGAAGAAGACACAAAAAGATGGAAGACCATTCCATGCTCTTGGATCGGAAGAATAAACATCGTTAAAATGTCTATACTGCCTAGAGCAATCTATACTTTTAATGCCATTCCGATCAAAATTCCACCGGCATTCTTCAAAGAGCTGGAGCAAATAATCCAAAAATTTGTATGGAATCAGAAGAGAATCCGAATCGCTAAGGAAACGTTGAAAAACAAAAATAAAGCTGGCGGCATCACCTTACCTGATTTCAAGCTTTATTACAAAGCTGTGATCACCAAGACAGCATGGTACTGGCATAAAAACAGACACATAGACCAGTGGAACAGAGTAGAGAGCCCTGATATGGACCCTCAACTCTATGGTCAATTAATCTTCGACAAAACAGGAAAAAATATACAGTGGAAAAAAGACAGTCTCTTCAATAAATGGTGCTGGGAAAACTGGACAGCTATAGGTAGAAGAATGAAACTCGACCATTCTCTTACACCGTACACAAAGATCAACTCAAAATGGATAAAAGACCTCAACGTGAGACAGGAATCTATCAGAATCTTAGAGGAGAACATAGGCAGTAATCTCTTCGATATCAGCCACAGCAACTTCTTTCAAGATACGTCTCCAAAGGCAAAGGAAACAAAAGCGAAAATAGACTTCTGGGACTTCATCAAAATCAAAAGCTTCTGCACAGCAAAGGAAACAGTCAAAAAAACAAAGAGGCAACCCACGGAATGGGAGAAGATATTTGCAAATGACAGTACAGACAAAAGGTTGATATCCAGGATCTATAATGAACTCCTCAAACTCAACCCACACGAAACAGACAAACACATCAAAAAATGGGCAGAAGATATGAACAGACACTTCTCCAATCAAGAAATACAAATGGCTATCAGACACATGAAAAAATGCTCATCATCATTAGCCCTCAGGGAGATTCAAATTAAAACCACATTGAGATATCACCTTACACCAGTTAGAATGGCCAAAATTAACAAAACAGGAAACAACATGTGTTGGAGAGGATGTGGAGAAAGGGGAACCCTCTTACACTGTTGGTGGGAATGCAAGTTGGTGCAGCCTCTTTGGAGAACAGTGTGGAGATTCCTCAAGAAATTAAAAATAGAGCTTCCCTACGACCCTGCAATTGCACTCCTGGGTATTTACCCCAAAGATACAGATGTCATGAAAAGAAGGGCCATCTGTACCCCAATGTTTATAGCAGCAATGGCCACAGTCGCCAAACTATGGAAAGAACCAAGATGCCCTTCAACGGATGAATGGATAAGGAAGATGTGGTCCATATACACTATGGAGTATTATGCCTCCATCAGAAAGGACGAATATCCAACTTTTGTAGCAACATGGACGGGACTGGAAGAGATTATGCTGAGTGAAATCAGTCAAGCAGAGAGAGTCAATTATCATATGGTTTCACTCATTTGTGGAGCATAACCAATAGCATGGAGGACAAGGGGCGTTAGAGAGTAGTAGGGAATTTGGGTAAATTGGAAGGGGAGGTGAACCATGAGAGACTATGGACTCTGAAAAACAGTCTGAGGGGTTTGAAGTGGCGGGGGGGTGGGAGGTTGGGGTACCAGGTGGTGGGTATTATAGAGGGCACAGCTTGCATGGAGCACTGGGTGTGGTGAAAAAATAATGAATACTGTTTTTCTGAAAATAAATAAATTGGGGAAAAAAAAAATATATCATTGATAGGATTGAAGTTTATACTATAACACTTTCTATCTTAATTCCATTTCTTCTTTTCTGGAGTTAGCCATTATCCTGGAGTTGATCATATACTTTTGTTATTTTCAATATATGTATTACCCTTAAATAATATGTAAAATTATTTTAAATTTTTTTGAAATTTACATAAATTGTATCATCTGTATGTATTCTTTACGTACTTGGTTTATTTTCTTGACATTATATTTTTTTGAGATTTACTCCTATTGATATATGTAACTCTGGCGCATTCATATTATGTGCTATAAAGAAATTATTACATATTTCTATCACAATTTATTCATTTTTCAATTGAGAAGATCTGTAATATTTTTCTGACATGATAGATGTAAAATAATATTTGACTATTATTTTAATTTTTCTTCCTTTGATTACCAGTGAGGTAAACCATGTTCTATGAATTGCTTGTTACATCATATTTGCAATTTTTTTCCTTTTATTTGTAAGATATTGTAAGATATCCTTATTGTGGATAACAACCTTTTAATGGCTCCACAGTTTAAAAATATCTCTTCTCATTCAGTATTTTATAATTGAATTTTTTCCATGAATCTTTTTTTTTTAAGATTTTATTTATTTATTTGTCAGAGAGAGAGAGAGAGCGAGTGAGTGAGCACAAGCAGGGAGAGGTACAGGCAGAGGGAGAAGCAGCCTCCCTGCTGAGGAAGGAACCTGATTCAAGACTTGATCGCAGGACTCTGGGATCACGACCTGAGCTGAAGGCAGATGCTTAACTGACTGAGCCATCCTAGCATCCCATCCATGAATCTGTGAAACTCATCGTTCCTCTTGTGCATTTTATGTTTTGTTTAAGGTTATTATCCTCAGACTCCAAGTTTTAAAGTTTTGCCTTTCCTTTTTAAATTATTAATCTGTCAAAAAATAAATTGTTAATCTATCTGGAATTTATACTTCTTTATACTAGGTTATGAGTCTTATTTTTCCCCATATGTACATCCAAATGTTCCAGAACTATATTTGAATAGTTTATACTTTCTTCTGCTGCTTTTTAATGGCAGTTACAAAATTCTTTTGACTGTGTGAATCTGCATCTAATCTCCTTTTTCTGTCCTGTTCTCAGTGCATCAATGCCAATTACTTTGTTCAAAAAGTTCTATATCTTAATAGTGACTTGATATTTATACTCTTTATTTTTCTTATTCAGAATATTTATGACTACTCTTGGGCCCCAGTCTTTTATATGAATTTTGGGATCAGTTTCAAGTTCCATGGGCAATCTTTTTGGCATATTGATTAGGATTACATTAATATGGAGAGTTGTTAAATGACTTTTGTAATTTCAAAGTAGTGCACATAGAAATGATTTTTTGTAATATAGGTAACCACTGTTATTTCACATAGAAATAACTATACTTTCTATTCTTTCTGTTGTTGACAAAAATTACAAACACTGCTTATGCTATCCTTGTTTGTAAACTATGGGAAGATTGTTAACTTTTATTAGAGGTAAATTGTTTCTCCCAGCCCACTTCATGGACATCCCTAAATTCTACCAATGGACAACCCTAGGGTGAAGAACCTCTGTTTAAATAGCTTGTCTCCCCACAATTGATTCTCTTCTTTATCCCTATATTTCCTCTCTGTAGTTTAGGAAGAGACAGCACAGAACTAAATCAGAGGTATTTAAGTGTTCAGAAGTCACAGAAATTACTGGACAAATTAGTGATTTTCAAGACGGAATTGGTAACTTCTCCAAAAATTCAGAAGAAATGGTAAATACATGAAATCATGAGTGAAGGGATGAAAGACTTAAAGAACAGAGAACTAAACCACATATACAAATACAACTTTCATATACTTACATAAAATCGTTATCATATAAAAACTACAAGAGATCTAAAGTACATACACTTGATACAAATAGAAGTTGAGAGACTATGGACTCTGAAAAACAATCTTAGGGGTTTGAAGCGGCAGGGGGGTGGGAGGTTGGGGTACCAGGTGGTGGGTATTATAGAGGGCACGGCTTGCATGGAGCACTGGGTGTGGTGAAAAAATAATGAATAATGATTTTCTGAAAATAAATAAATTGGAAAAAAAAAAGAAGTTGAGAGATACATGATGTGGTGCAAAGAAGCAATGCTCAAATAAGTTACAAGAAAATTCTAAACAACTTAAGTTTTCACATTGAAGGGACTCTCCAAATATAAAGCTGAAATAATTGTATTCACAGATTGACATTTTTACCTTTTATCCCAGGATTAAAAAATGATTCCACAAGAATAGAAGAAATAAATAGTATATTTGCCATGGAAATATGAAAATTGGGACATCATATTTCTGTTAAAATATACAAATATCCATATACATATATGGATATATGTTTCCAGATGAAAATGATGCAATGACTATAAAATTTTTAAGGAAAAAAGCTATGAGAAAAATTTCTGCATACAGTAAAACTATGAAGTTAATGTGTAAAGAAGTTTAAAGACACTGCCTCTTTTGGAACTTCTAGCAGATAAAGGCTTCTAGTTTAATCAGTAGATCCAGATCTTCAAATTCAGACCCCTTACTATATACTGAACTTCTACATTTTATTCTTTTAGTGTGTCTTCTTGGGGTCTCATGTACATTGTTTGGCCTCAATTTATCAACATTTCAAGTGACTAATTGATTTTTCTCACTACTCTAAACTAATATGAAGTCTAGACGCTGTGGATTTCAGCATGAATTCTCTGCGGAAAACTTGAGGTAGTTTGAAATAACACTGCAAATAGAATTTTTGGAAATTATCTTTTTAATAAAAGATTTATGGCAATACATATCCCTTCATCTTTCCCACAAATGTTAATGACAATTGCCATGTGTATAGATTCTAAACCACTTGTTTGAGTTTGGGTTCCTCAGAATCAGTCCTTTAGACAAAAATTGAAGTTAAAGCACTTATTAGGGAAATAATCTGAAGCTGGTATCAGGGACTGGGGAAGTAAGCCAAAAAAGCAAGAGTAGTCAGTAAGGGGTACATTATCAGCTAGTACTGCTGTTGGTAATTAGACCTTAAGACTTTGGGAGAACTCTGGGACCCCTTGTATGATATGTGCCTCCAACCATGAGTAGGGACTTGGAATTTTTAAATACCTACCCCATCAAGTATTGTTGAGGGTTGTTCCTGGGTGGTGAGGGAAGCTTAATTTTTCTGATAGGTCTGACATACTAAGTATGTCAGGTAGAGGAGAGGTAGAGGTAGAAGTAGAGGAGGTTCTTTTCTCTGGGGGAAGATATTCAGACATTTGAAAGGTCTCTGTGTAAGGCTCAAGTGATATAGTTAGTATGTCAATGGCATTTACTACAACATACTTTGGGCAATTGGTGAGTGGACATATTAATTAGGTATTTTAGGTACTTCTAGCAACTTGTGAATGTCAGTATAAATTTAATGTTCCCATTAGCAGGGAAGAAGATTTAGGATACCAAGATGGTGAGGAGAATTTAAAAAAAAATTATATACCTACAGCCATAGCTTATAATGCCAAAGCCAGAGAACATTTTTGTTATAGTGGTGAGGAAGGTTAGTCAAAAAGACCATATGAATTAATAATCAGATAATAATCAGATAATTAATAATCAGATTATAATAGTACTCAAAACACCACCTCAGATGAAACTATATATTATGATACATGGTGATAAAAATAAACTTTATTTTAGAAGTTTAGAAAAGGGGAATGCAATGTTTTAAAATAAATCATTTTAATTAATTTTCAGATATACAGAGGAAGACAGATTTATGATAACAAGATAGCAAAGATAAAGTGTGAAGAAAATTCTGCCTATAAAATAGAGAGAATTCACAGAGGTGCAGTTGTGCAAAGGTGGTGAGACTGTTGGGAAAGTTACAATGTCCAGGTAAGACTGACAGAAATGTCAGGTGATTTTTTTTATCCTTTCTAACTTATATTACTAAATGTGTAGTCTTATGCATTGAAGACTGTAAAAATGTCTGATTTTTTATGGATCATGGACAATAGTCCCAAAAGGCTAGACAGTTCTAAGAAGGAATCAAAAATTTTGTATGGCAATTGAATTAAAACAATTGAGTTACTGCCAGTGCTTTTTAAAAAAATTAACATATAATATATTGTCAGTGCCTTTTTGAGGGCCACATCTGTTAAGATATATAGGAGTTCTGATTAACGGTATTTCACTTTGTTGTTGGTTGAAGAAAGAAATACACTCTAATATAACTCCTTAGTGTTTGGGTCATTGATGATTAGGGCCACAAACATCATTCTTGGACCCAAGGAGTGGAGAAAAATTTGGATTAACTTTAGTTTTTGATGATTTTATTCTGAATAAAGATAAAATTAACATTGTCTTCTGGCAAGAAGTAAAAAGCTAATTGAAACTGGAGAGGCTTAGAGTTGGAAATTAAACTCAAACCCAAGTCAAAAATATTATGTAAATTAATAACCTGTTGAAATAAAACTTGTGAATGGTATTCTATGAGCTGTTGGCTTGAATATACCCATGCCTGGAAACTGGGACCTTTGTCGTTTTTATTGCACACCATTATTTTACTGGGACTATGATCTTGTCAAACCAGATGAACATTCTTCTTGGTCAAATGCAGGAATTTAATATGACCTCAAGGACCCCTGCAGTCATCAGTACGAAGAACTGAGGTGGGGATGTGCCAGCAGGTCTTTGGCCTTAGTTAAACTAATTTAACTAAAGCAAAGAATTGAAACAATAAAGTAAGTTGTGTTGAGTCCATAGAGTTCCTACTGTATCATGAGAATTTTGTATACTCACTACTTCATAGTATTTTTAAATCAGAGTACTGCTATAGATAGTCTTCCAGAATCCTAAATATAGAGGAAAATTTGTGACTGGATGGCATTACTCTGAATTATTGATGATGTAAAAGATGGAAAGGTCATTTAGTAAGGAGAGCACGGTCCTGATAGGAACATGTGGTTTAGTGTGTGGTAAGGGTCTCCTGTTCTCCAATTTCATCAGAAAATGAAATCACATGAGTAGAAGACTGGGAAAACAGTGTAATTACTATATAATTATTAGTTATTTTGTCTTAAATTAAAAATAAATCTTGGTCTAAACCACTTATGATTCATGTTGATCTTTTGGAGTTTTGAGACTTTTTATAATTCTCTGCTTTTTTTTTTACATTTTTTAAATTTTTAAAAAATAAATTTTAAAATTTATTTTCAGCATAACAGAACTCATTGTTTTTTGCACCACACCCAGTGCTCCATGCAATCCGTGCCCTCTCCAATACCCACCACCTGGTTACCCCAACCTCCCAACCCCCGGCCCTTCAAAACCCTCAGATTGTTTTTCAGAGTCCATAGTCTCTCATGGTTCACCTCCCCTTCCAATTTCCCTCAATTCCCTTCTCCTCTCTATCTCCCCTTGTCCTCCATGCTATTTGTTATGCTCCACAAATAAGTGAAACCACATGATAATTGACTCTCTCTGCTCGACTTATTTCACTCAGAATAATCTCTTCTAGTCCCGTCCATGTTGCTACAAAAGTTGGGTACTCATCCTTTCTGATAGAGGCAAAATACTCCATTGTGTATATGGACCACATCTTCCTTATCCATTCGTCCGTTGAAGGGCATCTTGGTTCTTTCCACAGTTTGGCGACCATGGCCATTGCTGCTATAAACATTGGGGTACAGATGGCCCTTCTTTTCACTACATCTGTATCTTTGGGGTAAATACCCAGTAGTGCAATTGCAGGGTTATAGGGAAGCTCTATTTTTAATTTCGTGAGGAATCTCCACACTGTTCTCTAAAGTGGCTGCACCAACTTGCATTCCCACCAACAATGTCAGAGAGTTCCCCTTTCTCCACATCCCCTCCAACACATGTTTTTTCCTGTCTTGCTAATTTTGGCCATTCTAAGTGGTGTAAGGTGGTATCTCAATGTGGCTTTAATTTGAATCTCCCTGATGGCTAGTGATGATGAACATTTTTTCATGTATCTGATAGCCATTTGTATGTCTTCATTGGAGAAGTGTCTGTTAATATCTTCTGTCAGATGACATGATTCTTTATATGGAAACCCAAAAGACTCCACCCCCAAACTACTATAACTCATACAACAATTCAGCAACGTGGCAGGATACAAAGTCAATGTACAGAAAGCAGTGGCTTTCTTATACACTAACAATGAAAATACAGAAAGGGAAATTAGAGAATCAATTCCATTTACTATAGCACCAAGAACCATAAGATACCTGGGAATAAACCTAACCAAAGAGGTAAAGGATTTGTACTTGAGGAACTACAGAACACTCATGAAGGAAATTGAAGAAGACACAAAAAGATGGAAGGCCATTCCATGCTCTTGGATCAGAAGAATAAACATTGTTAAAATGTCTATACTGCCTAGAGCAATCTATACATTTAATGCCATTCCAATCAAAATTGCCACTATGGACTCTGAAAAACAATCTGAGTGTTTTGAAGGGGTGGGGGGTGGGAGGTTGGGGGAACCAGGTGGTGGGTATTATAGAGGGCATTGATTGCATGGAGCACTGGGTGTGGTGCAAAAATAATGAATACTATTATGCTGAAAATAAATAAAAAATAAATTAAAAAAAATTCCACTGGTATTTTTCAAAGAGCTGGAGCAAATAATCCAAAAATTTGTATGGAATCAGAAGAGACCCCGAATCGCAAAGGAAATGTTGTAAAACAAAAATAAAACTGGGGGCATCACGTTACCTGATTTCAAGCTTTACTACAAAGCTGTGATCACCAAGACACCATGGTACTGGCATAAAAACAGACACATAGACCAGTGGAACAGAATAGAGAGCCCAGATATGGACCCTCAACTCTATGGGCAAATAATCTTTGACAAAACAGGAAAAAATATACAGTGGAAAAAAGATAGTCTCTTCAATAAATGGTGCTGGGAAAACTTGACAGCTATATGGAGAAGAATGAAACTTGACCATTCTCTTACACCGTACACAAAGATAAACTCAAAATGGATAAACGTGAGACAGGAATTCATCAGAATCATAGAGGAGAATATAGGCAGTAACCTCTTCAATATCAGTCACAGCAACTTCTTTCAAGAGATGTCTCAAAGGCAAAGGAAACAAAAGCGAAAATGAACTTTTGGGACTTCATCAAAATCAAAAGCTTTTTTTTTTTTTTTCCCCCAATTTATTTATTTTCAGAAAAACATTATTCATTATTTTTTCACCACACCCAGTGCTCCATGCAAGCCGTGCCCTCTATAATACCCACCACCTGGTACCCCAACCTCCCACCCCCCCGCCACTTCAAACCCCTCAGACTGTTTTTCAGAGTCCATAGTCTCTCATGGTTCACCTCCCCTTCCAATTTACCCAAATTCCCTACTCCTCTCTAACGCCCCTTGTCCTCCATGCTATTGGTTATGCTCCACAAATGAGTGAAACCATATGATAATTGACTCTCTCTGCTTGACTGATTTCACTCAGCATAATCTCTTCCAGTCCCGTCCATGTTGCTACAAAAGTTGGGTATTCATCCTTTCTGATGGAGGCATAATACTCCATAGTGTATATGGACCACATCTTTGCACAGCAAAGGAAACAAATAATTATCTGCTTTATAAAATTAACCAATTAATCAATTTAGGGAAGGGAAGAAGAACAAACCCCTTTTCTGATTTTTGGCCAAGAATTTCTCCTAAATGATGTGCAATGATAAAATTGTAGTCATTTCTGTAATGTATGTTCATACTTTCATTTTCCCTATTCTCTAATTTGCTGAGAACCAACTTAGAAAAAGATTTCATGTGAATTATTTTATGCATGTTGAAAAAGTCATTTGAAATAATTTATGTGAAATATGGGTGATGTAGGAAAAAAATTGAATGACAGGATTTCTAAAAATCACACATTATTTTTGGGACAAGCAATCAACTCTGCAGATATTTTGAAAATAAAGTAAAAATATGAGACAAAGAGAAGTGTGTTTTAAAATAACATATCATGCAAATGATGTGACATACTTGCTTGAACCTAGCTAAAGACATAGCAAAACAATGAGACAAAATTGATTACAAATAACGAAACCAAGAAAAAAAATTAAAAAACTAGATTATAAAATAGTACCTTCTTTTTAAAAATAAGGGTTGTCTGATGTATTAGGGTTGTCCAGAGAAATAAAACCAGCAACATATATACAAGTATGTGTATATAAGACAGATCATTACAGAACTTAGCTTATATGGTTATGGAGGCTAAAAAGTCCCATGATCTGCTATCTGCAAGCTGGAGAACCAGGAAAATAGGTGGTGTAAATTCAGTTTGAATCTGAAGCTGTGAAAACAGGTTGAGAAAGGGGGTAATGGCATAAGTCCAGGTCTAAGGCCAAAAGCCTGAGAACCAGGAGCAGTCATGTTGAAGACAAGAGAAGGTGAATATTCCAGCTCAACCGAAAAAGTAAATTCCTCTTCCTCTACCTTTTTGTTCTCTTCAGACCCTCAGTGGATTGGATGATGGCCTCACGTTTTCTTTACTCAGTTTACTCTTCCAACTGCCAACTCTTTCTGGATACACTCACTAAGACACACTCAGAAATCTTGTTTTACCAGCTATCCTGGCATCTGTTGGTCCAGTCAAAGTGACACATAAAATTAACCATTATGTCTGAGATCATTCTGATATACAATCATAAAATACTGGATACTTCTGGGACACCTGGGTGGCTCAGTTGGTTAAGCAGCTGCCTTCAGCTCAAGTCGTGATCCCAGCATCCTGGGATGGAGTCTCACATCGGGCTGCTTGCTCAGCGGGGAGCCTGCTTCTCCCTCTGCCTCTGCCTACCACGCTGTCTGCCTGTGCTCGCTCTCGCTCCTCTCTTTCTGACAAATAAATAAATAAAATCTTTAAAAAAAAATACTGGATACTTCTTAGAAAGATAATAAAAGTTATTCTGGGAACTTATATTTATATCCTACTCTGAGAACAGAAATATCTGACTCAAAGACATACACTAAAACATATCTTTTGTTAGGATGTCATTGGATGGAAACACAAGGAGGCAGGGTTATAATACAATGGCTTTCATGAGATGGTGGTGGAGGTTGTAGGAAGACAATCTGACCAAAAACTCACTAGGGAATTAAGGGGAAAGATGCTCTAGTTTGGACAGGTTTGTTTCGAGTGGGGTGATTCTTTGAGTAAAGGCCCAACTGATGATAGTAATTTAGAGACTGTTCTGTTTCCTGGAGAAGAAGCTCACATAGAACTCCAGACATTCTTCTTGTCTACTTCATAGGAAACTGCAGGGAACTTTTCTTTCCCCTGGTCATGGGGACACACCAATGCTGTGACCGGTGAAGGGCTTAGCCAGGCAAGCAGTTGATTCTCTCCCTGTTCATAGACACCACAAGCTAATATTTCTTACTTTTGCTTTTGGTCTAGCTGGATCTTGTCTTCTTAGAACTACTGTTGGTTTCTAAATTCAGTTTGTACTTCCAGCTCTCTGACATCCTTTATTCTCTTCGGAAACCTGCACATGAATCCTGACATGATATGGGCAACTGTATTGCCCATAAAGGCTAGAAAAATATTCCACCCCTAAATATGCTCCTTTTATACCTGCAGTGGGCATGCTGGCATGGCCAGGATGCTTGGAGATTGCAGGAAAGCAAGACTTCTTTAAAACCTCCAATCATTTCAAGATTATTTAGGAATATTTTTTGTTACCAGTAACAGAAATCCAACTCAACTTAGCTAATAAATGATAGACAGATAGTAAGTTTTTTATAGTGATAACTAGAGTACATTCTGTAATCTAGGATCCAGGATGAGACCAGAAAAGGAACTGGAGCAATACATGGGCACCAAAATATTGTTTTCTATATCTTTTTTAATGTCTCCTTGTATATCAGATTTGTTACTTATACACACTTAATAAACATATGAAACATGAAAAAGTTACAGGAAATAGTTTCTTAGACAACTATAAACCCATCACTATGAATTAACTTACAGTATCATTTTGTGGTATTTGTGTAAAGACCTTCTGTACCTCTATTTAGAATAATCACTAATTTGGTACTTTTTCTTTTCTT
Organism: Neogale vison; assembly: GCF_020171115.1. NCBI lineage: Eukaryota > Metazoa > Chordata > Mammalia > Carnivora > Mustelidae > Neogale > Neogale vison. Next base: position 174,905,491 of record NC_058093.1, on the reverse strand, counting down.
TTTTTTTTTTGAGGACTGGCAGAGATTGTTTATTCAGAACTTGCTAGAGAGTCAGCCTCCATCACCTGTGTTTTGTCAGAGACTCAAAGGCAGGTAGGGGAGCAGGAAAGTCGTATAGTAGAAAAAAGGGAAAACTTTAGCTATGCCCTGATTAGAGGCTGTTAGTATGGGGAAGCTACATGTAGACAAGCTACCTAGAAAGGGGGTGTTCTATGTGTTTTGTTAAGGGTATATAGTTGACTCACCCCGAAGAAGTGAAGACTGTGTATTTTTATATCATTCTAACATACATACATGTACTTTACTATATAGAATGTTATAGATACTAAACAATATTTGGTGAACTTAAATATTACATAAATTGCATCATTCAGATGTCCCTCCTTTTCATTTTCTTTTTTCTTCTTACCTTGCTGCTTTGGAGTTCTATTTATGAGTTCTGCATATCTATAGTTTATATATATATATATATATTTTTTTTTAAAGATTTTATTTATTTATTTGAGAGAGACAGTGAGAGAGAGCATGAGCGAGGAGAAGGTCAGAGAGTGAAGCAGACTCCCCATGGAGCTGGGAGCCTGATGTGGGACTCGATCCCGGGACTCCAGGATCACGCCCTGAGCCGAAGGCAGTCGTCCAACCAACTGCGCCACCCAGGCGTCCCAGTTTATATATTTTAAATAATCAATACTATCTGCCACAAGAATAAGCCTTAGTGTATGATCCATTGTATGCTCTTGCTATTTTTTGTGTTTTCAGAGTGCTGTAGTAAACATCTTTGTTCGTCTGTGTGTGTTCTCTAGGGAACATTTTAGAGTTTTAGAATTAGAACTGCAGACTCATAGATTTTGTGCCTCTCACCTTCGGGTTTACTGGGTGTTTCTAAATTGTTCTCTGAAATGACTCATTGGTTTACCTTTCCACTAGTAATGTTCAAATTTCTCCATCTCCACATCCCCATCCAAACTGATTTTTTTTTTTTTTCCCATTAGAAGGAAATCAGGTGATATCTGGTTTTTACTTTCTCTGCCCTGATTTTGAATGAAGTTGAATATTTTCATATGTTCATGAAATAATTAATTGGTCAAAGAATACACCATATTGGAAACTGGAAAATGTTAGAGCCAATCAACAATGGAAGTATTACATATTAAAATAAGTAGGGCTCAAAGTAGCAGGGAGAGGTAACTTTTTTGCTTTTGTTCTGGGTAGAACAAAGAGATTATCCCTGTGAATTCTGTCTGCAAGTCTGTGCTTCACATGGATTCAAGTTTACAGTGTATACTAACTACCTGGTCCAGGAAATCTGTAAGTCCTGAATGTAGGGGTAGGAGTGGGTCAGTCTCCAGGAGAACTTGGGATCTTTATTTCCTTCTCATCCTTGTTTTTGTTATTATTTTCCAACTTTATTGAAATAAGCATATAACATTTGTGTAGGTGTAAAATGTGTTGATTTAACACAATTGTATATCACAAAATGATTGTTATAACCTTCATCATGTCATATAATTACCATTTCTTTTTTGTGGTAAGAAATCTTAAATAGTGCATTATAAATCTCATTGCCCTTATCTTGGCCAAGAGTCAGCATACCAGATGTCCAGGTGTGCCCAGAGATAAAGCTTGAGCTTTCTTGTCTAGCTGTCAATTGTTTTAATTCCACCCTTGGTATGTCCCATAATGGGGGAGTGGAAGGTAAGTATGGTGGAAACAGGCACTTCCCCTGAAGAGGAGGGGCTTCTGGGCCCAGCAATGTGACCACTGACTTTCCAAACTTAGGGTTATTCTTTAGGCACCTATATCCAATCTTGGCTCTTAAAAAGAATGGAATGCAAGGGCCAGGAAAGAATTCCATATATGTAATCAAAAGAAATTCCTATCATTCTCTTTTTCTGGGCCAGAAAGACTAATACTTCAAAGGACAGTATCAGCCTCTTCTATGCATATGTCCTATCTGTAATGGTTGATGGTATCTGAGTCTATACAGAGGAACCCTAAGGCTTATAGAAAGTATAAAAGGAGGATTCTGTTCCTTTGATGCCATGTTCCCTACCAGAACTTCGAAAGGCCTGAGTACCTGGACCTGTTTCCATAGCTCTTGGTTTGCTCTCTAGCTCCTTGAAATAGCTTGTTTACCTTCTCCCTGACCTCACAGACTGTTTCTGCTGAGATCTTCCCCATCCCCCTGCACCAGCTTAGGCTCATTTTAAAATCAGAACAAAACTCTTGGAACACTGGTTATAGCCTGCTGTGTCCTTCAGGCTATTATACAACTACTTTGGCTTTTCAAAGCTTTTAAAGTTAACTAAAAAGGAAGAAAACAAACAGTGTGAAACAAGAAGGAGGAGGTGTAAAATTTCAAATAGTTCTCGAAAAGACAAAGAATAGGGTTGATGCATGGATTTCAACTTTAGTACCAGAGTAGACCAATTGATAATGTCACATGCAAAGTGGAAAGAACACAATTATTGATTAGCAGTGTACAGTAACTGATTGTTTGAGATGACAAAGGCAAGAACAATAGCTTCATCTCTTATTAGTATTGGTCAGGCATGGTATTTACTATTCTAATATATCATTTCATCCACTCTTCATAACAACCTTGTGATGAAGATACTATTGTAAGATGAGAAAACAGAGGCTTACTTATGAATATTAAATAACTTGCTTGGCATCACACAGAGGTTTTGTTATGTGATAGGGAGGGATGATGTCATGCATTTGAGTTGATCTTTGGGTTTTAAATTAACTATAAAATGAGCTATACTTGTTAAAAGGGTTGGGAAATTATAGCCAGTGGGCCAGAGATGGCCTCTGCTTGTTCCTGTAAATAAAATTATATTGGTACATAGCTGTACCCATTGATGTACATATTGTCTGAAGGTGCCTTTCCCACTACAGCTGTAGAGATGAGTACTTGGGACAGAGACCCTGTGGCCTGCAAAGTCCAACATTTACTGTCTAAGCCTTATAGAAAAAGTTTGCCTGGCCCTGTGGTGTTTTTCAACTTTGCCTTTTGGAGACACTTTGCTTTTATGTCTTTCTTTTTACTCCTTCATGTCAGATTCTAATAGCCTGTATTAGAAGTTGAGTATTCTTTCTAGATGATTCTCCAGCCATTTTTAGATTCTCCATACTGCTCAGGAAAGTTCCCACTTTGCAGCTGCCCCTTTCCATCTACTTGGTACAGTCCCCAGTATAGCCCTGTACTTTCCCCCCAAGTCTTCAAGCAGAAGTTTATTTTTCTCTGCAGCCTTCCAGTATGGGGTCCTTGCATGATTCCAGGGTTTCTGAATGGCAGAGGTTTTTAAAAATCTGAGTGTGCATGTTATTTGCTTTTAACTCATAAAATTTTATATTTATTCCTCATTGGAGGAAACCAGTATTGAGGTCATGAAATTCTGCTTTTACCTCTCTATTTAAACTTCCTTACTTGAGTGTATGTTTGATGTGTATGGGGCATTTCTATTTTGCTGTGTTAGTATGTGTAGATAGTTCCCAACAAGAAAAAAGTAAGTAGAATATACCTTCCAGAGAAGGATGTCATGCTAGCTCAAAAGGAGCTTGAGTCACACAGCTCCTTGAAGTCATTAACGTTAGCCATCTTATTCTTAACTCTGGCTCCAGCATTTAGCAACCTGACCCCCTAAGTGTTAGCCGAATGAATGAACAAGTGACTGTAAAGTAACACCTCAAGTAAGGAGATGACTGAGTTTATTTTTGTCTGTAGTTCCACTATTTCCCAAATTTCCTGTTAAGCATCTCTCTAGGTTCTAGAACCAATCAAACCTCTAAGCAGAAGAAATATATGGATCTCTAGTTCTGGAGTTCTCTACTTTGGTACCATCTCAGTTTTGCTTCTGGTCATACTTCAGAATTTCTAGACTTTTATCTTGTAACCAACTGTTATCTTGAACCTTATCACACCATATTTGTAAGACCAGCTATATAGTCATCCATATTAGTTTCACATTGCTGCAAATTATCACAATTGTAGCAAATTACCACCAGCTTGATAGTTTAGAACAATAAAACTTATTATCTTCTAGTTCTGGAGGTCAGAAGTCCAAAATCGGTCTCACTGAGCTAAAATCAAGATGTCAGTGGAGTTGTGTCTCTTCTGGAGGGCCTAAGGAAGAGTCTGCTTCCTTGTCTTTTCCAGGTTCTAGAAGCCTGGCTTGTGGCCTCCTTCCTCCATTCTCAAAGCTAGCAACCTAACATGTTCAAATCAATCTCTCTCTCCCTCTAACTTCTGCTTTCTTTGTCACATATCCTCTGAATCAAAATCTGCTTCCTCTAACAAAGATCCTTGTGATTACATTGGGCCCACCAGGATAATCAAGGATAACCTCCCCATCTCAAGATCCTTAATCATGCGGCACCTGGGTGGCTCAGTGGGTTAAGGCCTCTGCCTTCTGCTCAAGTCATGGTCCTGGGGTCCTGGGATCAAGCCCCATATCGGGCTCTCTGCTTGGCAGGGAGACTGCTTCCTCCTCTCTCTCTGCCTGCCTCTCTGCCTACTTGTGATCTTTGTCTGTCAAATAAATAAATAAAATCTTTAAAAAAAAAAAGTCCTTAGGGCACCTGGGTGGCTCAGTGGGTTAAGCCACTGCCTTCGGCTCAGGTCATGATCTCAGGGTCCTGGGATCGAGTCCCGCATCGGACTCTCTGCTCAGCAGGGAGCCTGCTTCCCTCTCTCTCTCTGCCTGCCTCTCCATCTACTTGTGATTTCTCTCTGTCAAATAAATAAATAAAATCTTAAAAAAAAAAAGTCCTTAATCACATGTGCAAAGCCCCTTTTGCCATGGAAAGCAACATATTCACAGGTTTAGGAGATTTGGAGGTGGACATCATTGGGGGAAGCATTATTCAACATATCACACTTGTCTTCCTTATCTGAACTGGCCCTTGGTTCCCTAACTAGTAACCTGAATCCCCCCAGAGATAGGAAAGTCACAAAAAGGAGACTTGCCTAAACATCTGCCTACAGCTTTCTGCAACACTCCTTGAGACCTTCAGGCATGTTCTGGACCCTGCCTTCTATCTACTTCTAAATTTCCCTGATGTACACCTGTTTCTCTCTCATTTGTTTTCCATGTTGCCACTGCTGAGATCTACATCAAATCCATGTTTAAGGAATACTTCTAGATCTCCCCACTCCTGACCCTGACAAGAGAATTGACAACAGAGACTGTCAAGGAACAACAATTCCGGACAGAGTTCTGCAAAACTGCTTGGGTCAATTCAATTAGTTAGAAATGGAGACAATAGAAAACTGTAGAAATTCTACTTGATGCAGTCTGTGCCTCAGCCTCCTTTCTGGTTTTCTCTTTGGAGATATCTGGATAGCTTCATTGTTTCCAGTTTGGCTTTACTTCTGGACATTGGACTTCTGTCTTTTTTTTCTATACACAAGGTGTTTTCAGGATTCCAAATAAAACATGTTTCCTGAATATACAGTCATTAACAGTCTACCTTGGCCATGACTCCATTTAATCTCCTTATCCAGCTGTGTCACTCCAATTAAACATGGGTTTAGAGAGGAGCTGGAGAAATTAATACAAATATTCTTGGGACCTGTAGTGATTATGTTAGTTAAAATTCTCTTTTCTACAAGTGTTAAAGAGGGACAACAAAAGTAGCAAAACTGAAACTGAAGTAAACTTTTCGCATGTTTCCTTTAAAAAAATTGTCAGAGAAATTTTTCATGGGAAGAGTCACAAGTAAGATTGCTCATTTTAATCACTAGGAGATAAACGGAGTTTTTATAGTTGGAAAACAAAGGCTTGAAGATGGAAACTTATCATGTGTCCTGATAATTTCTTCACCAACTGATTCAAAGTTTGACCCGTTAATTATTTCCTTGCTATTCACTCTTTTAAATATATGTCACTATTTTAAAATATTTCACGATCCTCAGAACTAATTAAAACATAGAGGGTTTTGTTGCAGAAACTAAAGCTAATGGCCTGAATGCATACATCATGCTTTCTGGAAGAGTGTTTATTAGGAGAAACTAATGGGAAAGAAGTGAATACTCCACTACTGCTGATTACATTCTAGGCAGTGCACCAGAATCTAACCAGGCCAGACAACAAACTTTGTGAGAAGGACCTAATTGGGTGGCTGATTGGAGAAGCACCAGCTCCTCCATGGTATGGCCAGGGGCTGGGTCCTGGTCTTGTGGTCATAACCTCAGCAATCTGCCTAGACTGCCTTCCTTTAGCACTTGGCTATACCATATTTCTCTGGATCTCTTCAGGAGGCCAACTCCTTCTCTGGAATGTCTACATTTAGGAAATCAGAGAATTAATTGGAACAAAGTGACCTTTATCTTTTCGTCCACTCCCCTGATTTTAAGGAGCATGTGACATAGGCTGGAAAATGTCTGACTTGGCTGTGGGGTTGGCCAGGCAATGGTTAGCAAGAGTGGTATGAATGAGGCCGGCATCTATAGCTACAGTATGAGGTCAGGGGAATGCAAAAAACAGGGCAGAATTATGTAGAACAAGGTTAAGGTAATATTTTCTCTCTGGTCTTTTGGGCTACCAAGTGCCAGTCAAAAAGAAGTGTCTAAAAGTTGGAATCTACCTGTAGTTTAATGGAGGATGTGTCAAAATTCCCCAACTGCTGAGCACATCAGAGAAGAAATAAAAGAAAGTGTGAGAGGATATATAGGATGAAGGACATTTCATTGGGTGACTGCCTAATATTTGGATATGCCAATACTAAGTTTCCTCATCCCTGTAACACTTGAATGGGCAGAGGGCAGGTGGAGGTTTGGGTGAAGGGAGAAGTTTCCATTTTTCAATCAAAATGTCTTCTTTGACTACCACTTTTCTGGGAAGTAATCCTATACTGACTAACCACTTTGCTACCTAGATATCATAAGACGGATATATAATTTTGTAATCTGGCACCTGGTCATCCTCATCTTCTGGATATTCTCTGTCTTATACACTACGAGGTTAGTCTGATGTTTCTGCCCCCTCAGTAGTCATGGCATGCACTCCCCACTATCCTGCCATTATTTAGTAAAACTGGGTTTAAGATATCATTTGCATTATATCTGACTTTTGATTTTGAAGCCTGTGACCACATAGCCTTTAAGAGTTCATTGAGGAGGCCCACAGGGTAGTTCTATCAGTTTTTTTGGTTGCCTTTGCTGTTATTTCCTTCCCAGGAAAGGCAGATTGTCATATTGGACACATGGCTTAGCCTTCTCACACCCTACCCTATGTAACTGGACATGTAGTAGTTCTGTGCCATCTTGAGCTCACCATTGTCTCAGGAAGAGAGTCAGAGAGGCCTTACTGGGATAAAATCATGTAATATTTCTCTGGTAAGGAGTTTGTTGATATGAGTTACTTCCTACTCTCCTATCTTCTCCCTTAGTGAAGTCTGCACCCACCTGAACAAATTCCTCCAAGATTGTTAATAACCAGAGGCATTTTCCCAGGTGACAATATCACGCTTCACCTCCTTCATCCAACTCTCCTATTCATGGTGGATCCCTGAATAGGAAATCCTCAAGAATTTCAAGAGTTCTCATTTTTTCTTTCTGTCAGAGAAGTCCTTCCTATCCTGAGATAGTCTCTCTAACGTGACTGATAACTGCCAAAAGTATAAGCAATCATTAGGAGCAAGTGTTAACTGGTAGATTCGTGGGCCAACTCAACCATGAATGTGATGTTCTATTTGGAACATGTCCATTTGAAAATCTTGTAAGAAAGAGGTAAGGCTTTTTGGGGCATTTATTTTTCACCACTCTTTTATTTCAAATGAAATTGTTTTCGTTTCTTTCTTCTTCCTTCCCTCCCTCCCCCTCTTTCTTTCTTTTTCAAATGAAACTGATCTAATATTCTAAGAAGATAAAATGACTTTCTCAAGATCACATACCTCATCAGGAACATAACGGAAACTAGAATCCAGCTTTTAAGTGTTGTCATTTATCTCATATGACATATTCACCATATGATCTGTATAGTACATAGTTTCTTATAACTCATTACACTATCCATTCTTGCTAATCAGTTCTAGTTCAGATTTTCCTTTACTTCTCTTTGCAGAGTTGCAATAGCTTCCTATGGGGGTCACATTACTTCTAATTGCTCTCCCCTTCAATTCATCATGACCCTGCTGCCAAATTAACTTCCCTAGAGCACCATTTTGATTCCAGACTCTTTTGCTTCAAAACCAAAATGACTCAGTTTTATAGCACACTCCTTAAACTTCTGTTCAAAACTTTTCACACTCTATATATAGAGAGTATGTCTTTGTATACAACAGCAATTGACTCATAACATGTTGTTAGAAAGTTACTGCATGTCTATGACAGCAAGTAGGTATTTGGGAGACAATGTATTTGGATGTGAGCAATGATATGGTAGTGTCTTTATCAGCTGCTGCTTGTTGTTATGGTTGTGGTTGTTCTTTTTCTTCTTCATCATTTAAAATAAAATAGTTTATTTCCAACGTTGTCTTAAAAGGTTGTGTTTTTTGCACTGAGGGGAATTTCAAGAATAACCATTCTGCTTATCCAATGGGCATGAAGCAATAAGGCTTATGGGAATTTGACCATGTTTTGTAAGTCACATATTTACTTTTATGACTATTTTCTATGATTTAAAAGTTCTTCACATTCTAGGAAATTTTAAAATAATACAGATAATAGATACATGAAATTAATAATCACTCATTATTCACAATCTCAATATTATCCTTAGATTTTGTTAGTGTTTTGGTGATATTACATGTAATATATTTCCAAACTTCAAGTATTCCAAGAGGTAGAAAGTCAAGAGATACAAATAAAGTCATCGTAATAGTTATGCCCAGTTTTTGTCACATCTGTCTAACCTATTCAGCTGCAGGGACTAAATCCTCTACCCAGTAGGACTTTTGTTTCTAGTATTCTGGGGGAGTTTCTAGAGCAGATTTATGTGTTCTGAAAGTGAACATGAATCACTGCTCTCGCTGCTCTAGATTACTAGTGGGAGCATTTGGGGACATGCCCCAAGTCATTATGCTCAATAGCTTCGACAATTGAAGTTTCTGGAGTAGTCTCACAGCAGAGTTCTTTGGAGCACAATTTATTAAACAGGTGAGTCAACTTGCTTTATTTGCAGAAGAGGACTGATTTGTAAATGAACTTTTCTTCTCCTTGACAATGAGACCAGCACGTTGCTCCATTGGGAAAAAAAATCTATTAGCATCCATCATTCGAAATTCAAAATCTCTTCAGTCTGGTGTTCATCCCTCTTGTCTAAATCTGATTTTTATTGATTAAATCTGAAAACTATTTGATATACTATCTTAGTGACCATAATTTTTATTTCTTGATGTTTAGTTGTTTAGATATGCCTCTGTTTCCACAGGCTAGATACTAATTGCTTTGATTAAATATTGTGGATTCCTATATGAAGAGGTTCCTATTGTGAAGGAAGTATGAGACAATGACAACAAACAAAAGTACAAAGCAGTACTGGTTGAATGATAAAATTGACAAAATTATATGTATGCAGAAATTGGATAGAGTTTTCTATGCTTAATTGTCACAATCCTTTATGAACAAGACATATACATGTGGGTTGAATAAAATACTGACAGAATTAGGATTCAATATTGGTTAATGACCAGGATGCTGTTGGTGAGACCTTTACCAACTTCAAGGAAAATGTATAGTGCTAAAGTACTCTGGCGTGGTGGGCTCTGATTTTGCTCTCACTGAGAATAAAGGCACTGGGGAACACAGGTCAGATTTGTACTGTGAAAATTTGATGAGTGGTTGAACCATATCCAAAAGGATGCTGTCAATAATCAAATAAATAAGATAATTTTGAAACTCTAATAGGATAACATGGAATAGGAATAGAGTTCTTAGCATATGCTCTAAAGGGCTTTTTCAAAGGCATAAGTCAGAACAGGCATAACTTACCTGCAGAGCTTGTAGAGAACGCCTGGGGTTTTGGTTGGTTTAAATATCTGTGGGGAGCAAAATGTCTTACCAACTGTCATGAAAATCTCAGGTGTCATCAATGAAAAGTGTTTTTAGATCAAAGGAGATTATAGCCAACTTAGAGCTAGACAGATCATACCTGGAATATTATGTTCTGATCTGGACACTGCACTGCACCTGATGTGTGATGATGAAAGCCTAGAGACAATGATCATGAACTAGCTTAAAATCAAGAAATGTTAGAAAAGCAGTAAATGGATGGATCTGAGCTTGCAATACAAAAAAATTAGTGAAGACAATTGTAGCTGTCTTCAAGTATTAATACATGCAATGTTTATTCTGTATCACTCCTGAGAGAACAGAGAAACAAAATAATAAACATGTATTTAATACCTATCATATACCCAGCTTGAGATAGCTTATTACATGTGTATGTATATAATTTCATTAAAATTTCACAACGATTTGGGGTGCCCGGCTGGCTCAGTTAGAGGAGTGTATGACTCTTCATCTTGGGGTTGTGACTTTGAGCTCCACATGGGGTTGGGAGGAGATTACTTAAAAATAAAATCTTTAAAAATTTTTTTTCACAACTTTACAAGGTAAAGTATCTTATAATTTAGAGTCCTGAGACTCAGAGAACTTTAGAAGCTTTGTCAAGGTAATATGCATAGTTCTGGGATATAAAGTTAGAACAGTAGAGTGGATTCCATGGTAAACATCTGATTCTCTGGGAAAACAACTCCTCTCATCCTCAGTCCATGGAGTTCGAGAGTATCTGTGTTTCCTTCTGAATCCAAATGGGGTGGGGGCACACTGTCCTGTTCTGCTCAATCAGAATGTAGGATCAGTGGCTCTGAATGACTTAAACCATGAATGTGGGATCAATTCTAGGGCCTTTGATCATTGGGAAAGAGTCATTCTAACTTTTCAATGAAATTCTTGAAGGCTAAGACATAAAATATAAGCTACTTCAAACAATTTGGCACCATGAGGCAAAGATTGGTGCTTGAAAATGGTGCCAATTAGAATGTAAAGCAGAACTTACAAGGCCATGCTAATCACCTGAAATGTGGTTTAAATTTATTCTTTACTATGTATGTGAGGATGATTCCATCATTATCTTAATTTTGTAAGGGAAAAAACAAGGTAAGACAATATTGAGTTCCCAGTGTTACTCCTAGCAGAGCCAGGATTCACATCCAACTTTGCCACATTTTTTAGATTCATTGATTACCATCTCTCTTTTTTTAGATTTATAGCTAGTTTAATTATTTTTTAATTATTTTTATTAACATATAATGTATTATTTGTCCCAGGGGTACATGTCTGTGAATCGTCAGGCTTACACACTTGACAGCACTCATCATATCACATACCCTCCCCAATTTCCATAACCTCTATCCTCTCCATACCCCTCAACCCCCCAGCAACCCTCAGTTTGTTTTCTGAGATTAAGGGTCTCTTATGGTTTGCTTCCCTCCTGATTCTATCTTGTTTGATTTTTTTTTCCTTCCCTAACCTCCAAACCCCTCACTCAGCCTCTCAAATTCCTTATATCAGAGAGACCATATGATAATTGATTTATCTGATTGACTTATTTCGCTCAGCATAATACCCTCTAGTTCCATCCCTGTCATTGCAAATGGCAAGATTTCATTTCTTTGATGGTTCCATAGTATTCCATTGTATATTTATACCACCTCTTCTTTATCCATTCATCTGTGGATGGATATCTAGGTTCTTTACATAATTTGGCTATTGTGGACATTGCCACTATAAGCATTCAGGTGCACATGCCCCTTTACATCACTACATTTGTATCTTTAGGGTAAATACTCAGTAGTGTGATTGCTGGGTCATAGGGTAGCTCTATTTTGAGCTTTTTGAGGAACCTCGATGCTGTTTTCCAGAGGGGCTGAACCAGCATGCATTCCCACCAACAATGTAGGAGGGTTCCCCCTTTCTCTGCATCCTCGCCAACATCTGTCATTTCCTGACTTGTTAATTTTAGCTGATCTCACTAGTGTGAGGTGGTATCTCACTGTGGTTTTGATTTGTATTTCCTTGATACTGAGTAATGTTGAGCATTTTTTCATGAGTCATCTGGATGTCTTCTTTGCAGAAATGTCTGTTCATGTCCTTTGCCCATTTCTTGATTGGATTATTCATTTTTTGGGTGTTGAGTTTGGTAAGTTCTTTATAGATTATAGATACTAGCCCTATATCTGATAGGTTATTTGGGAACATCTTCTCCCATTCTGTCACTTGTCATTTGGTTTTGTTGAATGTGTACTTTGCTGTGCAAAAGCTTTTGATCTTGATGAAATCCCAATAGCTCATTTTTGCCCTTGCTTCCCTTGCCTTTAGCAATGTTTCTAGGAAGGAGTTGCTGGGGCTGATGTCAAAAAGGTTGCTGCCTGTGTTCTCCTCAAGGATTTTGATGGATTCCTGTCTCACATTGAGGTCTTTCATCCATTTGGAGTCTATTTTCCTGTGTGGTGTAAGGAAATGTTCCAGTTTAATTCTTCTGCATGTGGCTGTCCAGTTTTCCCAATGTCATTTGTTGAAGAGACTCTGTTTTTTCCATTGGACATTCTTTCCTGCTTGTTAAAGATTAGTTGACCATAGAGTTGAGGGTCTATTTCTGGGCTCTCTATTTTGTTCCATTGATCTATGTGTCTGTTTTTGTGTCAGTACCATACTGTCTTGATGATGATAGCTTTGTAATAGAGCTTAAAGTCTTGAATTGTGATGTCACCAATGTTGGGTTTCTTTTTCAACATTCCTCTGGCTATTTGAGGTCTTTTCTGGCTCCATATAAATTTTAGGATTATTTGTTCCATTTCTTTGATAAAAATTGTTGGGATTTTGATAGGGATTGCATTAAATGTGTAGATTGCTTTAGGTAGCATAGACATTTTCACAATATTTGTTCTTCCAATCCATGAGCATGGAACCTTTCCCATTTCTTTGTGTCTTCCTCAATTTCTTTCATGAGTACTTTATAGTTTTCTGAGTACAGATTCTTTGCCTCTTTGGTTAGGTTTATTTCTAGGTGTCTTATGGTTCTGGGTGCAATTATAACTGGAATTGACTCCTTAATTTCTCTTTCTTCTGTCTTGCTGTTGGTGTATAGAAGTGCAACTGATTGCTGTGCTTTGATTTTATATCCTGACACTTTACTGAATTCTTGTATGAGTTCTAGGAGTTTTGGAGTGGAGTCTTGCGGATTGTCCACATAAAGTGTCATATCATCTGCAAAGAGTGAGAGTTTGACTTTTTTGCTGATTCAGATGACTTTTATTTCTTTTTGTTGTCTGATTGCTGAGGCCAGAACTTCTAGTACTATGTTGAATAGCAGTGGTGATAGTGGACATCCCTGCCATGTTCCTGACCTTAGTGGAAAAGCTTTCAGTTTTTCCCCATTGAGAATATTTGCTGTGGGTTTTTCATAGATGGCTTTGATGATATTTAGATATGTGCCCTCTATCCCTACACTTTGAAGAGTTTTGATCACGAGGGGATGCTGTACTTTGTCAAATGCTTTTTCAGCATCTATCGAGAGTATCATATGGTTCTTGTTCTTCCTTTTATTAATGTATTGTATCACATTGTTTGATTTGCGGATGTTGAACAAATCTTGCAGCCCTAGAATATATCCCACTTGGTCATGGTGAATAATCCTTTAAATGTACTGTTGGATCCTATTGGCTAGTATTTTGGTGAGAATATTCACATCTGTGTTCATCAAGGATATTGGTCTGTAATTCTCCTTTTTGTTGGGATCTTTGTCTCGTTTTGGGATCAAGGTCATGGTGGCCTCATAAAATGAGTTTGGAAGTTTTCCTTCCATTTCTATTTTTTTGGAACAGTTTCAGGAAAATAGTATTAATTTTTCTTTAAATGTTTAGTAGAATTCCCCTGGAAGTCCACTGGACCTGGGCTCTTGTTTCTTGAGAGATTTTTGATGACTGTTTCTATTTCCTTACTGTTTATGGGTCTGTTCAGGTTTTCTATTTCTTCCTGGTTCAGTTGTGGTAGTTTATATGTCTCTAGGAATGCATCCATTTCTTCCAGATTGTCAAATTTGCTGGCCTATTCTTGCTCATAATATGTTTTTATAATTGTTTTATTTCTTTGGTATTGGTTGTGATCTCTCCTCTTTCATTTATGATTTTATTTATTTGGGTCCTTTCTCTTTTCTTTTTGGTAAGTCTGGCCAGGGGTTTATCAATCTTATTAATTCTTTCAAAGAATCAGTTCCTACTTTCATTGATTTGTTCTACTGTTCTTTTGGTTTCTATTTCATTGGTTTCTGCTCTGATCTTTGTGATTTCTCTTCTCCTACTGAGTTTAGGCTTTCTTTGCTGTTCTTTTGTCAGCTCCTTTAGGTGTAGGGTTAGGTTGTATATTTGAGACCTTTTTTGTTTCTTGAGAAAGGCTTGTATGGCTATATACTTTCTTCTCAGGACCACCTTTGCTGTGTCCTAGATATTTTGAAAAGTTGTGTTTTGATTTTCATTTGTTTCCATGAATTCTTCCAATTCTTCTTTAATTTCCTAATTGACCTATTCATTCTTTAGTAGGATGCTCTTTAGACTCCATGTATTTGACTTCCTTCCATCTTTCCTCTTGCGATTGATTTCCAGCTTCAGAGCATTGTGGTCTGAAAATATGCGGGGAATGATCCCAATCTTTTGGTACTGGTTGAGACCTGATTTGTGACCCAGGATGTGATCTAGTCTGGAGAATGTCCCATGTGCACTTGAGAAGAATGTGTATTCTGTTGCTTTGGGATGGAATGTTCTGAATATATCTGAGATGTCCATCTGGTCCAATGTGTCATTTAAAGCCTTTATTTCTTTGTTGATCTTTTGCTTGCATGATCTGTCCATTTCAGTGAGGGGGCTGTTAAGAGTCCCCTAGTATTATTGTATTATTATCAATGTGTTTCTTTGATTTTGTTATTAATTGGTTTGTATAATTGGCTGCTCCCATGTTAGGGGAATAGATATTTAAAGTGAGATCTTCTTATATACTATATATATATATAGTATATATATATACCCTTTAGGTATGATATAGTGTCCTTCCTCATCTCTTATTATAGTCTTTGGTTTGGGTTTTTTTTAATTTTTAATTTTTTTATGTTTTTAAAGATCTTATTTATTTGACAGAGAGAGGTCAGAAGTAGGCAAAGCAGCAGGCAGAGAGAGAAGGGGAAGCAGGCTCTCCGCTGAGCAGAGAGCCCGATATGGGGCTCGATCCCAGGATCCTGAGATCATGACCTGAGCCAAAGGCAGAGGCTTAACCCACTGAGCCACCCAGGTGCCCCTAGTTGTTGGGTTTAATCTAATTTATCTGATATAAGGATTGCCACTGCAGCTTTGTTTTGATGTCCATTAGCATGGTAAATTGTTTTCCAACCCCTCACTCTAATTCTGGAGGTGTCTTTGAGTCTTAAATGAGTTTCCTGTAGACAGCATATTGATGTGTCTTTTTTTTATCCATTCTGATACCCTGTGTCTTTTGATTGGGGCATTTATCCCATTTATATTCAGGATAAGTATTGAAAGATATTTTAGTGCCATTGTATTGTCTGTAAGGTGACTGTTACTGTGTATTGTCTCTGTTCCTTTCAGGCGTACTACTTTTAGGCTCTCTCTTTGCTTAGAGGACTCCTTTCAATATTTCCTGTAGGACTGGTTTGGTGTTTGTAAATTCTTTTAATTTTTATTTGTCCTGGAAGCTTTTTATCTCTCCTTCTGTTTTCAATGACAGCCTAGCTAGATATAGTATTCTTGGCTGGATATTTTTCTCATTTAGTGCTCTGAATATATATCATGCCAGTTTGTTCTGACATGCCAGGTCTCTGCGGATAAGTCTGCTGCCAATCTAATATTCATATCATTGTATGTTACAGACTTCTTGTCCTGAGCTGCTTTCAGGATTTCCTTTTTGCAATTTAGACTAGTAAGTTTTACTATTAAGTGGTGGGGTGTGGACCTATTTTTATTGATTTTGAGGGAGGTGCTCTGTGCCTCCTGGATTTTGATGCTTGTTCCCTTTGTCATATTAGTGAAATTCTCTGTTATAATTTTCTCCAATATACTTTCTGCCCCCCTCTCTCTCTTTCTTCTTCTGCAATCTCAATTATTCTAATGTTGTGTCATCTTATGGTATCACTTATCTCTCGACTTCTCCCCTCATGTTCTAATAGTTATTTGCCTCTCTTCACTAAGCTTCTTTATTCCCCATCATTTGGTCTTCTATATCACTAATTCTCTCTTCTGCCTCCTTTATCCTAGCAGTATGAGCCTGCATTCTTGATTACACCTCATTAATTCCTTTTTTGATTTCAGCTTGGTTAGATTTTAGTTCTTTCATTTCTCCAGGAAAGGGCTTTTATTTTTCCAGACTGGTTTCTCTAATATCTTCCAAGCCTTTTTCGAGCCCAGCTAGCACCTTGAGAATCATCATTCTGAACTCTTGATCGGACATATTACCAATGCCTGTATTGATTAGGTACCTAGCTGTTGGAACTGCCTCTTGTTCTTTTTTTTTTTTTTTTTTTGTGGTGAGTTTCCACTAAAAGAGTGGCAAAGACCCCCGAAAAATGTACGCTAACCAAATCAGAAGAGACTCCAAACCTGGGGGAGAAGAAAGGGGGGTTAAGAAAAAAGTCTAATATATGTGTGTTAAACTGGTGAATAGAACAGAGCCATCCACTTGATTTTGGGGTGTATTCTGGTCTCTTAGAAGAAACTACCTCCCAAAATTTTAAAGAAGGGAAAACATATATATTCAAAAATAACATTAAATGTGATGAAGGTATGGAATATGACTGTAAAGATAAAAATTTTTTAAAAAATTCTAAAAAAGGAATTGATAAGATAAGTTGGTTGGAAAAAGAAAGAAGGAAAAAAAGGGGGGGTAGATAATATGCTTAGTCTGGAGACTAGAACAAAGCCCTTTGCTAGATTTAGGGTATATTTTGATCTATTAGAAGTAATTGTATCCAAAAATTTTTTAGGAAAAAAAAAAAAACCCTGTATGTATACAAAAAATAAGTTTAAATACAATGAAGGATAAAATATGACTAGAGTAATGAAGGTTTAAAAAGATTTTTTTAAAGAAAAGTATTGTTAAGATAAACTAGTTTAAAAAGTTAGAAGAGGAAAGAGTTAAAAAAGTTAGAATAAGAAAAATAAATTTTATAAAAAATTTAATTTAACTTTGCAAAACTAAAGGATCCTGGGGAAAAAGCCATGAATTTCATGCATCGCTTTTCCCTGTCTCTGGAGTTCTGCTGATGGGTGAGCTTGGTCTTGGCTGGATGTTCTTGCTTATCTTCTGGGGGAGGGGGTCTGTTGTAGTGATTCTCAAATGTCCTTGCCAGAGGCAGAATTGCCCCACCCTTGCCAGGGACCGGGCTAAGTAATCTGTTCAATTTTGCTCTGAGAGCTTTTGTCTCTGAATGCTTTCCATAGAGCTCTGGAGGATTGGAGTAAAAATGGTGGCCTC
Source organism: Neogale vison (assembly GCF_020171115.1). Lineage (NCBI taxonomy): Eukaryota > Metazoa > Chordata > Mammalia > Carnivora > Mustelidae > Neogale > Neogale vison. Next base: position 174,888,006 of record NC_058093.1, on the reverse strand, counting down.
CCAATATCCAGCCTGGAGGAACTGAGAGCTCAGGGCCCCACTCCTTAGTGCACCCTCAAGAAAAGGGGTCAATCCCTCCCGTATCCCTAGTCTCTGGCTGCACTCTGGGCTCACCCAGCCTGTGACCGAGAGTTTCTGTCTATGATGCACAGCTCCGTTTGGAGTCTTCAAACCCAGCAGATTTCTGCCTCCAGAGAAGGAAGGTGAGTCTCCCTGAATCTGCCACTTGTGGGGTCCCTGCTTAAAGAGCAGTGGCCTTAATGTGCTGCAGATCATGGTTTAAGGTAACCCTGAGCTGAGAGCTCACTCTGGGCTTTGTCTCTGTAGCCAGCTTCCCCGCTCTGATACCTGGCAGTTCTGCCACACTCAGACACCCCTGATCTTTCTGTGACCCTGCGGGACCTGAGACCACACTTCCCCACAAGGGTCCACCCCTGCTTAGCCTCTGGAGCGATGTCTTTCAGTGGAGCAGACTTCTAAAAGTTCTGATTTTGTGCTCCACCGCTCTGCTGCTTGCTGGGACCTGGCCCCTCCCACTGCATTGAGTCCCTCACAAACTCAGCTTCAAATCTTGGTGCCCCCATTAGCTGTGTGACCTTAAGCACATGTATTGCTTTTGTGGCCTCTGTTTCTTCAACTATGAAATAAATATATACTTTCCAAATCATAGTAAAGATGAAATGAGCTAATATGTAATGTAATTAGCATGGTCTAAGCACATTATAAGTGTGCCCTCAGTGGAGCAGACTTCCAAAAGTTCTGATTTTGTGTTCTATTGCTCCACCACTTGCCAGGAGCTGGCCCCTCCCCCAGCAGTCTACCTTCCCATGGCCTTGGATTCACTTCTCCATAACGTCCTATCTTTCAGAAAGTGGTTGGTTTTCTGTTCCTAGAATTTCTGCTCTTCTCTTCAATCTCCTATTGAGTCTGTAGGTGTTCTGAATGGTTTGATAACTATCTAGTGAACTCCTGGACCTGATGTCATTTCAGTCCCCTACTCCTCTGCCATCTTGCCTCTCTCCCTTTGAGTACCATCTTTATTTTCACTTTGAATTTGGAAATCAAAATAAAACTATGTGCATGATTATACTGCAGCTCTCTACCTTATTTAATTATTATTATTTATTTATTATTATTTATTTATTATTATTTTTATTATTATTATTTAATTATTATTATTTATTATTTAATCTTATTTAATTATGGAATTTAATGTTTGGTGGATAGATTAATATACTAACAATTTAAGTGGAAATGCAAAGTTAAATAACTATTCAGAGAATCTTTATATTAGAATCCAAGAGGATTTTTTAAAAATTAAATTTAATTTTTTTCAGTGTTCCAAAATTCATTGTATATGCACCACACCCAGTGTACCATGCAATACGTGCCTTCCATAATACCCACCACCAGGCTCATCCAAACCCTACCCCCTGACCCCCGAAACACTCAGTTTGTTTCTCAGAGGCCACAGTCTCTCATGGATTGTCTCCCCCTCCAATTCCCCCAAATCACTTCTCCTCTCCATCTCCCAATGCTCCACAAGTAAGTGAAACAATATGATTACTGACTCTCTCTGCTTGACTTATTTCACTCAGCATAATCTCTTCCAGCCTTATCCATGTTGTTACAAAAGTTAGTTATTCACCTTTTCTGATGGAGGCATAATTCTCCATTGTATATATGGACCATATCTTCTTTATCCATTCATCTGTTGAAAGGCATCTTGGTTCTTTCCACAATTTGGTGACTGTGGCCATTGCTGCTATGAACCTTGGTGTAGAGATGACCCTTCTTTTCATTACATCAGTATCTTTGGGGCAAATAGCCAGTAGTGCAATTGCAAGGTCATAGAATAGTTCTATTTTTAATTTCTTAAGGAATCTCCACACTGTTTTCCAAAGTGGCTGTACCAATTTGCATTCCCACCAAAGTGTAAGAGCGTTCTCCTTTCTTCACATCCTCTCCAACACTTGCTATTTAGTGTTGTTAATTTTGGCCATTCTAACTAGTGTAAGGTGGTATCTCAATGTGGTTTTGATTTGAACCTCCCTGATGGCTAATGACGTTGAACATTTTTTCATGTGTCTGTTAGCCATTTGTGTGTCTTCTTTGGAGAAGTGTCCAGTCTTCTGCCCACTTTTAGACATGCTTATCTGTTTTTTGTGTGTTGGGTTTGAGGAATTCTTTATAGATCCTGGATATCCGTGCTTTGTCTGAATGTCATTTGCAAATATCCTCTCCCATTCCATGAGTTGCCTCTTTGTTTTGTTGACTGTTTCCTTTGCTGTGCAGAAGCTTTTGATCTTGATGAAATTCCAAAAGTTCATTTTCACTTTTGTCTCCTTTGCCTTTGGAGACATGTCTTGAAAGAGCTTGCTGTAGCCAATGTCAAAGAGGTTACTGCCTATGTTCTCCTCTAGGATTCTGCTGGATTCCTGCCTCATGTTGAGGTCTTTTTTCCATTTTGAGTTTATCTTTGTGTATGATATAAAAGAATGGTCGAGTTTCATTCTTCTACGTATAGCTGTCCAATTTTCCCAGCACCATTTATTGAGGAGACTGTCTTTTTTCCACTGTATATTTTTTCCTGCTTTGACAGATTATTTGACCATAGAATTGAGGGTCCATATCTGGGCTCTCTACTCTGTCCCACTGGTCTAGTGTCTGTTTTTGTGTCAGTACCATGCTGTCTTGGTGATCACAACTTTGTAGTAAAGCTTAAAATCCAGCAACGTGATGCCCCTAGTTTTGTTTTTCAACATTTCCTTAGCAATTCAGGGTCTCTTCTGATTCCATACAAATTTTAGGATTGTTTGTTCCAGATCTTTGAAAAAAACATGTGGAATTTTGATTGGGATGGCATTGAAAGTATAGATAGCTCTAGACAGTATAGACATTTTGACAATGTTTATTTTTCCAATCCATGAGCATGGAATGGTCTTCCATCTTTTTGTGTCTTCTTCAATTTCTTTCATGAGTGTTCTATAGTTCTTTGAATACAGATCCTTTATCTCTTTGGCAAGGTTTATTCCCAGGTATCTTACGGTTCTTGGTGCTATGGTAAATGGAATTGATTCTCTAATTTCCCTTTTTATTTTTTCATTGTTAGTGTATAAGAAAGCAACTGATTTCTGTACATTGGTTTTGTATCCTACCACATTACTAAATTGCTGTATGAGGTCTGGTAGTTTACGGGTGGAGTCTTCTGAGTTTTCCATATAAAGTATGTCATCCATGAAGAGAGAGACTTTGACTTCTTCTTTGCCAATTTGAATACCTTTTATTTTTTTTCTTCCTCTCTCTTTTCTGATTTTGGAAATTTGTTTCCTCCTTCCTTTCCCTCCCTCTTTCATTCTTTCCTTCTCTCTGAGTTTTTTTCTTGTTAATTTTTTTAGCTTCAAAATGTCAACATTTGTCATAAATGTTATTAGAAAATATTCAAAACTAGAAAAAATGGGTTTAGATTATTTCTGGCTTAAGTAGGAAGGTTGCATTCTTCTTTAAGGTCAGTTTTGATGTTCAGATATTTAATAAAGTATATGTATGCAGGTGAAACAATGAAAAATTAGTGCCTCAAACCTGTAGAATTTCAGCTAAAACCAGAAAAGAATTTATCAAGGATCTCAGCTTCTATATGAAAAAGTGAGGAAGATAAAAGTCAATTAAAACCAAAGCAAGATCAAAGAAAAAATCAATGAAATATAAAGTAGGGGGGAATTAAAAATAAAAGGGAATATCAGTTAAGCCAAAGCAGTTTTTTTTAGAAGTTCAATCAAATTGGTGAACCTCTAGAAAGACCTCTCAGGAAAAAAAGATAAAGAAAAAGAGATGGTAAAGATAGAAAGCTAGGGACAGAGGTGAGAGAATGATAGGGAAAAAGAGAGAAAAGTGGAGGAGATGGGGGAAGAGAGGGAGGGAAAGGAAGGAGGAAACAAATTTCCAAAATCAGAAAAGAGAGAGGTGATATCAGTACAGATTCTACAAATATTAAAAGAATAATAAGAGAATATTATGAATGACTGTTTGCCAATAAATTTAATTGGGTGAAAAATAAAAAATAGCAGCATTAATGCAAGAAAAAATGAATAATCTGAATTGTCCTATATAAGTTAATAAAATTAAGTTTGTAGTTAAAATCCTTCCCACCAAAGAAAAACAAAGCAAAGCAAAACAAGCAAACAAACAAACAAAAAAAAACCCTCTAGGCTCAGAAGATTTCACTGGTAAACCAAATATTTAAATGGAAAGAATATTAATTCTACCCAAAAATCCCCCAGAAAATTAAAGAAGATGGAATGCTTTCCAGTTCATTCCATGAGGCCAGAATACTCTGATATCCAAACCAGAAAGAGATACAGGAGAAATGTAGAAGAGTTTTCTACATGAACATAGTTGTAAAATTTCCTAATAAAAATTTGGCAAATCAAGTTCAATATTATATAAATCACATGTCATGACCAAATGGGTTTTACCCAGGATTATAAGGTTAGTTTAACATTTGAAATAGATCCTTGTAACTCAGTATACTGAGAAACTACAAAAGAAAAGTCAGTATGATTATTTTATGTTGTTTAATAAAATAACTTACCAAAATCCAACATCTACTCTGATTAAAACCCACAGGAAACTAGGAATAGAAGGGAAATTTCTCAACTTGATAAAGAACATCTATGAAACCCACAACCAACACCATACTTAATGGTGAAAAATTGTATACTTTCTCCCTAAAATTAGAAAGAATGTAAAGACATTCTACTGTAAGTTCTAGTTAGTGAAAAAAATAAATCAGAGAAATGAAATAAAAGGAATTCAGATTGGAAAACCAGAGATAAAACTCTTTATTCCTGGATGAAATAATCAACTATATAGAAAAGGCAGGGGAATCTACAAACAAAACAAAACAAAATAATCCCACAACTACTTTGACTAAAAATAAGTGAGTTTAGCAATGTTTCAGGATAAAGGATCACTAAACAAAGATTTTATTGTATTTTTAATATATAAGCAACAACAATCAAAACTTTAAAAATATTATTTTACCATTAAATGATGTATAATACCTATACATTGGAAAGTGTAAAGCATTGCCAAAAGAATTCAAAGACCTAGATAAAAAGAAAGATATAACATTATCAGGGGTAGGAAGACTCAATATTTTTAGGTATTCCCTAGTTGATCTAAAGAATCAATGCAATCTGATTGAAAATGTTAGAAGCTTTTTCTTTTTTTTAAGTAGAAATTGTTCTAAAATTCATATAAAAATAAAAAGGTCTAGGAGTAACCCAAATAATTTGAAAAAAAAAAAAAGTTGGAAGACCTTTTCCAAGAACAAAGTTTCAAGACTTATTTATTTATTTATTTATTGAGAGAGAATCTTACCCAGTTTCCAGGCTTAGCATGGAGCCCGATATAGGGTTCAATCTCACAACCCTGAGATCATGACCTGAGCTGAAATCAAGTCAGACACTTAACTTACCTGAGCAACCCCAGGTGCCCTCAAGTGTTATTTAAAAGCTACAGTAATCAAGACAGTCGTAGTAATGGCATAAAAATAAATAAATAAATAAATAAATAAATAAATAAATAACAAGATAGAAAATCTAGTAACAGGGCATCTGGGTGGCTCAGTGGCTTAAAGCCTCTGCCTTCTACTGGGGTCATGGTCTCGGGATCCTGGCATGGAGCCCCACATCAGGTTCCCTGCTCAGCAGGGAGCCCGTTTCCCTTTCTCTCTCTCTCTCTGCCTGCCTCTCTGCCTACTTGTGGTCTCTGCCTCTCAAATAAATAAAAAAATCTTAAAAAAAATAAGAAAGAAAATCTAGTAATTGATTCACACATATGGACAGATGAATTTTGAAATAGTTTACAAGGTCAATTGTAGAAAGACAGTTTTTTCACCAAATGGTACTGGAACAATTGTATACCTATATGCAAATAGATGAACTTTGACCAATGCCTTACATCACATTATAAATATGAACTAAAAATATGTCATAAAGAAAGAAAGCATATGAACTTTGCAATTGATGCAGAAAAAGCATTTGAGCAAATTTAAATGATAAAAACACTCAACTGGGTAGGGAAACTTTCTCAATATAATAAAGGCCATCAGAGTGATATCATCATCATGACAGCATAACGCAGTTTTCCTTTAATAATAAAAGTCATAAGTAAAATCTCACAGCTAATATCATACTTAATGGTGAAATACTGAAACATTCCCCCTAAGATCAGGAACAAGACAACCTTCCCCCTTCTGCTACTTCCTTTTCAACATACAACTGAAAATCCTAGTCAGAGCAATTAGGCAAGACAAATAAGCAAAAGACACCCAGACTGGAAAGGAGTAAAATGTTATCTGTTCACAGGTGACATAATCCTATATGTAGAAAATTCCACCCCCCCCAAAAAAAAACCTTGTAAAAATTAGAAAATAAATTAAGCAACTTTGTATGATACAAAATCAACACTCAAAAATCAGCTGCATTTCTATGTAATAACAATGAATGATTTCAAAAAGAATTTTTAGTCCTTGTATATGAATGTTCATAACAACTTTATTTATTTATTTATTTTTTTAACAACTTTATTTTTAATAACCAAAGACTAGAAATAATTTAGTTGTTCACTCCTGCATTAAAAAATAATCTTTCTAAAACAGAAACTTAATTTAATATTGAGGAATCTTGTTCATGATTTTGTACTTGTTTTGTAGATGGTCTTACAAGTACATTTTGAATACATGGCAAGAAAATTCATTCAAGAGTCAGTTGTATTGCCTTGGATAAAATTTGGGAAATAAATGTACTGAAGAGCCAAATTTTTACTTTGTTTTTGATCCCAAGACAAATATCATAACCTCCAGGTTTTCCTTCCTAATTACATTGCTAGATGCACGGCTTTTGTCTTTCCTCCCTATAATATTATATAATACATTTATTCACCTTGATAATATTATAATCAACTATGAATCAATTGTTCTGTATCATTTCATTTTAAAGTAATCACAGATATTTATATAATTTATTATTAAATGCTTGTCTTAAATACAATTTTATAGTTTTCTATCCTAAAACTTAATATATTTTTATAGAAACAGCCATATATTTCAGAATTCTAATACATCATAAGTAGCATATATGCAATAGTGGGATCTCATTTGCTCACTCGGTTCTTATAACTGGGCCATGGTTAGCTTTCTTTTTTATACACTGTATATTAGATACACTGTAAACAATATATTTAGGTTAAATCATTCACTCTAAATCAGTTTCTTTTGCTCTTTGTTGAGTACAGTATGTCCTTAACAAAACAGACCATCTTCCTGTATCTTTTTTCTCTGCCTTGTTCCCTTTCTTTTCTAGATAGAGTGAATTATGTAGAAACTTGTACAATTTTATTCCATATTTTATATTTAAAAAATGACTTTTATTCAAACCCCTCAGAAGTGGCAGGGGGTAGGAGGGTGGGGTACCAGGTGGTGGGTATTATAGAGGGCACGGCTTGCATGGAGCACTGGGTGTAGTGAAAAAATAATGAATAATGTTTTTCTGAAAATAAATAAATTGAAAAAAAATGACTTTTATTTGAAAAAAAGGTGGATGGCAAAACCTTACCACCCAGTATGTAGGGTTTGAAGCTCATTAAAGTTTGGTGGCTTCTGAATTAACCTGTGGGTCCCTACAGTGATGGAAATTGCTTCTTTCCAGTATTATTGACTGACTGAGCAGGTGATAACTTGTTTGCATCTTGGAACAAGTTCATTAGTTTCCCATAAAGCCTGTTGCAGGTAAACACTCCAATATTTAATTAGCAGATTTTCTTTGGTGAGCTTATAAACAATTACTGGACTTTCCATTTGTGTTTAGGACTCAAATGTTTCTTATGGCTGGACTGACTCATCCCCAGTCAAAGGTGTATGCCTGACAGCTGCTATTAATAACTATAAAAGCAACTGCCTATTTTTTTAAGTCTAAAAATAAGATTCCATCAATCTTCAAGATTAACTACCGGGCCAGCAAATGTTTTAAGCCTCTGCAATCCAAGTCTTCAATTTGCTACCACTTACGCAAATCTTCTGTGTCATTGCCCAATAAATTGAAGCAACATATAAGTTGTTAAAATTTTCTATAGTAAGCACATACATATGTTCCATTGACAATAACCTGGTGCAAGTGGACATTCAGTTTCAATACATCTTGAGTACCTGTCTTCAACTTGTCCCTAGGGATACCAGGGTTACTAAAAGCATAGTCTTTGCCTTAAAATAATTCCCAGTGTAGTGGAGGAAATAGGGAAGAATTTAACCATAGTACATTTTTAAAAGTCTTTAAATTTTTCATAAGACTCAGAGGACTGAGACTGAAGGATGGTATATACTGAATAGTGGGACTTTGAACTAATTTCTGTCTACTACTTGTAAAAGGAAAGCTGTAAACAAGAGAACCACATAACATTGAAAAGACGGTTTGAAGAAAGAAGATAGCAGTATTTAAAAGTGGTGCTTTGATGAGCCTCTACTAAAATGGGGAGATATTTAAAGAGGATTTTAAGAAAGTTTTCTTCGTGAGACTTCCTCTCAAAACAATAAAATCTACATTAAGTATTTAAACTGTTTTTTAAGGATTCTTGTGTTGAACTTGTATTTCTTTTGAATATTTACTCAGATTGTCCACTTTAGACTAAACTTTGACATGTACTTTAGAGAATACTGTATTAGATTTTAGACAAGGCAAAAATTTAGTGGTATTTTGAATAAAATCCTTATTCTAGAAGCTGAGCTAGAAGCATGCCTTTACAATGACCAAATACTGGAATTACAGTGCCAGAGGTTAGGTTTTAAAAGCTTAAGTGGTATAGTTAGTTTTAGAAATAACCCAAATCGTGGCGGGGGGGTGGGAGGTTGGGGTACCAGGTGGTGGGTATTATAGAGGGCACGGCTTGCATGGAGCACTGGGTGTGGTGAAAAAATAATGAATAATGTTTTTCTGAAAGTAAATAAATTGGAAAAAAAAAAAAGAAATAACCCAAATCGACGGAAATGGCATAGAACTCTCTGGGATTAGAGTTAAAATACTGGAAGAATTTTTTTTTTCAATATTTGGTTGTACTAGATGCAGAACTAAATTTATTCAGTTATTATATTAGCTCACTAAGGGATGCTGTGAAACTTCTTTATGAAGCTGTACATTGAAAAGTGTGTTTTTGTTTGTTTGTTTGTTTTGTTTTTTGTTTTACCCAATAATCTTGGCACAGAATTTCTTAGGAAATTAAGTCTTCCTTGGACAGAGTATAAGGGGTAGTCATTCAGTTAAAGAGTTTTACTTGCTCAACCATCAGCTCATGAATCTTCAGGAACTGCCAACTCCTGAGAGCTTTTAAGCCAAGCAGGATTTAGAATGACTGGTATGAATTGTTTGCTATTAGAGGAAAATGAGACTGTTCTAAAGACCTTTAAAGCAGAAATCTCAAACTCTGTGCCAACATTGCTCAATATAAGTTAGTGCCGCAGGTGGGTATTTCAAGAGATAGAACTGGAGAACACAGGCCCTGCCCCACCAAAAGCTTCAGCTCCTCTTCAGGTCTAGTGGATAATTGCAGTCATACTGGCTTAATTGTTGCCACATCTTCCAAATCTTAAAGAGTAGTTAAAATCCAGCATTTAAAAAACATTAAATCTTCAAATTTTTAAATATTATATTTGAAGAATATAAATAAGAATTTAGGGGTGCCTGGGTGGCTCAGTGGTTAAGCCTGTGCCTTCGGCTCAGGTCATGATCTCAGTGTCCTGGGATCAAGCCCCGTATCGGGTTCTCTGCTGGGTGGGGAGCCTGCTTCCCCACTTCTCTCTGCCTGCCTCTCTGTCTACTTGTGATCTCTGTCTGTCAAATAAATAAATAAAATCTTTAAAAAAAAATAAGAACTTATTTTTAGCATGGTATGGATAAATATTATTAGAATCAATAAAGGACAGAGGCAGACCAAATCTTGAAGATAATTAGTATATACAGTCAATATTTATTATTTGTGGAAATATTCCATGAATTCCATATTTGAGAATTCATCTACTTGCTAAAATCTATCTGTAGCTCAAAATCAGTAGTGGCGCGTTCATGGTCATTTGTGGACATGAACAGTGTATTGAAAATTTGAATTGCCACATCCAACAAGGCAATGCTCAGCCTTCTTTTTTTAGTTCTTGTAATTCAAATATGTCCTTTCTCTGTGGTCTATTTAGTGCCACAGTTTTCATATTTTGGAGTTTTTGTTGGTGATTTGACTGCTAAACTGGCTCCCAAACATAGTGTGAAAGTGCTATCTAGTGTTCCTAAGTGCAAAAAGACTGTACTGTGCCTTATGTAGAAAATACCTGTGTTTGATAAGCTTTATTCAGGCGTGAATTATTGTGCTGTTATCTGTGAGTTCAATGTTAATGAATCAACAATTCATGTTAGATAAGGTGTCTCTATGTAGAAGCATGTAAAGCCAGGTTATGTACTGATTTATTCATGAAATATTGTGACCAAAAGCTTCCAGAAAACTTGCTCTGTATTTTCTCTAGGGGTACTGGTTCAGTGTTTGCTAATTAAATACTTGGAGTGACTTTATAGGAAATAACTACATTGAAAACAGGAATCCACTATAAATTTTTGTCATAGCCATGAGTTACTAAACAAAACTAAGCTTCACGAAAATCTCAAGGAGTCACAATTGGTGAAGCCAGTTAGCACTGAGAAGAAATAATGGATCAATGAGTGGAGCTCTGACTCAAGGTACTTGGCAACAGCGGGGAGGTCTGAGTGATTCAAGTGTCCCTGGCACTCCTGCAGTGAATTCTCCTTTTACATCTGATCCTGCTGAGAATAGGAGAGAAAGATCGGGGCATATTTTTTCACCAATCTGGTAATCCCAGATTGAGCCAGGCTCAAGTCAACTTCTTGTAATTTGTTTCTAGAGGGACTGGATAGGTAAGAGGTACCATCCCTACGTCCTTCTGGGTGTTGTCCTTAGCACTTCCCAGTTCTTACCCGAGCGTTCTGAGGTAAGGGAATTTCCCATCACTCTATCTGTGAGACAATGAAAGAAAGTATTTGTGGGCCAGCCACACTGACAAGGCCAAGGACAGGGTGAATGCTCTACTTTTTCTCCAGAGTGGTAACAGAGACAGTGAGGAGCTGCACTGAAACTGAACTCTAATAATAATGAGTTTGCTCTTGTGGCAAATGCAAATACCTCAGTTGCAAGGTTTATTGGACGAAAGTTTGTGATTGCAGCAAGGGCAAGATAAGTGTCACTTTCCAGAGAGGTAAAAGAGAGGATTGGACTAGTACGTGGATAAATAAAAAGGGGAGTTTTATGCTCAGTCAGACAAAGCTCAGACATGTCAAATCAATATGGAATTTTTTCTTCTCTTTATTCATCTGAGAGCTGTGTGATAGCTTTGTCAGGGATCAGCAAATTTTTCAGGGCAAGAGATAATGAAATGACTTTATTCCCCCAAATTCCAAACTCTTCCTCTTGAGAAGCAACTAGGTCAGGGGATAAATCATATTTTTAGGAAGATTGAATATAAATTTCACAAGGACATGAATCATGCTTGTTTTTGTTCACTGTTGCATCACTGATACAATGCCCAGGAAATAGGAAATATTTAACAAATGCGAAATAAATAAATACAAATAATTATAATTTTGATAATACTAAGAGTTTCTGTTAATTGAGCATATGGTGTGTGTCAAAAATGATACTAAACAATAGCTTGTATACATTATTCTATTTCATCTATAAGTGTATGAGATATATAATCCTAGAATTCCAGATAAAGAAACAAAGGTTAAATTACACAGATGGATGGTAAGAGGTAGGGTTAGAATTTAAAGTAAGCTATGACCCTATGCTTTAAGCTACCACTCTATAATATATCTAAGAGTGTGAATTACCACCTGTGTGCATGGTGTATGGCAGGAGGGGAGAAAATGTATCTTGGATGGTAGCTGTAAATGATGGGATGAAGCTCAGAAAGAGACAAAGGAGGGATATTAATAGCAAAACCAAACTCAGAGATCCAACTAGAGCTTTGATATGACCCTATAGTGATAAACGTAGCAACTTCTCAGGTAGAGCAAAAGGCAAAGATCATCTGAGTCAGATGTAATTGTCCAGCAGTCTACAAAGAATGGCCATTCTTCCTGTTTAAAAATGAAAAGGGCTATCAGGTGAAAAATCCAAACAACAGTTTTTAAGGTCTTATACTCTGGGATTTGATGTTAAAAAAATAATTTACTCTTGATTCATCAATTCAATCTCACTTAGATCAATAGTTAATCAATATCACTTAGCAGTACTTGAATAACTGTGAAAGATACCTGCTTGGTTTAAGCCACTTTATGCACATCTCTATCACTGCTGTATTTATTTGAACTTCTCTTCAGGGGTGCCTGGGTGACTCAGTCAGTTAAACATCTTGGTTCTTGATCCTGGGGTCTTGGGATGGAGCCCCATATCAGGCTTTCTGCTCAGCGGGGTGTCTTCTCCCTCTGCTGCCTGCCGCCACCCCTGCTTCTGTGCTCTCTCTCTCTCTCTTTCTGTTAAATAAATAAAATCTTCCCAAAAAATGCAGTATTTGTTCCAGACCCAGCTATGCCTTGACTAGTGTTTGGTTTATCAAAGATTTGCCTGTTTCTATCAAACCAAGACATGCATCATGAGGTGAGCTTCCTTGGATGGCACATCCCTTCCCTCACTTTAACTGAGTTCTTTTCAGAGCCTCATTTTTCTTGTCATTTTAAAGTCCCTGGTGGCCACCTGCATAGGAACATCTGAACAGCTCCCACCAACATTCTCTTTGGATTTCTGAAACAGAAAATGGAGACTTCTGAACAAGTGCTCACACTGCTGATCTTGTGATGCTTTACACCTGGGATTTGCCTCTCTCTGGCTATAAACTACCAAACTGCCATACTTCTCATCCTGTCATGTTATGCTAGCAAAAATAATAATTTAGGTCTGCCATGAATTTGATTACAGTTTTCTTTATATTATGTGCCTTCTCTACTCCTATTTTCTTCCCAGTTTTGTTTTCCCTCCAAACTTATTTTACTATGGTCACTATGATTAATAGCCTGTTTTAAATAAAGACATGTGTTTTCTTAATTCTCCTCTGTTCCCATTGATCCTTTGGCAGAAAGTATATCCAGTGCTCTCCCCTGACACAGCCTCCTCAGCAGCCAGCACTCCTGAGTTTTGACTTATTACTTCTCCCATACTTGGTCCCGTAGGAACAAGAGGCAACTATTCTCACATAATGTCATTGTTTTCAGATTGCCATTTCTCTGTGTGCAAAATCTTATCCTTTTATGAGGCACATGCCATGCAGCCATACTTCCATCTTCCACTCCCTATCTTTGTTGTCTACTGATTTAATGATTAGTTTCTTTTTTTAAAAGACTTTATTTATTTATTTGAGAGAGAGACAGTGAGAGAGAGCATGAGAGAGGAGAAGCAGACTCCTAGTGGAGCTAGGACCCCAGTGCGGGACTTGATCCTGGTACTCCGGGATCATGACCTGAACCGAAGGCATGCTTAACCAACTGAGCCACCCAGGCGTCCTAATGATTATTTTCATATATCATTGAGACCCTTGGCCTTTGCTTCCTTGCTTTCTTCCTTATTCCAAGCACTCCTCTCTTGTTCTCTTCTTCATGTCTTCTGTATATACATGTGGAAGATCCATCTAATTTTGCAGTTTTGAAGTTTCGTGGTCTCCTCAGTGTAGCTATTGTATCTTGTTTAACAAATCCTTCTCTCTCCCAAGGTCAGAGAAGTTTTCCTTCTATTGTTTTAAAATATTTTATAATTTTGGCTTTCACATTTAGATATTCATTACAGTGGAATTGAAGTTTATGTATTATAAGAGGAAGGAGTCCAATTTCACAATTTTTCTATAGGTAGATTCCTAAATGTTGTTCCATTTATTGAAAAGCCTTTCCCCAAGGATCTGAAATTCCAGCTATATGATGAATGAAGTTCCATTGTGTATGGGAAAATCTGTTTCTAGGATCTTTGTTTTACTCTATTGTCCAGTTTATCTATGCTTGTCTTACTAACACCCTGGTTTAATTATCATAATTGTTTATAGCAATTGTTGATATTTGTTAAGGCAATTCTTACTCCTTATTACTTTACAAACATTTGGTAGGGAACTGTAGGCCTTTTGTCTGTACCACATCAATTTTAAAATCAGCTTTTCAGGCTCCGTAAACAACCTGTTGAGGGCTATTGGGATTTGACTGGAATGGCATTGAAACTACAGATTAATTTTGGGGAGAGTTGACCAATGTACTGAGACCATCAATCCATAAACATAGTATATCTCTCCATCAGTTTAGTTCTTGCAAATGCCTACCAATAAAGTGTTACAGCTTTCTTTGTATAATCTAGATTGTCTTTAGAAATCTGTTTGATTAACTCCCATATTGTTTGTAGCCTTTGATGCTATGGTGAGTAGTATTTTTTAAAATTTTATTTTTGAATTCTTTGTTCTTGGCAAATAAATGGGTAATTAATTTTTGTATATTAATTGTAATCCAGAAAATTTGGTAAACAATTCTAATAGCTCACGTAGATTCTTTTGCAGACAATGACAGTATTGTTTCTTTTCTTCCTAACCTTATAACTTTTATTTGTTTTCTGGCCTTAGTGTGCTGACTGCGATAACCATTATAATTGTATTAGAACTGGTGATAGTTAATACCCTTGTTTTGTTTCCTGTATTTAAGGAACTATTTTGAACTTTGTACTTTTAAGTGAAATGTACTTTGTAGGTTTCATATAGATATTCTTTATCAGCTTAAGGTTGTTAACTTCCTTTGATGCTTTGTTAACAATTTTTACTATAAAAGAATGTCACATTAGGCACCTGTGTGGCTCAGTTGGTTAGGACTCTGCCTTTTGTTCAGGTCATGATCCCAGGGTTCTGAGATCTAGTCTCTGCATCAGACTATGCTCAATGGAGAGTCTGCTTCTCCCTCTATCCCTCCCCCTACTCACGCTCTCTTTCTCTCTCAAATCAATGATTAAATAAAATCTTGGAAAAAAGAATGTCATATCATGTTCTTTTTGAAATATGCTGATGAGTTATATTAATAGAGTTTCTGACGTTACCTGTTTGTATATTCTTTGGTTAAGAGGTTTTACCTGTTTCACATTGTTGGGTTTGATTGCTAATTTACAGAGTTATTTAGGATTTTTCATCTATTTTTATGAGTGAGATTGGCAAGCAACTTTTTTTTTCTTTTAATGTGTTATCCTGATTTTGATACTGAAGATCTTGTAGACTCAAAAATAATATTGAGAGTGTCTCCTTTTTTTCTATACACTGGGGTAATTTGTATAAGATTGGAATTACTCTTTTTCATAATGTCAGTGACTTATTGATTATGCTTTCATTTTATGTCTATTCCTTTAAATTGTTAAACATATTTAATATTACTGTTTTAAATTCTTTGTATTTGCTACTGGGCTTGGTGCAAGCAACTGTGCTTGCTGTTGGACATTGCTAGAGTATCAGTATTTAATCATGGAACACCAATCGACCATCCAGCCTATTTCCTATCATGACCTGTTGTCATCTTACTCAGTAAGCCATATATATGGGTCTAAGCAGTGACAATTTATCACCAATTGGAAAGACTATGAAAGACAATGGGCTTAGGCAGATAGATATAAAAACTATAACTAAGTTGTATGAGTGGGCATTTCAGACACTTTTAGAACAAGCTCCTGTTACATTGCCTCTTCTCTCTAAGTTCATCATAGGGAGTATCTTATGACCAGGTGACAGAAGAAAAAACTCAGGAGATGTGTTGTTGGTACATTTGGTTAAGCATTTGACTCTTGCATTTGACTCTTGGTTTTGGCTCAGGTCATGATCTCAGGGTCTTAAGTTGAAGCCCCATGTGGGGCTTTGTGTTCAGCACAGAGTCACTTGGAGTTTCTCTCTACCCCATCCCTCCCTGCCCCCATGGGTGTGCTCTCTCTCTCTTAAATAAGTAAATACGTATTTTAAAAAAGAAAAAAATTCAAATCTTTAATAAAAAAGAAAGGCTACAGATAAGTAGCTCTGCAAGAAATGCTGCTATCAACTGAGAACAGATGACTGTAGCATTATAGTTTAACTCAGATATGACCCTGAAGGAGAGGAATGAAGTAAAATTTTCCCAATGGGTATATTTGCTTCGTTTGTTTGGAGTGGTTTGACCGAAGCATATATCTACATCATTTTAGGGCAGTTGCTCATAGTTTGATTGGATCATCAGGGATTTGGAGGAAACAGGCTTGTAAAATAAGTGACGAAGTCTGGGAGAGGATCACTTGGAGTTGGCACACTGAGAAGATATTTGTGTCTTTTGTGAATACCAAAAAAAGGCCATCTTATTAAGAAGGCTGCTAACAATTAGAACGACAAAATGAAGGCCTCTGAGGATGTCAGTCTTTCATCAACCACCCCAGTGTTTTTACAATAGGCCCAGGAATGAAGTGTCATGGCGGCAGTGATGAAGGCTAAGCATGAGATCCACAACCTGGACTTCCCTTTCCCTGACCTGGATATTACTACTGATGAGGGTCTAATCTGCCAGTAGTAAATACCAGTTAGCCCTTAATATAACAACACTCTTTGGGGGGATCAGCCAGTTACCTGGAAGGTTATTGGTTACACTGACTTCTTCCACCGTGGAGAAGGCAAACTTTCATCCTCACTGGAATAGACAATATTCTGCAAATGCATTTGCCTTCTCTGCCATATGCTTCTGCCAGCACCACTCTCCCTGTACTCACAGACTACCTAGGCAATATTGCAGTATTCCATGTAGACTTCCTATGAGTCCAGGGATTTATATCACAGCAAAGGAGGTGCTTTGGTCATAGCATAGTTAAATGATAATATTTTTTTCTCTCTCAAAGGTTCATAAAATATAGTCTGATCTGATGGCATGTTCTATGGCTATGATGGGACTCCTAGCCATAGACTCATGACAAGGGCACATGTTACTATCTCAAATTGCCTGCAAAGACATAGGGAAATACATAAGACAGATAGAAGTTTTTTTTGTCACTTGTTCTGTTTTCTTAAGCAATTCACTTAAGCACTCTGGGGTTAATATTAGTTTCCTCATGGTCAGAATTAGGTAAATAATGTCTACATTCACAATAAATGAAATGTTCCTGGCCTTTAGATAGTTACGTGGTAGTTTTTGGCTGACTAGAGAACATAAGCTTTTTAAAACTTCAGTCTATGATACTACTGTTGCCTATAACAGAGGGTATTTCCTGTGGAATCAATGTTCCTGGCGTCAGATACCATCCACTTGCTGTCCAACATGAGGAAATACCCTCATCTGAATCATCACTGCTTTGTGTTGTTTTAAGTATATTATTCAGTTCAGGAATAGAAAAAACAACAGTAGTTCAAAATTCTTAATCCTCTGATGGATTTTATTTATTTATTCATTCATTCATCATTCTAGAAAGAATTTTTCCTGTAATTGGTACTGGACTGTACTTTGCAAGAGAAGAATTATTTAAACACTCCTTGGGAAGCTAAATTCAAGTATTCTCTGTTAGATTTCTCTTTGGGCCTAAATATAAATATTTTCTTGTTGCTATGTTATAGCCATTTTATACTGATCAAGTATATTTTGGCCTCTGACATTTTTCTTGGTACTATGGAGATGTATTTTGTGCCTCTTAAGTTAGAACTATAAGTGAAACAAAAATACAAAAACCCTCAATACACAAGTTTTATTTATTAGGAGCATAGAAATAAAAGAGATCTTATGTAATAGCATTTTTTAATATAGACAGCACACAAAATATATATAAAACATGATGTGACCCTTTTTTAAAGTGCTGATGTCTTTTAGACAGGTAACATACCCTTCATGTGTGTGCATTAGGTCAAATATTTTTATGACTATTGATACAAATGTAAGCACATTTGAGTTTCACTACTTTTTTTCCCCCTAACGTAAATATCTGAAGTAATTTTTGAGTATGCATCCTTTTATAGAATTTTTGGGGGGTACAAAACAGAACAAATATAAATATGTCTACTAATATATAAATAAGTATAATTATACTATGTAAGTATGAATATATATAAATTAAGTATAAATATACATAATTAAGTTAAACCTATACAACATTAATTAAAATTATTTTAGGATAATTTATAAAATGTAATTTAAAAATAAATTTCTATTAACAAATCAAAATTCTTTAATATCAATTTTGTTCATGTTTGCTTATAGTCATATTTTATATAAAGTGACAAAATCACTCTAATGAGGTGTATTTGCTGCTTAACAAAGATATTTCAGTGTTTGGTGAACTACCATAAATAGTGTATGCCTGATTTTTACCAATAGAAAAGTTTTAGACTTGAATTTAGAGATTTATTTCTAGTTCCGGAATTATAAGAACATTTGGACAAATAATAATCTCCTTGGACCTCATTATCCTTACTTAAAAGCTGAAGAAGTTATAATAAATGAGTTTCAAAGGCCTATTTATCTCTAAAAACTAAAATGATCTGATAAAAAAATGAATTTCACAGCTATTTAGGTCAAGCTAGGAAAAATTACTCTTAGGAAAATATTATTTGTTTGCTTATTTGTATGCCTCACTAGCTTATAAATTTCACCAGGGCAAGATTGTGACATATTTTAGTATGCCAGTGACAAGCATGTCTCCTATATATCCAGTGCTCAGTGAATGTGGAATAAATAATTAGTGTCATTGCAGAAAAAGTAAAACCAGAAAATAGTGTTCTGTTGTGCCTTTCTAAAAGCCTTATCCTTCTACTTAAAAAGGAAACTTAGTGGAAACACACACACACACACACACACTTGAATCTTGTTAAGACTTACAGGATAATGTGAGAAGTTTCAGTTGGCAATTGTTAAGTTAAATCTTAAAGACTGTGACATTATAAGTGGTGCAAACATTCAATTAAAACTATAAAACCCCACATTATAAGATCATGTGTAATTTATTTAAAATACCAGTGTCTTCTAGCTTAATGCAGATTCTTCATCTATTATTAATGAACTAGACCTTTAAAACCACTTGGCAAGACAGTTTTATTGCTGGCTAATTAGGATCCACATTTTAAAGGCATATTTTATATAAAATAGAAAAACTGAACAACTTTTCTGGTACTTGAAAAACAAAGTTTGGTGTTTGTCCATTTAATTATTTTCTTATTCTTTCTATTTCAAGTTAGTTTCCTTCCATTTAAGAGATGTAGCTAACACTAAAAATAAACTCTAAAGGAATTATTTCTTATAATAAGGAACTCTAATTTGAACCTTTCATCATGAATTTGTGTAGTCATTTTTCTTAATATCTCAATGCTCCTGAAAATATGCAGTATACTTTGTGTTCTGCTGGAAAAGTTGAAACACCAAAGATTAATTATTTTTATAGAAAAATGTGTTCCATGATTTTAGGATCAATTAGGAGTTTGATATTGCTGTCTTTTCAGACCCCAATTGCTGTTATCATGATTTGAATGTTTTTTTTTCCTTTCAGAGAACATGTCATTTATTATATAGGAGACCTCCCCTATTAATTTCAACTGAGTTGACTCATGAGTAAATATTTCTATATTGTTCTGTTTTGTTGAAGTCACTGACTTCATAATGGACTTCAGAAGAGAACTGGCATTATTTGGAAACAATACTATCATATATACCAAGCAAGCTACTCTTTTCTTGAACCTTATGAATTTTGATGACTTAAAAAATTTGCCCGAAAACTCAATGTGTTCAAAAATTTTTGTAGCTTTATTTTGCTAGTATTTTGTCACAAGGTAAAATTGATTTTATAAATTAAAAGCTGCAAAGTATTTGTGGAAGATAATTCTCCATGGGTCTCTCATCTTCCTAATCATTTTGTAGGCAAGGCACAAATTGTCTTTTATTCTGGATTATTTTTTCAACAATATTTGGTTATAGCAAAAACCTTGGAAAATAGAGATGGTGTCTCCCTTGGGAGCAAAGAGCAGGCATGCTTGCTGTATACTGTAATCAATGTAATGATTATGTTTTCCCCTTACTGACAAATATAAAAATGTGGTTTTCCTAAGTTCAGAATTCCTTTCTTAATAGTGACACCCAGTGTGTGTTCAGATGCCATCTAGTCTTCTCCAGGTCATTTTTTGGAAATGGGAGCTTGCAAAACTGGTGAAAAAATGATGATGCTCTTGCTGCTGCTATTTCAGTAATAAAATATATTTAATAAAATACCTTTATCTCTGACCAGGGATCTTCTGCATTCACAAAACTATGGCAGGATAACTTATCTTGCAAGTAGGAGAAAACTCTCATATTCCATACTCAGCAAAATTTATGTGATTATATTGACCCCCAGTGAATTTAGTCTATAATTAAACTTAATTTTTACCTTGAAACCATACTGTTGTATTTTTCAAGATTCTCTACAATTTTACTCCATTTTGCTCAAACTAATGGTATTATCTAAGCACATATTCTATACCATAGAATTCTTTCTGCATTGTACATTGACCATATCTATTTTTCTATGCTTTATTCACATTTCACTAGTTTTCCTCAAGTGTCCTTTTTCCTATGTAACACCCCATTTATATTACATTTAGCCATTCCATTTTCTTCGCCTCCTCTGGCTTATGACAGTTTCTTAGATGTTTCTTCTTTTTGATGTCTTGGACACATCTGAAGAATACCAACTGAATATTTTGTAGGATGCCCTTCTAATGGAATTATTTGCTATTTTTCTTCTCACTAAAGGGGTTATAAATTTTGGGGCAGAAGATCGAAGAGCTGAAGTGAAATTCTCACCACATCATATCAAGTTACACGCTAGCAAACCTGACATCACTGGTAATATTAATCTTGATATAATAATATATAATAATAAACTTGATTGCCTGGCCAGGGAGATGCTTGCCAGGTTTATCCATTGTAAAGTTTCTTTTTCCTCCTTTCCAAACTCTACTCTTTGGAAATAACTCACTAAATGTAGCTAACATTCATGGAAGGAAGGGAAGTTCCCAGTTCCACAACCTTCGTGGAGGGAGTGTATAAACAAATTATTTTTATTTCCTCTATGTGGGAAACTTTTTTCTGCCATTATTTTTTAGTGAAGACTTTACTTATACTGGCGCAGGCTTGTGAATATTGTTTTATGCTTTGGGTTATAATCCAATAGTATGTTATTTGTCATTTATTTAGTTCTCAGTATTATAGCTTTGGTCATTGGGACCTCTTTGAGGAGAACTTCTGGATTCTTTTGAGAGAGAGAGATATATATACATACACTTCTGGATTTTTTTCACATATATATATGTGATCCCATTTATATTACAAAAATTATAATTTGGGGGGTATACTTCCTTACTTTCTGAACTGTAGAATTCTTTGCCCATTCCTAGAATCAGTCATTTCTCCAAAGATCTTTGGTTTATTTTTAGAGAATGTTATTAAAAACCTAGAATAGGGAGCTAGATAACACTCTGCACAGGGTATCATTTTGGTGCTGCCTCAGTGGACAGAGCTAAAAATGGCTTACTAATTTCCATCTTTAGACAGTTTTTCAGGTTAGTGTTCCTGAACATCTTTTTCCTCTTATTTACACATATTCTTCACAATTTTAATATTTAGATCAAGTTATAACTCTTTCTTGAAGATTTCCTTATCTATGGTATTATTGGCTACCACTCATAACAGTCACAATTCTATTGAAAGTGATTCAATTGTTAAAATTTAATTCCAATATAGTTAACATACAGTGCTATATTAGTTTCAGGTGTACAATATAGTGATCACCTAGTGATCATCAGGACAAATACACTCATTAATACCCATCAGCTATTTAACTCATCTCCCCACCCACCTCCCTTCTGATAACCATCAATTTGTTCTCAATAGTTAAGAGTCTGTTCGTTGGCTTTTCTCTCTCTTTTCTTTTCATTTGCTTGTTGGGTTTTTTTTTTCTTAAATTCCACATATGACTGAAATCATATGTTATTCATGTAAAAATATGGGATACAATAATCTTGTAAATTAGTTATCCAAACCTCAAAGAATTTCAGGCCAGAATAAAATGAGAAAGCACTAAAAATAGGCTTAGTGATTTAATGTCCTATATCATAGTGCCACTGGACACTAAAGGAGCCCTAATGAGAGAATTGGAAAAATTTTAGACAGTTTCTGAGAAGGCATGGCTTGTATTGTTTTATTAATAAAATCAGAAGTAGATTTTTTATTGTCAAAATTCTGTCATTCGGGTAAACAAAACCATTATGAATTTACACTACTTTAAATAATCAAACTGAATAAAAATGAGAAGCATCTGGGTGACTCAGTTGGTTAAGGATCTACTTCAGCTTAGGTCGTGATTTTGGAGTCCTGGGAGGAGTCCTATGTCAGGCTCCCTGCTCAGTGCAAAGTCTTCTTGTCCTCTCATTCTCCCACTGTCCCTATCCCATTCATGCTCTCTCTCTCTCTCTTTCTCTAATAAATAAATAAAATCTTTTTTAAAAAAGCTTAAAAATGAAATGGGACTTTGGTTTTAGCATGGTGAAGTGCTTCACCTTTCTCTCCACTTGGAGACCACTCTAAAACAATGAGAATGGGAAAGAAGAAACATATTTGAAAAGCAAAACAAAACAAAACAAAAAATAACTTATATCCTATTTTTCCACAAATCTAAGAATCATTCATCATTATGAAATATTTTATATTTAAAAAAAGTTGCCAAATATAGATTAATAAACATACATGGGCTTAATTTGTCTACTATTTTTTCAGTTTTATTTAGATATAAGTGGCATAGAACATTGTATAAGTTTAGGTGTAGAACTTAATGATTTGGTATCTGTATAAATTGTAAAATAATTGACACAAGTTAAAACCCATCACCTTGCATAGTTACAAATGTGTATGTGTGTGTGTGTGTGTGTGTGTGTGATGAGAACTTTTCAGATTTACTTTCTTAGTAATTTTCAGATATATAACGCAGCACTGTTAACTATAGTCATCAAGTTGTACATTATATCATCAGGACTTCTTTATCTTATAATTAGATGAACTTGCTTATTAAAGAAAATTATTTTAAAATCAGTAAAGACAAACCCAACTCTATGTTCTATCCAATAGTCAAACTTAAAACACAAAGATTCAAACAGGCCAAAAATAAAGGGATAGGCATAGGATTTCTGCTATACATGGGAATAATAAGAGAGCAGGGGTTGTAATCACAGCAAGAACAAGATTGAGGCAGGGTAGCCCATTATTTGTATCACTATTTAACTTTGTTTTGGTGTTACAAAGTAATACCACTAGACAAAAACAAATAATTAAAGGCATATTAAGAATTGGAAGAAAAGAATGGGGCACCGGGGTGGCTCAGTGGGTTAAGCCTCTGCCTTCAGCTCAGGTCGTGATCTCTCTGCTGGGCGGGGAGCCTGCTTCCCACCACCCCCTCCCCGCCTGCCTACTTATGATTTCTCTCTCTGTCAAATAAATAAATAAAATCTTTTTTAAAAAAGAATTGGAAAAAAGAAATAAAACCATATTTGCTAATGGCATGCCAATATACTTCAATAATCCAAAAAATCAATAATAGAAGATAATAAAACAAAATTGCACAATAAGAGAATTTGACAAGAATACAAAATTAACATACAAAAATTAATAGCATTAACATACACAAGTAATAACCAGTTATAAAATATAATAAATGAGAAAACTCTATTTATGAGGGCAAAATATAAGATATTAGGGATAAACTTGGCAAGAAATGTTTGAAAAAACGTGAACAAAACTATAAAGCATACTGAAAGACACAAAGATGGGCTTAAATAAAGGAAATCCTTATTCTTTGGATGGTTCAAATCATCAAGATGTCAATTCATTCTGGTTTAGTTAAAATCGAATATAGTTCCAGTGATCTATTTTATGAAGCTAGAAAAGTTGAACCTTAAATTCAAATAGGAAAATAGACAAGTTTATCTAGGAAAACACTGGAGGAAGAGCTACACGGGGAGACTACAAAATCAGTATAATTATAACTTCAAATAGACAAATCAACGAAACAGAGTACAAGGTGCAGAAATAAACCTAACTACATATAAAAACATAGTTTATTATGCAGGTATTCTCTTTTATGTATGCTTGTAAAAAATGCACATTTTATAGTTGTTGCAAGTCATGTCATAAATATCACTAATATCTTTTTTCCCAATTATGTTGCTGGATTCTTCTATATCTTTGTTGATTTTTTTGTTTCCTAAATGTATTAATAACAGGTGTAAACATCTTGAAATTTCCACTATGGCAAAATATTTCTTAATTATCTTGTATTTCTCAGAGTTTTTGATGTAGTTGAGAGCTTTGACATTGGCACAGAAATTTAGAATTTTTACATAATCCAGATAAGTTGAGCATATTTAACAATCTTTCTTAAGTCTAGTAATTTTTTTTTGCTTTAGACTCCTTTTTTTGATATTTATGTAAACTACATGATTTTGGTTTTGTTTGTTTCTTGTGAATAACATAAAGCTGTACATATTACCTACTGTGCCTTATAAACAGGAGAGCTTGATCTATTTACTCATTTATGATTGATTACAAATAAACAATGGGCTATGATCTATTTCCTTTCCTTTCTGCCATATAGTTTTTTTTAAAGGTTTTTATTTAAATTCCAGTTAGTTAACGTACAGTGTACTGTTAACTTCAGGTGTAGAATTTAGTGATTCAACTCTTGTATACAACACACAGTGCTCATCACAACTGCACTCCTTAATCCCCATCACCTATTGTTTTTCTTTAAAGATTTAATTTATTTATTTGACAGTGAGAGGCACAGTGCGAGAAGGAACACAAGCAGGAGGAAAGGGAGGGAGAAGCAGGCTTCCTGCTGAGCAGGGAGACACATGCGGGCCTCGATCCCACAATCCCTGACCATGACCTGAGCTGAAGGCAGATGTTTAAGGACTGAGCCACCCAGGCGCTGCCCACCCCCCATCAACCTATTTAACCCATCCCTCCACTCACTTGCCTTCTGGTCTTGCCATATATTTTTTACTTCTTTTGTCTACATTTTTTAGTTTTCTGCTCGCCTCTTTTTGTTCCCTTCCTTTGAGCTAAAACACATTACTCACATTCCATTCTGTTTTATTAAGCCGTTACACTAAAATTTTAATATGCATATTTAACTTAGAGTCTAGCCTTAGTAACAATCTTTGCTTTCCTCTTCTCAAATACTACAAAGATGTGCTTTGCTAATTAGTGCCCATGAACATGTATGGTTTGTTTATTGAGAAAATCAGAATTGCTAAACTGGTTTGAAGAATCCCCAGTTCAGCTTTGCTACCAGATTGTGGTATCAGGTGAATCAGGTGAGGTCAAACTGATGCCTTAAATATTCATCTAAAATTGGATCTGTGGTTGAACGTTTTACTATTAGATTGTGAACATTTAAAGAGTTTCTTCATTATTCCAACTACATATGAAAGAGATTTCCAATCAAAGGTGTTGAAAACATTATGATTCTAATTAATTAATTAAAGTAACATCCGTTAAATATGAAAAATAAATTAAACAATGTTACTGCTATGACTGGCAGAACGTATAAAAGTTAACTTGGTCTCTACGGTGGAAACTACCTAAGGATCATCTTTTATTAGTTAAGAATGAGCACGAGATATTTTTTGTGGATGTCATTATGACTTACACTTGCATTCATTTTTACCTAAGCATAATATTGACAGAAAGAAATTATTATGATGAGAAACATATAAACTTCTGGTAGAATTCCTATAAAGCAGATTCCATAAAGTATAAAGGAACAGTTTTTGTTATAATATACTATAGTAAAGATAGTTTTTTTCTGCTTTTATCTTTACTAAATATAGTTGAATTTTCTACAGCAGAGAGGCATTTTAAAGTCTAACATACAAGAAACTTGTGATAATGACCTGGAAAATGGAATGACAACTGTGGGCTACTGACACTTTTTTTTATATCTATTGCTTCATCTCTGATATCTATTGCTCTTTAATAAGAGATTTTTTTAAATGTCTATACAAGGACTTAGCTATTGTAACTCTTGATAATGACGGACTACTTTTTTCTTTTTCTTTTTCCTTTTTGTCAAGTGTAATTTCTTTGTTGTGCACTTAACTCAGAATGCTAAATATCTAAATTTAGTAAGTCACATGTATGTATTCTTATCCACAATTTCTTGATCACAGTGCTGTACCGAAAAAAAAAAAAAAAGAGAGAGAGAGAGAGAGAGAAAGAATGCCAAGACAGAAATATGTTGATTGGATTGTGGATACTGACCACTCCCTCTAGAAGGGAATTCAAAATGATCTGACCTAGTTCCTCATTTTTAACTTCCTGTTTAATTTGAGCTTTTATTAGCTTGAATATAACATATCTTAGTGTTGTCTTCTACATGGTTATCCTGCTCGATGCTTATTGGGTATCTTAAGTTTGTGAACATAGATATCAAAATTGGGAAATTTGGGTTATTATTTTGTCAGATATATATGTGTGTGTATATATATACGGACATATATATGTACGTATATGTATATATACGTGTGTGTGTATATGTATGTATGTGTGTGTATATATATATATATATATATATATATATATATTTCCCCCCCCATTCAATCTTTTCTCTTGTTCTGGGACTCTAGTTACTTGTTAGATGCTTTGATGGTATCTATAATGGGTCCCTCAGGCTCGTTCTTCTCATTAGGTATTTTTGTTAATCTATCTTCAGATTCACTTATTCTTACCTCTGTTATCTCTAATCTACTACATGTCTCCCGTGAATATTTTATTTTTATTTAATTTTTTTAAAGATTTTATTTATTTGTCAGAAAGAAAGAGAGAGAGTGCAAGCAGTGTGGGAGGTGGCAGGCAGAAGGAGTACCAGCCTCTCCCTGAGCAAGGAGCCTGATGCTGGACTCAAATCAGGACCTTGGGATCATGACTTGAGCAGAATGCAAAGCCTTGACCAACGGAACCATCCATGTAGTAAATATTTTATCTCAAATATTGTACTTATCTTTTCTGTAGTTTCCATTTAGTCTTTTAAAAATCATTTCTGTTTAACTGAAAATTTTTACCTATCTTCTGACTCATTGCAAGCCTTTTTTAAAAATTTTACAATTTTGAGAATGGTTTTAATAACTGCTTTACAATTCTGTACCATTAATTCCAACATACGGTTCATCTCAGAGTTGTTTCCATCAATTTTTATTTTCTCTTGATACTGTATATCATTTTACTGATTTAACAGCTATTGCACAGTTTTGAGTTGCATAGTGGACATATGACACTTAGCTTTATGGAGCACTGGATTCTCTTATTTTCCCATGATTAATGTCATTTTGCTTGTTTTCTCAGGCAATTGTATTGACCTACAAACTTGAACTACAAACTTTGCTTCTTAGATAGCAGCTCTGTTCTGAATTCAGAACAGTTGTTAGCTGGGCAGTTTTGAGTTTACTCTAGATATTTGTCATTCTGAGATCAGCCATAGATATAGGTAGATCATATCTCTCTAGAGATTACTCTCTCCCCAGTGCCCATGTTTTCCTGGAACCCCAGACAAGAGTGACTGTATTTTCCCACCAATGTCCTTACTAGTTCACATGCCATTCTGACTGTATCTAGGCTATGCTAAAAACAAAACAAAACAAAAACAAAAAACAAAAAACAACCAACCAAAACAAAACAGAACCAAGCAACAATACAAAGTTGTGAATGCACAACATGCAACTTCTCTCCTGTATTTATGTGTGACCTATCAGAATCGTCCATGCTTTAACTGTACTGTGTCACCAGGTAGCTATCTTTTTATATATCCAGTATTTATAGTATTATAGTATTCGGACAAGTTTTTTTGGGGTACCTGGGTGGCTCAGTTGTTAAGCAGTTCCCTTCAGCTCAGGTCATGATCCCAGGGTCCTGGAATCTAGCCCTGCGTCAGGATCCCTGCTCACCGGGAAGCCTGCTTTTCCCTCTGCCACTACCCTTGTGGGCTTGTGTTCCCTCTCTCACGGAGTCTCTCTCTGTCAAATAAATAAATAAAATCTTTAAAAAAAAAAGAATTTTTTCAGTAGGATCTTATCCATGACCAGAAGTAGAAGTTGTAGAAATTTCAAATATGACTTATTTTCAATACCAGTATTTTAAAATTTTTCTTTGGTTTCTATTTACCCAAGATTTTCATAAATAATAAAGTTTACCCTATTTACCTCTTCTTAAGTAATAAAATTAGGCCTTCTTTTTTCCTCCTACTCCTTTCTGATAGTTTCTAGTTTATTATTCTGTTGTCAGAAAATATATCATGTTCTGTTCTACTTTTTGGAGTTTGTCCATGTGTTCTTTGTGGTATTGATTTAATTAATTTTTCATAGTACTTTGATAAGATATTAATTTTTCTTATCAGGATATATAAATTTATATATATCATTATGTATTTTATTTGTCTCTCAAAATCCTTATATTTTGTTTACTCAATCTCTTTTCTTTTTTTTTTTTTTAAGATTTATTTATTTATTTATTTATTTATTTGACAGACAGAGACCACAAGTAGGCAGAGAGGCAGGCAGAGAGAGAGGAGGAAGCAGGCTCCCTGTTAAGCAGAGACCGATGTGGAGCTTGATCCCAGGACCCTGGGATCATGACCTGAGCCAAAGGCAGAGGCTTTAACCCACTGAGCCACCCAGGCGCCCCCTCAATCTCTTTACTTGACAGATATATTGACAGGAACATTTCTGTGAATTTCTCTTATACTTCCTTATAGTTTTCTATTGAAATATTCTCATTGATAGATCATGTGTTACATACATTTATGACAGATATCAAATATATTTTCATTAATATAACATTAATTAATTCATTAATATAACATTTGTTGTTATAGAATACCCATTATTTTCTGATTAATGCATTTTCCTTTAATTTAACAATTTCATGTATCAAAATTATTATTTCAGCTGTCTTTTTGCTGCATTTTCTTAGTATGGCTTTTCCATTTTTTGTGGTTAGTTTTGTATATTCTTTTTTTGTTTTAAGATTTTATTTATTTTCACAGAGAGATCACAAGTAGGCAGAGAGGCAGACAGAGGTGGGGAGGGGGGAGCAGGCTCCCTGCTGAGCAGAAAACTTAATGCGGGGCTCAATCCCAGGACCCTGAGATCATGACCTGAGCCAAAGGCAGAGGCTTAACCCACTGAGCCACCCATGTGCCCCAGTTTTGTATATTCTTGATTTTTTTTCTTTACTCAATCTGAGAATCATATTTTTAAGTAGTTGGATTTTTTCCATTCATGTTTATTTTTTCAATATATTTTTATTTTGTATTGCTTTTTAGTTATATTTATCCTTTTTCTCTGTATTGACATTTGTTTGTTTTTCTTCTAATGATTTGAAGCACTTATAGTACCTTTTAAATTGTGATAGAGACTATTAGTTGTCATTTGCACATCTGAACTCAGTGGGGCAATGGTCACAGTTAACAACTGTATTACCAACTACTTTGCAAATAAATATGATTGTCTAACTTAAGTTCTGGCTGAGGAAACATGGACAGAAGTGTAGTGTAGGATGTCTGGAAAACTTGTAAAATGGAAGAGGGCCTCTACTTCTGTCATTTCTTCTTTCTGTCGCTAGAATGTGAATATAATAACTGGATCTTGAGAAGCCTTTCTGCACCAGAAAGTAGTACACTAAAGACAGCACAGAAAACATGGACACTTGGAGAAAAGACTAATGTCCAAAACAGTAGAAAACATTTTCCTTGTCATCAAGCAATTCCAATTCAGGCTTTGAACTGTCAAGTCTGGATTTTATTTACATTAAAGAAAAATAAAATATTTTCTTTATGTCCCCCCCCCTTTTTTTTAAACATCTATCTACTTTGTATAGTAGAGCAAAATTATAACCAATGCATAGTTACTTTGGTCTTTTAAAAATTTGTACTTAACTCTCTATTCTCTCCTTTTATATTATTCACAGAACTCTTATTTTTTTAAGAGATAGGATTTGTATCAATGTACCCAACTAAATATAATATTTGCCTACTTCCTTTGTAGTTAGGGATAGCCATGTGCTTTAGTTATAGCAATGGAATTTAATTGGAATTCTCCTGGGGATGTCTAGGAAGGTTTTGCTTATGTTACACACAAACTCTGCTCTTTTCTCCTGGAATGGGGACATGATGGCTGAAGGTACAGCACAGTGGCTCCCAGAAATATGAGAGAAAGGTTAAAGTAATCAGAACAGTTTTGGGCTTTACATCTTTGTGCAGCTGAACAAAAGCCAGCAACCACTAACTTTGGAGTTCTTGTGTCATGAATGCAATCATATTACTGACATATCTTCACAATTATATATATACATTTTATATATTTATATATTATGTAATATTTATATAAATATATATTATATATGCTATATAATATTTATATAATTGGTTATACAGATTAATTCTTTCAAGTTTTTAAAAATATTTTATTTATTTATTTGACAGACAGAGATCACAAGTAGGCAGAGAGGCAGGCAGAGAGAGAGGAGGAAGCAGGCTCCTTGCTGAGCAGCAAGCCTGATACGGGGCTCTATACCAGAACCCTGGGATCATAACCTGAGCCGAAGGCAGAGGCTTTAACCCACTGAGCCACCCAGGTGCCCCAATTCTTTCAGTTTTAAGGGAACAAATAGTATCTATGCTATTTAAACTTGTCTGGAGCACAAATTTAAAAAACCACTCTGATTAAAAAATATAGCACTACATTTGCTTATTACAAATAAGCAATAGGAGCAAAATATTTTATAAAAGTGGCTTATGTGGGGTTTTCACACTAAAGAGTTTAGCCTTTGGTCTAGAAGGCAAAAATCGAGAAGTAGACAAATGAATTCATAGTTACAAATTTTGGTGAGTGCTGTGAAGAAGAAGAAAAATCCATCCCATCATTACCCTTGTGCTCGGCACTGCAATACCCCCGCAAACAAATACTTTTTTGGGACCCTGGAATCTTCCTTCACTTTCAACAGGTGAAAATCTAATCTTACCACATTTTTGCTTATGTGTCCTCATTGGGTCCTCAGTATTGTTAGGAGAAAAGCCTGTATTAAAATGTCTTTAAATGGCCTTTAAATCCCTGTAAAATTAGGGCTCCTTCTTTTTCTCCCCAGTATTCTTTGACAGTAAAACTTGGAATAGAAAGTTACTTTTGTTCTTAAGAATTTAGCAACAAATTAAGTTCTTGTTCTAAGGCAGAATAAGAAAAATTTGACATTTTTTTATTCCACGTAGTGGAATGATGAGTCACTTAAAACATGTCATCAGGCAAAAGCATGTGTTCTCCTAAATGGAAATAAATTCTGTTAAAGTTATGTCAGCTTATCTGGAGAGATCCTCTTAGAGGGTATCAATTGCAACATCCCACCTTTATGAAAAAATTTAATATTCCCTTGAGTTTGTATTCTTTCTATATAACATTGTTTATACAGTTTTCCCAACAGAGATTTCCAAATTGATAAATTGTGAGGGATAAAGCCCATCTGGAGATGCACTGTGATTATTTTCTGTGATGAATAAATAGATGTGTTTGCTTTATATCCCTTAAGAAAATATAACCTCAAATTTCAGGAAATCAAATGGAATTTCTGGGTAGATTTGTCATAAATATTTGAGACTTCAAAAATTATCACAAATATTTATAAAAAGGGGAAACCTAAGATATCTAAAGCAGCTCTGCAAAATGGGTCAGAAAAGTTGCTGCTTAGGAGATGCAAGAATATTTCCTGGTAGAAAGTGCTTCCTGATGGTTTTGTCAAAAGTTGAAGCTCCTTTCGCCCTTCAGGACCTTGGATGGTGCCCTTCCTACTCCCTCAAATCAAAACAAAACACAAAACTCTTCAAGTCTTCTTGGTTGGTGGGATATTCTTAAATTCATCTTAATCAAGTTGGAGTTTGAGAGAGAGAGAAATTACCAGAACAACACTGTTGAAAGAATACTTTCATTTCAGTGTGGAAACTGCAGAAATAAGCAGCATGCATTCACTAATGGTATGTGTAATATCATCTTTCAGTTCCTGCTGTCTGACTCATAAACAGCCAACCCTCTGTATATATAAAAGCAAGGTTCTCTGCCCTATACTCCTCTCTCCCTGTACCCTCAGCTGCTAACCTTATCTGATAACCACTTTTACAGTAGGGATTAACCACATGGCTCTGGCCCGTGGGGTTCCAGTGATGTACATAAGGAATATTCTTTTTCTTATTAACTCCTTTGTTTTCTCTCAGGGAGACAATCTGATGTCAGAGTCTCTACTTTTCCTTTGTTTTCATCCCTCACAATTTTGCTAGTTTTCCCTCAGGCAATTATCTTCCCACATAAAAACATCTGCTTTGACTCCCTTCCTCACCCTCCGTTGGCCACAAATTTCATTCAGGAGAATAATCATAGAATTTCAGATTCCACTCTGTCTACCCAAAACCTGTGGAGCCTGCTCTGGTGGCAAAGAGAGCCCCAATGAAGATGATCTATGTCCTCTAAGCAAATACTATTGGGTAGAACATTCTGTGATGATGGAAGTATTCTTCAATGTGCAACTATTGAGCACTTCAGATAGGTTCATGTGACTGAGGAAATGAATTTTTAATTATATTAAATTGCAATTTAAATCAAATTTAATAAATAACTAAATGAAAATTTAATTGAAATGTAATTTTGATTAGATTGTAATTGTAATTAATTTAAAGGTAAAATTAAATTAAATGGCCACATGTGGCCTAAGTGCTACCAATTAGACCCTGATCTAAGGTCTTGAGGGCTAAAAGTAGCTTTTGGTCAAGTTTCTGTCCTGTCATCTTCTCAGTCTTATTATCATTCTCCCTTAAAATTTACTGCAGCCCAGTCAGTCTTTGGTCATCATATTGGTGATTCTAGGATTACCAGGAAATTAGGACATCTTCCAGGTCAATCCCTTTCCTTTTCTTCTCTGAATCTCATCCATCAAACATTATTAGAATGACATTCACTCAGTTGCAGAACTAAGTCAATTCTCTTTGGAGATTTTTACTTCTTTATGTACATCTTTATCTTTTTAAAACTAATGTAGTCATTTTAGCCTTAAGGAAAACTTTCAGACATTCCAATCTTCAGTTTGACTAGTTCGTTTATTTTTTCCTTTGCAGTGAAATACCTACTTGTCACTCTTACCTCCTCCTCTGTTGGAGGGCCTTCTAATTTTCTTCATTTTCTTTTTTTTTTTTCTCACGTCATGGTCTACACATAACTGGAAATGGTACCAGCATCATACTGTGACCAGGCACCCACAAATATGGATGTGTGGTCTTGTCACCTGGTGTATGACTCTTGTCTCCTGTTCGCAACTTACAATCTATCCACAACTAGAAGAGAGACATTCCTAGAAGATAAGATTACTGGTTTTTATTAACAATAATAAGTCCAATTATGCATATTTTAATCCCATAGGTAACCAGTAAGAATATGGTAAAAAGTTATGTAAGTCACATTCAAATAGAGGGGGGAAGTGAAATAATTCAAAATACATAATTAATATAACAGCTAGTAAGAAAATAAAGGAAATAAAACAGGTGACACAAAAAGAAAACAAATAGTAAGATGACAAATTCCAATCCAAATATATCAGTAATTACACTAAATATAAAGTTAAGTTAATCTCTCATTTTTTTACAAACACTGTACCTGTTTTCATTAAAAAAAAAAAAGTAACAGAGGTATAGCATAAACTATTTAAATAAGTGAATTTAGGGATACCTGGGTGTCTCAGTCCGTTTAGCGTCAGCTTTTGATTTCAGCTCAGATCATGATCTCAGGGTTGTGAGATGGACCCCTGAGTCTGGCTCCCTGCTGAAGGTGGAGCCTGCTAAAGGTTCTTTCTCTCCTCTCCCTCTGCCCTTCCCCCACTCCCCTGCCATGTGCTCTCTCTAAAAAAAATAAAAAGTAAAAAAAAATTAAGTGAATTTTGTAGAATTACTAGATATAGGGTCAAAATAAAAAGTCAATGGTATCTTCATAAGCTAGCCACAAATAATATCTGAATTAAAAGTAAATATCATTTACCATAACCTCAAAGAACATCGAATACCTAAGAATAATAAAATGTATAAGATTTTGTAGTAGTTTAAAAACATGTCTGAAATCCTTTGACACTTCTGCTATTGAAAAATAAAGTTCATGTCTCCTTCCCTTGTATCTGGGCTAGCTTTCATTACTTGCTTGTTACCAAACAGAAGGCAGTGGAAGTAGCAGTCACTGTGAGACTTTGGGTCCCAAATGCCCAGTTTCCACCTGGCTCATTTGAAACCCCTTCTTTCTGGGTGTTCTGTGATAGGATGCTTTTGCTCAGAAACCACTTCCTGAGCTGTGAGAAGCCCAGGCCATGAGAAGTTGCACATAGATGCTCAAGCCAACAGCTCCAGCTGAGCCCTGATTTTCAATCTTACCAGGCCAGGTGCCAGATATGCAAGTAAAGATGATTCCTGAATCTTCCATCTGAGGCCTTAGATGGTCAGGCAGAGACAAGTCATCCTTAACTTGACCTTTCTGAAGTTCCTGAGTTACACGATTCATAAATATAAAAACATGATTGTTTTATGGTACTAAATTTTGAAGCACTTTGTTTTAGCAGGAGTAGATAACCAGAATTGGCTTCTGAATTAAAATTTATGAAATATTATTGTAAGAAATTTTAAAAGTCCTTGTTGATGGAATAGAAGACTCAATATTTTAAGCATGTCATTTCTTCCAATGTAGATTGATATTATGAACACAATTCTAACAAAAATTCCAGAAAGATTTGTAGAAATTGAAAAGTTGATTTTAACATTTATATGAAATGCAAGTCCTAAGAATAACCAAAATTACCCTGAGAAGAAAAAATATGGAGATTCTACTAAATCTAAATCTAATATCTTATCAGATATCTAATATCTAAATCATAATATCTAAATCAGATATTAAGAGCCGCTAGAAAGCTACTATAATTAAACTGTAGTTTTAGGTACATGGATAGAACAAGGGAACAGATTTAAAGGGTTGGGAAAAAGATCATACCTACAGGGTTCTCTCTCTCATATGATAAAGGTGACCCTGAACAGCAGTAATGAAAGCTTGGTCTTTCAATAAATGATGCTGGGTTTATTGGATATCCACATGTGGGGGCAAGGATATTAACTCATAACAAGCACAACAATTAATTCCAAGTAGATTGTAGAACTAAATATGTGAGGGTTCTAGATGGGATAACTCAATTTTTTAAGACAGTTTTATTGAGGTGTTATTACTGTATAAAAACTTGTACCTATTTACATTCTATTTGGATAGATGGATATATGGACACATATGTGAAATCATCAGCACAATCTAGATAAACACTCAATGTTAAAGGAAAAAGAAGTAGGGAAAACGCAATATAAATGGAGAAATGCAAAATGATAGTAATAAATTCAAATATATTGGACATTAAAATCACTAAAAATAAATGTAGCAATTATAGGTCTAAATGAGACAAATAAAGCCACAATATCAGCTACATGCTATATTCAAAGGCCATGAGTAAAACAAGAAAGCAGAAAGATTGAAAGGAGGCAGATGAAAAGAAATTATACCAACTATTAATTACAAGAAAATTACTCAAAATATAGATTTTAAGGCAAAAAATATTATATAAGTAACATAACAATATTACAAATGATAAATAGGAAGATTAGGAGGAATTTATTCAAAATCAACACTTGCACATAACAATAAAACAGATTCAGGTATGCAACACTTAAATTGACAAATTTTGAGAACAAATACATACCTCCAAAATCATAATGGAAGAATCTAGGATATCTTTTTCTATAATTGGTAATGAATCAGACAAAAAATTAGTAGGGGTATCTATGACATAATTAAGTTTGAAAATACTGGCAAAATGTAGAGTTTAACAGACTCTAATTAGAGAATCTACATTCCTCTCAAACACACATTAATCAGTTGCCAAAATTTGTAACATATTAAGCCAGGCGACAAGTTTCAACATACTGCAATAAATCGAATTTCACACAGACCATATTTATCTCGACACAATGTAATTAAGTTAGAGATCAACAATGCAAAGGTAACAAGAGTCTGTATGTTGGAAATCTATAAACAGGCATCTAAATAAATAATTGATCAGAGAAGACATGCCAGGAATTAGTATTTTATTTTTTATTTCTTGCCCCCAATCTATTTTGATTTCCATCACATTTCTTCAAGTCTTAGGGCTTGCTTTTTATCTTTGTGAAAGCATTTGTGGAGGGGCCTAATTGATGTAAGCACAGCATACATTAAGAATCCCTGTTAAAATTTCTAGAGCTTTCTTCTGGAGCAGCCGCCTCCTCTCTGGCGTGTGTGTGTTTGTGTGTGTGTGTTAGATTTCACCTATTACTTTTATTTATGATTCTTTTTAATTTTTTTTAGTTAAATTCAATTAGCCAACACATAGCACATCATTAGTTTTTGATGTAATGTTCAATGAGTCATTATTTGTGAGTAACACCCAGTGCTCATCACATCACATACCCTCCTTAATATTCATCACCCAGTTACCCTATCCCACCCCACATCCCTTCTGTAACACTCAGTTTGTGTCTGGTGTGTTTTCATGCAAACCCAGCTGAAGCCACTGCTAACCATCACTGACCTCTCTTTCCCCAGCTCATGGTGACAGCTTTCTTTGCTTGGGCTGGCTTCCTATGCGCCTTGCTAGAAAATGCCTCAAGGCTAAAAGCTATTGTCGGCTCGGCTCAGCTAGTTCTTTTCTCTTCTCTTAGGGAATATAATCCTGTGTTACCTATGGTAAAACATCTAAAAACAGTTGGATTTTATATTTTTGTGTACTCTGTTATATATAATTTTAAACAAAATAAAAGTATATATACTCTGTTATATATAATTTTTATATAAAAAAGAGAAGAGGGCAGTTATAAAAAGAGGAGAGCCAGTCTTACAGACTGAAATATAGATGAGGACCAAGTGCTATCAAAATTGGGAATAGAACATTTCATATTTTCCACCAGTGTATTTTATGTACTCTGTTATATATAATTTTATATAAAAATTATGTACTCTGTTATATCTAATTTTATATAAAAATTTGTATATAAAATTTATATATATGTACTCTGTTATATATAATGTTTATATAACTTTTATATAAAAATTTTCTAGGCAGTTTGTGGTGAGAGGGCTCGTCTCTATGCCACTACAATCCTGCTTAGGACCTTTCAGGTGATCTTGGTGCTGCTTCTGGTTTAGGGCAATCTTTCCTTCTGCTCCCTTTTTGTGTGCATATGCCTTGTCCCCCTCTCTCCTTAGATCATGGGCAAGCTAATATAGTCTCTTCAATGTGCTAACATAGTCTCTTCAATGTGCTTAGTGTTTTACAGAGGAGAGGAGAGACGGCCAAAAATTATTTCAGTGTCTTTGCTATCCCCAAAATTGCTGCGTGAAGATCTTTCAAAATGTGTGTGTGTGTGTGTGTGTGCGCGCGCGTGCATGTGTGTTGGCTGAGGGCCACATAAAGAGAGAAAAACATAAGTTGAGATTTTAATAAAATATTTGGGTTAAAAACACTTCGTAATTGCAACATTAATACTTTTTTAAAGATTTTTAAATATTTTTATTTATTTATTTGAGATCAAGTAAGAATGAGAGAGAGAGAGAGCACAAGCAGGGAATTGGGCAGGCAGAGGGAGAAACAGGCTCTCCAGTGAGCAGGGAGCTGGATATGGGGCTCCATCCCAGTGATCCTGAGGTGAGCTGCAAGCAGACGCTCAACCAATGAGCTACTCAGGTGCCCCGCAGCATTTGTAATTTAATATATCTTTCTTCTTTTTTCCCTTTCCTTTCCTTTTTTTTTGTTTGTTTGTTTGTTTGTTTTTGTTTGAGCACAGAAGACTCTTGAATATGATGTGCCTGTGATTATTAATTTTATGTGTCAAAATGGGCCAGAGGTTGCTCAGATATTTGATGAAACATTATTCGGGTGTGTCTGTGAGGTTGTTTCTGGATGAGATTAACATTTGATTCAGTAGACTGAATAAAGCAAATTGTCCTCCTTGCTACAGTGCACATCATACAATTAACTGAAAGCCTGATTAGAGGTTAAAAAAAAAATGAGTAAGAGAGAATTTATTCTCTTTCTGCTTGACTGTCTTAGAGTTGGGACATCCGTCATCTCCTAACTTTGTACTCAGATGAGATCTATACTATGCGTTCTCCTGTGTCTCCAGCTTGCTTATAGCAGATCTTTGGGCTCTCAATGTCCATAATCATATGAGTCAATTCCTTATAAGAAATTTCAGCCAAGTTACTTTGGTGTAGTCTTAGTAATTGCTGTAGTCTTTCAGAAACTGCTCTGATTCCTTCATTTCACAATGGAACTACTTTTGGGAATTTTGGGGGAAAGAGAAGAGGGCAGTTATAAAAAGAGGAGACCCAGTCTTACAGACTGTGATATAGATGAGGACCAAGTGCTATCAAAACTGGGGATAGAACATTTCATATTTTCCACCAGTATATCCAACACTTTGGATGAAAAATGCTACTCAACAATATCCAAAGTCACGGTCAATGGAGAAAAGGAGTACGTGGTTAGAACTCAAACTTTATTCTGGCTACTTAATGGAGAAAATAATTTTCCAAACCAAGGTTTTAAGACTTTTTGATAGATCATGTTTTCCTTGCATGTACAAAATACATTTTGTAAATGCATGCAATAATATTTTGTGATCTTTATTTGTAAATGTGTTAGTTTTCTGAGATATCACTTTAATTTCCTGAAATGTTACGTCTTCCCTTGTGTTTATTAAACCCATCTGAAGAAAATCTTAAATTGCATTCCTACTTTGTAGCCTAACTTGATTTTGAACTTGTTTCCATTATAATGATTGCTTTTCTGAGGAATCAGTTTTCCCTATATGATTTTCATGTAAGTACTTCTGTCCTAGGTAGAGAAAATATGAGACTGCAACAGAGCCAAGAGGGAAAAAAAGGAAATTAAAAAAGAGAATACTTCTTTTTTTTTAAAGATTTTATTTATTTATTTATTTGACAGGCAGAGATCACAAGGAGGCAGAGAGGCAGGCAGAGAGAGAGAGAGAGGGAAGCAGGCTCCCTGCTGAGCAGAGAGCCCGATGTGAGACTCGATCCCAGGACCTCGAGATCATGACCTGAACCGAAGGCAGCGACTTAACCCACTGAGCCACCCAGGTGCCCGAGAATGCTTCTTGATACATAAGAGGATGAGAGAACACATTGGACTGGCTTTTGAATTGTGTCCCCCAAAGGCCATATCCTAAAGTCCTAACCCCAGCACCCTAAAATGTAACCTTGTTTGGGCATAGGGTCATTGTAGATATAATTAGTTAAGAGGAGGTCAGACCACATTAAGGTAGACCCTCAATCCAATATGACTAGTGTCCTTATAAAAGGGGAAACTTTGGACACAGATATGCTCACAGGAAGAACACCAAGTGAACATGAAGGCAGGGAGGAAGATGACGCATATAAAGCCAAGGAATGCCGAAGATTCCTGGCCAACCCTGGAAGCTAGAGGCATAACAGATTCTCCCTACAGCACTCAGAGGGAGCTAACCCTGCTGGTACCTTGATCTCTGACTTCTAACCTCCAGAACTGTGAGATAAGACATTTCTGTTATTTAAGCCACCAGTTTGCAGTACTTCGTTAGGACAGCCTTAGGGGAGCTCAGATAACCAGAATTCAAAAAATCTTTATCTTTGAACAACCATTTCTATTAACTCTGTGGCTTGTACAGTGTTGATTAACAACTTTGTGTTTTGATTTCCTTAACTAAAAAATGAAGGAATGTACCAAATGAACATTTCTGTTTTTATTTTTTAATATAAGTACTCCTTTATATGTAGCTCCCATTTCATCAAACAGAAGATTAAAAATACAAAGATTCTGGTGTAGACATTTTATAAAATTAATAGTTTTCACTGTTTCATCAAGGATATTCTTTTTTTAATTTAAATTCAATTAACCAACATATAGAACATCATTAGTTTCAGATATAGAGTATAGTAATTCATCAGTTGCATTTAACACCCATTACTCATCACATCATGTGCCTTCCTTAATGCCTGTCATCCAGTTACCCCATCCCCCCCACCTACATCCTCTGCAGCAACCCTGTTTCTTTCCCATAGTTAAGCCTATCTCATGGTTTGTCTTCCTCTCTGATTTCTTCTCATTCCATTTTCTCATCCCTTCCCCTATGATACTCTGCACTGTTTCTTTCTTTCTTTCTTTCTTTCTTTCTTTTTTTTTAATAAACATATAATATATTTTTATCCCCAGGGGTACAGGTCTGTGAATCGCCAGGCCTACACACTTCACAGCACTCACCAAAGCACATACCCTCCCCAATGTCCATAACTCCAACCCCCTTCTCCCAACCCCCCTCCCCTCAGAAACCCTCAGTTTGTTTTGTGAGATTAAGAGTCACTTATGATTTGTCTCCCTCCAATCCCATCTTGTTTCATTTATTCTTCTCCTACCCACTTAAGCCCCCATGTTGCATCACCACTTCCTCATATCAGGGAGATCATATGAGAGTTGTCTTTCTCCACTTGACTTATTTCGCTAAGCATGATATGCTCTAGTTCCATCCACGTTGTCGCAAATGGCAAGATTTCATTTCTTTTGATGGCTGCATAGTATTCCATTGTGTATATATACCACATCTTCTTGATCCATTCATCTGTGGATGGACATCTAGGTTCTTTCCATAGTTTGGCTATTGTAGACATTGCTGCTATAAACATTTGGGTGCACGTGCCCCTTTGGATCAATATGTTTGTATCTTTAGGGTAAATACCCAGTAGTGCAATTGCTGGGTCATAGGGCAGTTCTATTTTCAACATTTTGAGGAACCTCCATCCTGTTTTCCAGAGTGGTTGCACCAGCTTGCATTCCCACCAACAGTGTAGGAGGGTTCCCCTTTCTCCGCATCCTCGCCAGCATCCGTCATTTCCTGACTTGTTGATTTTAGCCACTCTGACTGGTGTGAGGTGATATCTCATTGTGGTTTTGATTTGTATTTCCCTGATGCCGAGTGATATGGAGCACTTTTTCATGTGTCTGTTGGCCATCTGGATGTCTTCTTTGCAGAAATGTCTGTTCATGTCCTCTGCCCATTTCTTGATTGGATTGTTTGTTCTTTGGGTGTTGAGTTTGTTAAGTTCTTTATAGATTTTGGACACTAGTCCTTTATCTGATATGTCGTTTGCAAATATCTTCTCCCATTCTGTTAGTTGTCTTTTGATTTTGTTAACTGTTTTCCTTTGCTGTGCAAAAGCTTTTGATCTTGATGAAATCCCAATAGTTCATTTTTGCCCTTGCTTCCCTTGCCTTTGGCGATGTTCCTAGGAAGATGTTGCTGCGGCTGAGGTCGAAGAGGTTGCTGCCTGTGTTCTCCTCAAGGATTTGGATGGATTCCTTTCTCACATTGAGGTCCTTCATCCATTTTGATCCTATTTTCGTGTGTGGTGTAAGGAAATGGTCCAATTTCATTTTTCTGCATGTGGCTGTCCAATTTTCCCAACACCATTTATTGAAGAGGCTGTCTTTTTTCCATTGGACATTCTTTCCTGCTTTGTCGAAGATTAGTTGACCATAGAGTTGAGGGTCTGTTTCTGGGCTCTCTATTCTGTTCCATTGATCTATGTGTCTGTTTTTGTGCCAATACCATGCTGTCTTGATGATGACAGCTTTGTAATAGAGCTTGAAGTCAGGAATTGTGATGCCACCAACTTTGGCTTTCTTTTTCAATATTCCTTTGGCGATTCGAGGTCTTTTCTGGTTCCATATAAATTTTAGGATTATTTGTTCCATTTCTTTGAAAAATATGGATGGTACTTGGATAGGAATTGCATTAAATGTGTAGATTGCTTTAGGTAGCATAGACCTTTTCACAATATTTATTCTTCCAATCCAGGAGCATGGAACATTTTTCCATTTCTTTGTGTCTTCCTCAATTTCTTTCATGAGTACTTTATAGTTTTCTGAGTATAGATTCTGTGCCTCTTTGGTTAGGTTTAACCCTAGGTATCTTATGGTTTGGGGTGCAATTGTAAATGGGATTGACTCCTTAATTTCTCTTTCTTCTGTCTTGTTGTTGGTGTAGAGAAATGCAACTGATTTCTGTGCATTGATTTTATATCCTGACACTTTACTGAATTCCTGTACAAGTTCTAGCAGTTTTGGAGTGGAGTCTTTTGGGTTTTCCACATAGAGTATCATATCATCTGCGAAGAGTGATAGTTTGACCTCTTCTTTGCTGATTTGGATGCATTTAATTTCCTTTTGTTGTCTGATTGCTGAGGCTAGGACTTCTAGTACTATGTTGAATAGCAGTGGTGATAATGGACATCCCTGCCGTGTTCCTGACCTTAGCAGAAAAGCTTTCAGTTTTGCTCCATTGAGAATGATATTTGCGATGGTTTTTCATAAATGGCTTTGATAATATTGAGGTATGTGCCCTCTATCCCTACACTTTGAAGAGTTTTAATCAGGAAGGGATGCTGTACTTTGTCAAATGCTTTTTCAGCATCTATTGAGAGTATCATATGGTTCTTGTTTTTTCTTTTATTGATGTGTTGTATAACATTGATTGATTTGTGGATGTTGAACCAACCTTGCAGCCCTGGAGTAAATCCCCCTTGGTCGTGGTGAATAATCCTTTTAATGTACTGTTGAATCCTATTGGCTAGTATTTTGGTGACAAATTTTGCATCTGTGTTCATCAAGGATATTGGTCTATAGCTCTCTTTTTTGATGGGATCCTTGTCTGGTTTTGGGATCAAGGTGATGCTGGCCTCATAAAATGAGTTTGGAAGTTTTCCTTCCATTTCTATTTTTTGGAAGAGTTTCAGGAGAATAGGAATTAGTTCTTCTTTAAATGTTTGGTAGAATTCCCCGGGAAGCCATCTGGCCCTGGGCTTTTGTTTGTTTGGAGATTTTTAATGACTGTTTCAATCTCCTTACTGTTTATGGGTCTGTTCAGGCTTTCTATTTCTTCCTGGTTCAATTGTGGTAGTTTATATGTTTCTAGGAATGCATCCATTTCTCCAGATTGTCAAATTCGTTGGCGTAGAGTTGCTCATAGTATGTTCTTATAATAGTTTGTATTTCTTTGGTGTTAGTTGTGATCTCTCCTCTTTCATTCATGATTTTATTTATTTGGGTCCTTTCTCTTTTTTTTTTTTTTTGATAAGTCTGGCCAGGGGTTTATCAATGTTATTAATTCTTTCAAAGAACCAGCTCCTAGTTTGGTTGATTTGTTCTATTGTTTTTTTGGTTTCTATTTCATTGATTTCTGCTCTGATCTTTATGATTTCTCTTCTCCTGCTGGGCTTAGGGTTTCTTTCTTGTTCTTTCTCCAGCTCCTTTAGGTGTAGGGTTAGGTTGTGTACCTGAGACCTTTCTTGTTTCTTGAGAAAGGCTTGTACTGCTATATATTTTCCTCTCAGGACTGCCTTTGTTGTGTCCCACAGATTTTGAACCGTTGTTTCCATAATTTTTTTCAATTCTTCTTTAATTTCCCGGTTGACCCATTCATTCTTTAGAAGGATGCTGCTTAGTCTCCATGTATTTGGGTTCTTTCCAAACTTCTTCTTGTGGTTGAGTTCTAGCTTCAGAGCATTGTGGTCTGAAAATATGCAGGAAATGATCCCAATCTTTTGATACCGGTTGAGTCCTGATTTAGGACCGAAGATGTGATCTATTCTGGAGAATGTTCCATGTGCACTAGAGAAGAATGTACATTCTGTTGCTTTGGGATGAAATGTTCTGAATATATCTGTGATGTTCATCTGGTCCAGTGTGTCATTTAAGGCCTTTATTTCCTTGTTGATCTTTTGCTTGGATGATCTGTCCATTTCAGTGAGGGGAGTGTGAAAGTCCCCTACTATTATTGTATTATTATTGATGTGTTTCTTTGATTTTGTTATTAGTTGGTTTATATCATTGGCTGCTCCCACGTTGGGGGCATAGACATTTAAAATTGTTAGATCTTCTCGTTGGACAGACCCTTTGAGTATGATATAGTGTCCTTCCTCATCTTTTATTATAGTCTTTGGCTTAAAATCTAATTGATCTGATATAAGGATTGCCACTCCTGCTTTCTTCTGATGTCCATTAGCATGGTAAATTCTTTTCCACCCCCTCACTTTAAATCTGGAGGTGTCTTCGGGCTTAAAATGAGCTTCTTGGAGGCAACATATAGATGGGTTTTTTTTTTTTTTTATCCATTCTGATACCCTGTGTCTTTTGATTGGGGCATTTAGCCCACTAACATTCAGGGTAACTATTGAGAGATATGAATTTAGTGCCATTGTATTGCCTGGAAGGTTACTGTTACTGTATATTGTCTCTGTTCCTTTCTGATCTAC
The DNA here is from genome assembly GCF_020171115.1 of Neogale vison. Lineage (NCBI taxonomy): Eukaryota > Metazoa > Chordata > Mammalia > Carnivora > Mustelidae > Neogale > Neogale vison. The sequence continues at coordinate 174,843,431 of NC_058093.1, read as the reverse complement.
CACTTGTAGGCTCTCTCTTTGCTTAGAGGACCCCTTTCAATATTTCTTGTAGAGCTGGTTTGGTGTTAGCAAATTTTTTCAGTTTTTGTTTGTCCTGGAAGCTTTTAATCTCTCCTTCTATTTTCAATGATAGCCTAGCTGGATATAGTATTCTTGGCTGCATGTTTTTCTCGTTTAGTGCTCTGAAAATATCATGCCAGCTCTTTCTGGCCTGCCAGGTCTCTGTGGATAAGTCAGCTGCCAATCTAATATTTTTACCATTGTATGTTACAGACTTCTTTTCCCGGGCTGCTTTCAGGATTTTCTCTTTGTCACTAAGGCTTGTAAATTTTACTACTAGGTGACGGGGTGTGGGCCTATTCTTATTGATTTTGAGGGGCGTTCTCTGAACCTCCTGAATTTTGATGCTTGTTCCCTTTATCATATTGGGGAAATTCTCCCCAATAATTCTCTCCAGTATACCTTCTGCTCCCCTCTCTCTTTCTTCTTCTTCTGGAATCCCAATTATTCTAATGTTGTTTTGTCTTATGGTGTCACTTATCTCTCGAATTCTCCCCTCGTGGTCCAGTAGCTGTTTGTTCCTCTTTTGCTCAGCTTCTTTATTCTCTGTCATTTGGTCTTCTATATCGCTAATTCTTTCTTCTGCCTCATTTATCCTAGCAGTGAGAGCCTCCATTTTTGATTGCACCTCATTAATAGCTTTTTTGATTTCAACTTGGTTAGATTTTAGTTCTTTTATTTCTCCAGAAAGGGCTTTTATACCTCCCAAGAGGGTTTCTCTAATATCTTCCATGCCTTTTTCGAGCCCAGCTAGAACCTTGAGAATTGTCATTCTGAACTCTAGATCTGACATATTACCAACATCTGTATTGATTAGGTCCCTAGCCTTCGGTACTGCCTCTTGTTCTTTTTTTTTTGTGGTGAATTTTTCCGCCTTGTCATTTTGTCCAGCTAAGAGTATATGAAGGAGCAAGTAAAATACTAAAAGGGTGGCAACAACCCCAGGAAAATATGCTTTAACCAAATCAGAAGAGATCCCAAATCGCAAGGGGGGGGGAAGGGGATTAAAAAGAGGTTCAGAGGGGCACCTGGGTGGCTCAGTGGGTTAAAGCCTCTGCCTTCTGCTCGGGTCATGGTCCCAGGGTCCTGGGATCGAGCCCCATGTCGGCTCTCTGCTCAGCAGGGAACCTGCTTCCTCCTCTCTCTCTGCCTGCCTCTCTGCCTACTTGTGATCTCTGTCTGTCAATTAAATGAATAAAATCTTTAAAAAAAAAAAAAGGTTCAGAAAGAAAGAAAGAAAGAAGAAAAAAAGAAAAGAAAAGAATTTTAAAAAAGAAAACGAATAAAGAAAAGTATAAAAAAGAAAAAATATATATATTAGCTAAACTATTTAAAAAACATTAAAAAAGAAAAGGGTAAAAGTTAAAAAATTTTTAGCAGAAGAAGAGAAAATAAATGAAAAAGAAAAAAAATTAAATTAAATTAACTGCAAGACTGAAGAATCACAGGGAGAAAACCATGAGTTCCGTGCTTTGCTTTCTCCTCCTCTGGAATTCTGCTGCTCTCCTTGGTATTGAAACTGCACTCCTTGGTAGGTGAACTTGGTCTTGGCTGGATTTCTTGTTGATCTTCTGGGGGAGGGGGCCTGTTGTAGTGATTCTCAAGTCTCTTTGCCCCAGGCGGAATTGCACCGCCCTTACCAGGGGCCGGGCTGAGTAATCCACTCAGATTTGCTTTCAGGACCTTTTGTTTCCTGAGCGCTTTCTGTAGAGTTCCAGAGGACGGGAATACAAATGGCGGCCTCCTGGTCTCTGACCCGGAGGAGCCGAGAGCTTGGGGCCTCACTCCTCAGTGCGCCCTCAGAGAACAGTGCCCAGTAACTCCCGTCTGCCTGACCTCCGGCCATGCTCTGAGCTCACAGAGCCTGCCATCTGTTCAAGGTAATCCCGAGCTGTGAGCTTCCTGTCGGTTCTGTCTCTGTAGCCGGCTTCCCCATTCTAATACCTGTAAGCCCTGCGACACTCAGACACCCCTGATCCTTCTGTGACCCTGTGTGACCTGAGGCCACGCTGACCTTGCGTGGACTTCGCCCCGGTTTAGCCTCTGGAGCGATGTCCCTCAGCGGAACAGACTTTTAAAAGTCCTGATTTTGTGCTCCGTTGCTCCCCCGCTTGCCGGGAGCCGCTCCCTCCCCCCGGGGTCTATCTTCCTGTCGCTTTGGATTCACTTCGCCAGTCCTACCTTTCAGAAAGTGGTTGTTTTTCTGTTTCTTAAAATTGCTGTTCTTCTTCTCTTTGATCTGCCGATGGATTTGCAGGTGTTTGCAATCTTTAGATAAGCTCTCTAGCTGATCTGCTAGCTGAAGTAGTCTCAGCCTGTGACTTCTCCGCTATCTTGACTCCTCCTTCCTCTTTTTTTTTTTAAGATTTTATTTATTTATTTGACAGACAGAGATCACAAGTAGACAGAGAAGTGGGCAGAGAGAGAGGAGGAAGCAGGTTCTCTGCTGAGCAGAGAGCCCAATGTGGGGCTTGATCCCAGACCCTGTGATCATGACCTGAGCCGAAGTCAGAGGCTTTAACCCACTGAGCCACCAGGCGCCCCATCTCTGCACTGTTTCTTATATTCCTCTTTTTAGTGAAATGATATGATAATTGTCTTACTCCGATTGACTTATTTCACTTAGTATAATACCTTCTAGTTCCATCCACATCAACGTAAATGGTAAGATTCCATCCCTTCTGATTGCTGAGTAATATATATATATATATCTCACATCATCTTTATCCATTCATCCATTGATGGAGATTTCAGTTATATCCATAGTTTGGCTATTGTGGATATTGCTGCTATAAACACTGGGGTGCAGGTGCCCCTTCAGATCACTACATTTGCATCTTTGGGATAAATCTCTACTAGTGCAATTTCTGGGTTGTGAGTAGCTCTATTTTCAACTTTTTAAGGAACCCCCATAGTGTTTTCCAGCTTTCCTTCCCACCAACAGTGGAAAAGGGTTTCCCTTTCTCTGCATCCTGATTTGTTCATTTTAGCCATTCTGATTTGTGTGAGGTTGTATCCCATTGTGGTTTTGATTTGTATTTCCCTGATGCCAAGTGATGCTGAATATGTTCTTGTGTGTTTATTGGCCATTTGTATGTCTTCTTTGGAGAAATGTCTGTTCATTTCTTCTGCCTATTTCTCGACTGCATTATTTGTCTTTTTGTGTGCTAAGTCTGATAAGTTCTTTATAGATTTTGGATACTAACTCTTTATCTGATAAGACATTTGCAAATATCTTCTTCCATTCTGTCAGTTGAGTTGTCTTTTAGTTTTGTTGACTGCTTTCTTTGCTCTGCAAAGGCTTTTTAACTCATCAAGGACATTCTTAAGTGGAGCTGACATTTTTGCCTGTGAGTGGGCAATGGCAAAAAAACAACAACAACAAAATGTCTATTAGTATAGTTTGGAACCTTGATATGTACTAGCCACTATTTTTACCCAACATTGTTTTTGCATCACTAGTATGTCTGGGAGTAAGAATTCCTGTCCCTTTCAGGGTCCTTCTAGCCATCTTAAGAATCAAATTGGCATGAGACATATTAACAGGAGAAAATCAAATTTAATAGTGTACATACAAGAAACCCACAACAGACACAGAAATTCCAAAGACAGTCAGGCAAAATGCAGCATATATGTCATCCTGAATGAAGGAAAAGGGGGTAGGGCCTGGGACTTCAGAGGAAAGGAATTAATTGACAGTAAAATGAAAAAGTAAGTTTTTGTAAGTGTTTTCCGGACCACTTAGTAACAGTAGGACAAAGAGAGAACTTTGACCACTATGGCCTTGCTTGTTACCTTGATCCTAAAACAAGACAAAGACCCCCACCAAAAAGAAGAATTGCAGAACAATATCCCCGATGAACACAGATGCAAAAATTTTCACCAAGACACTAGCCAATAGGATCTAACAGTATATTAAAAGGATTATTCACCATGACTAACTGGGATTTATTCCTGGGATGCAAGGGTGGTTCAATATCCACAAATCAATCAATGTGATACACTACATTAATAAAAGAGGCAAAGGATATGTATTCAGAAAACTATAGAACACTCACTCACAAAAGAAATTGGGGAAGGCACCAAAAAATGGAAAAACATCACATGCTCATGGATTGGAAGAACAAATATTGTTAAGCTGTCTATGCTACCTAGAGCAATCTATACATTCAATGCAATCTCTATCCAAATACCATCAACTTTTTTCACAGAACTGGAACAAATAATCTTAAAATTTGTATGGAACCAGAAAAAACTCCAGATAACCAAAGGAGTGTTGAAAAAGAAAACCAAAGCTGGTGGCATATCAATGCAGACTTCAAGCTCTATTACAAAGTTGTAATCAAAAAGACAGTCTAGTACCGGCACAAAAACAATGGAACAGAATAGAGAACCCAGAAATGGACCCTCAACTCTGTGGTCAACTAATCTTTGACAAAGCAGGGAAGAATATCCAATGGAAAGAAGACAGTCTCTTTAACAACTGATGGTGGGAAGATTTGACAGCCATGTGCAGAAGAATGAAACCAGACCATTTTCTTACACCATACACAAAAATAGACTCAGAATGGGTTTCAGACCTAAACATGAGACAGGAATCCATCAAAATCAAAGAGGAGAAGATAAGCAGCAACCTCTATGACTTTGGCCATAGAGACTTTTAATCATAGGAACCAGACTGTGGGTTGCTGGAGGGGAGGTGGGTGGGGGCTGGGGTAACTGGGTGATGGACATTAAGGAGGGCATGTAATGTAATGAGCCTTTGGTATTATATAAGACTGATGAATCACTGAACTCTACCTCTGAAACTGACAGTACACCATAGGTTAATTAATTAAATTGAAATTTTAAAAAAATTTTAAAAATACCAAGAAACTCCAAACCCTACCTCCCCCACAAAAACCAAAGTGGCCTTGCTTGGTTCCTCCCTGTCTACAATACCTAGTTCATATAATAATCTAGTGATCTATGGTGATAGCTCTCTTCCTGGAGCAGGTCCTCTAAATTATTAAAAGAGCTTTTCCTGAATCTGTTGGATTTTGATCACTTTTTAACTCATTAATCCTCATGCCGAAGTGGCCCATCTTGTGGCAGTCTGCTTGGCCCCCACAGGTGCAAATGTTGACCCAGGGAAAAAGCAAACAAAGTCTTATTATTATTGTAAAATAGTTTCTATCTCATGAGCCACTGGAGGGTCCTTAACATACATTTCTTTTATGTAACCTATGAAATTATTTTATGAGTCATTTTGTAATGACTGCCCCTCTGCACAGGAGAGCTGTAGAACTGAATGGGCAACCCTGGCTATCATTCGGATGGTCAGATGAAGCATTTGCCTTTCTCCTCGCAGGAGGGCGCCCCAAATTATTCTGGCTAGACAAGATCACAAAAAAGATAAGACCAATTTAGTGCAAATTTTCTCAGTATAGCAGTCTTCTGTTATTGCTGAACATGAGCCAGTGTATATTTTGAATTATATTCTCAATAAAAACAGAAAAAAATGTTTTGAGAAACCCAATTCCCGAGTTTGAATATTAAAGAAATTTAAATATTTTGTCACTTGTTACTTTTCATATCTGAATAACTAGCAGTATTCACAATTTTTCAGCATTAACATTTAACTCAAAGAAGCAAGGTACAATTACTGTGGAAACACTTAATGAATATTTTAATAAAAACATTTACATTCCAAAGTGGGTGAAATGGTTTTCAGACTGAATCACACATTGAGATTTACTAGGCCTGTGTCTTAAAAGATATAATTATAAAATTCAATTACTTATCTCTCTATATCCATATTTGTCAGAAGACATTTACTGTTGGTAATAAAATAATTTAATGATGCATATAGAAATTTTTAATGGTGTTCACTTGGAAAAATAAATTACTATCAAATACAATAAAATCCCTTTTGGTTTTTGTAGGTAGTATGCATGTTGAGTAGCTTTTGTTCTAAAGTCACGACTGAAGATAATTAAGGAGAAAAACAAAATTAATCCTAAAGAAAACTTATTTCCTAATACTGTTTCAATTTTGTTGGTATTTCATTTACATGCATTTGACAGAGCATTGTTGATGGAATTATTTTTCCAGATTAATGTGTTAAAGGATTGTTAAATAAATGCAGTGTAGAAAAGAATCCACTGCAGAAGGGAGGAAAGGGAGGCGGGAAGAGAGGAAGGATTTTGAGTAATTGTTTCACTCTTCTTCACATCTTTCACTATGTTTACTATAGTACATTGCACATAGTAGGTGTTGAAATGTTTCTGCATATCTCAGTAGTTCAAAGAAAATATCAAGCCCATTGGCTATATCTGTAGTTTATTTTAAAAAGTGATTATTATTTATGATTTAATACAACTCTACCACCAACTTAGAACTTAGAATCAGAGGACTGGTTTGGGATACAGTTAGTGGTGGTTTAGGAGATTAAAAAGTAACTGTCAAAAATAAAAAGAATCAACAGAGCAAAGATGGTAAGAGCCAAGAAATTAATGACTTCTTATGCTTTGAGAAAATACAAGTTCTGAAGGGATCCTGGTATTTAAACAAAAAACTTAAAGCAACTTTGGGACGCCTGGGTGGCTCAGTTAGTTAAGCCGCTGCCTTCGGCTCAGGTCATGATCGCGGGGTCCTGGGATCAAGCATTGGGCTCCTTGCTCAGCAGGAAGCCTGCTTCTCTCACTGCCTCTGCCTGCCTCTCTGCCTGCTTGTGTGTACTCTCTCTCTCTCTCTCTCTGGCAAATAAATAAAATCTTAAAAAAAAAAACAAACTTAAAGCAACTTTGATGCTTACAGATTGTAGGAGGACAGAAAGTAAGGTAAAGCACAGTTGACATGCCCATCTTGGAGAAGCAGTGGCAAGAGACTTCCAGCACAATCCTCCACTTGTCAGGGGTGGAAGTGATATTGACAGCTGGAAATGTGGTGGCAAAGGAACAAAGCAAAGGACAATTTTCTTTTTCTTATGGAAAGTATCTTAAATATTTAGTCTTCTAATAATTTCATATTGTTTTGTAATGAGGGTTTTAACCACTCATTCGAATGTATTGAGCACCTACCATGAAGTAAACACTCATTACAGCTAATCCTCCCCATTCTCTCTAAGTATAAACAGTCCTATTGACTTTATGTTTATCTCAAGTCATTGAAAGATTGTAGGCTGAATTGTACAGCCATAAAAGATGAAAAGAAAGCACTCAGATATTATAAAAATTGACTTGGCAAAAATTTCCTCCCTTTTGGAGACCAAAAATAGTCAATTTCTCATCCCTGATGGAAAAGAAGAGTAAGATATCCAGAATGAGAAAAATAAGTGGCTCTCAATTATATTTACTCTTAATTACATTTATGAACAGAGTGAAGAACAGACCCAGCAAAGCTAGTTGTAATAAGTACACTATTAGAAGGAAAATATTTGTTTTTTGAGGTGGTAGCAAAAATATTTACAACTATGCAAAAAATGAACACAAGAAGTCTATATTTCTTAAAAAATACAATCTCTACATGCTAATGACATGACAGCAAATATTGAGCAGAAGTAACACACAAAAAAGGGCAGCTATTAATTTATAGATGGCCTTATCTCTAGTTGGCTAAAACCTCTGTGACCCGGGAACAAGAGTTAACTCCAAATGCTAGAAGCCATTCTCAGATGGCACAGGAAATCTACGAGTGATTGCTTTTCAATAATCACTTATACTGTAAGAGTTACATTTAAAGAATTTGAGATTTCACTTCATTTCCATGTGCCATTATTATTCTCTCATAGGGTATTTAGGGCATATCTAAGAGACAGGATTTGGAGAAACAAATCCCACTAATTTCTCATTTTGGAACTAGGTATCCAACCATGAAGGCTGTAGTCATCTATTTAAGACTACAACATAAATAAAATGAAAAAATTCATGCTGAACACATTTCTAGGCATCTCAGGAGAAAAATCAAATGCATAGCACATGTTGCTGTATTCTGGTGACCAACTGTTACCAGAGAAAATCATACCATAGTACAGATAATGTGTACAAATTAATGGTTTTTAAACTCATTCTGGTCCTCAGTGCAACATGGCAATCTTTTGCAGATTTCTATTTCTCTTTTTTGTTTCTCCCACACAGGCAAATCCTGATGTATAACAATCCTTTATATGGCCCCCAAACTACCCCTACTGTTCTTTCCCTCAGGAGGTGATTATGCCTTCTACTTCATGGAGAAAGTAGAGAGTCCATCCACATTATTTAATCACAGTATTACTTGGTTTTATGTCATTTCCTTCCTTTCCAGGGGAGACATTTGCCTTTCTTTTTCTTGTGTTTTATATCCTCAGTTCTTTAAGCTCCTACACAACTTAAAATGATCTTCTCTTTCCTAAGACATTAACTTCTTCTTCATTGTCTTCTTCCCATTTTTCTATTTTAGTATTCTTCTGGGGTGCCTGGGTGACTCAGGGTCCAACTCTTGATCTCAACCAGAGTCTTGATCTTAGGGTCATGAATTCAGGCCCTGAGTTAGGCTGCATTCTGGATGTGGAGCCTCCTAAAAAACAAAGAAAGAAACAAACAAAAAAGCAAGCAAGTAAAAAACAAACAAACAAAAACAACCTCTAGCTACCACTGTTTTCATAGCTATGCTTCTTAAATGCATCATCCATGTCTACTTTCTTTAGCTCCTTCAGCCCATTGATTTCTTAGCCTGATATATTTTCATTCTGCCAACACTATTCTACCCCACACCATCCATGTCAGTGTTCATTTCATCTATCCCCTTTCTCATCTTTGGTCCCATTGAGCCATTCTTTATGCTTCAACCTTCCTACTCCTTGGATCTACAGTGTGTTTGTCCAAGTTTCTTCTCCTGATTCTCTGTGTGTCTCCTGTGTAGGTTCTTCTTCTTGCATCTGCAAGTGTTCCTCCAAGGGCCAATTTTAACTTCATTCTCCTCTTAATCTTTACTGGATTTCTCTTCTACCTTGATGGCATTGGCAGAGATAGAGAATAGATACAGGTAGAGATAAAGAACTCCACATCTTCTTGAGACTTAAATGTATCCAGCCTTCTAGGGCACTCCAGTGAGTATTCTGTAAACTTTTCAAATCCACTTTGTGAATTTATTATCTTGCATCTTAGACTTAAAACTGATTCTTCTTCTTAATGATAGTGTTAATATATTTATGACTAAGATCTCTTGAAGACTATCCTAAATTAATATACATTATCAGTTTTAGCTCCATTTTCAGAGGAGCACAATGAGACAGAAAAACATTAATTTATCCAAGATTATGAGGCTAGTAAGTGGACATACAACTCCTGGATCCATGCTATTAAGCATGATACCTATGGCACACTATGGTTCACAAGTCTCTCTCTGCCAGTTTCATAGACTAGATTTTCATTATTTCTTATATCTGATCTAGTCCAATAACCTTCTAATTGGTTGTCTCTAATTTCATCTCCTTCAAATCTATTCACCACATGACTGACAGAGTCAGTCTCTGTCTCAGAGTCAGTCTCTGTCTTGAGAGAGTCTCCCCCTCTCTCAAATAAATAAATAAAAACTTAAAAAAGTTAAAAAATAAAATAAATACAACCTGACCATTAAAATAAATCAGAATAACATATGGTCACTTCTACTTTTTTAAGAAAGATTAAAAGTTTCATAGAGCTACAAAATAAGTGAAGTGAGTTGAAATTCTGTAAGGCATTTGGCCAAGACTATTATTATATCCTTGAAAGTAAGATAGATAAAATTGAACAAAATTTCAGCTTTATAGGGAGTCTTTACTTGTATTTTATTCTGATTTTTTTGCTTCAAATTTTATCATTAATGAATAAAGTTATAGAAAACAAATAAGTCATATTGTGGAGTGACATAAAGCTATAAAAGCTACAATACTTAGAAGAACTAAGATTTTAGAATCAGACATACATCTGGATTTAAGTCTTGCTGCAACATGTACTTGCTTTGTGGTATCTTAATAATAACTGACTCTAACTTTACTTATATGTAAAAAGGGAATAATACCTAATTTGTAGGGTTTTGTGAGCATTTATTAGATAAGACTTATAATGCCTGAGAAATTGTAAACTTATTACAATGTATCTCTTAGTTATTATATTAAGGATTATGATTTTTAAGAATCATAATCATAGAAAAATATCCAGCTGGTACTAAAATTAACAATATATAATCTAAACAGGATAATTGTTAACTCCCAAGTCTTAATTTAAATACTAGCTATCATGCACTGCTCTGACTTATTAGCTATTTATATGAGATCAGGGGTTTTGAGTCCAAACTTAGTATAAACAAGTCAAAAATGTGGCTTGATTGACATATAGAAGAGTAGAGAACTTAATTTTAGCCTGTATAAACAGAAATACAGCATCTAGAACAATTTGCAAGAAATTACCTCCCTCCTGCCATGATATTAGTCAGTCCACAGCTGGTATATTATATTTATATAGGTGCCAGAGAAGTGCGACTGGAAGCCATGTCATGGAGAGCCATTTAGAGATGTGGTGTTAATTCCACTTAAAGGCAGACTTTGGGAAACATTATCACTGTCTTTCCATAGGGATCATTATGTGAGCTAAATACTATAATTAATACGGCATGACCTGAGACTAGAAAAGATAGATATTTAACATAGGGAAATTTTTGTTCAATGTGAATAAAAAACTTTCTTATGTTTGGGAATTTCCAAACATTGAATGGGCTATTTTATAACACAGTGTGTTCTTTGTCGCTGCACCCCCACGAGTGTTCAGAGATTGAGCAATCACCTATCAGGTCATTACAGAAATTTATTCCACTAAAATGCAGGGGAAAAAGATGAGCTCTAAGGTCTAATATGTTTTGAAAGCCTGTAAATATTCATAGCCTTACAGAGGTTGCATATTTTTTTGAATTTTATTTTATTCTACTTTTTTTCAGTGTTCAAAAATTCATTGTTTATGCGCCACACCCAGTGCTCCATACAACAGCATGTATTGCATGGAGGTTGCATGTTTTTAAACTTCTTTTGTACATTAAGAACAAAAAAGGATGCATTAGGATATATGTTGTATATTTCTAAGAAGAAAAAGAAGTACAGAGAAAGTTTTCCCCTGGGTTTATCAGGCTTGGGTTTGATTCTCAGTTCTGTCCCTTGCTATTTTGTGACCTGGGGTTAACTTACTGCCTCTGAATAGTTTATTTGAAAAGAAGGAAATTGATAGGAGTCATTTTAATGAATATTTCTGGAATATATCAGTTCTTAATACAGATCTTTGTTTTGCTTTTAGGCTAGGTGTTGTGGGCGTATGTGAAAATTAAATTATAACATTGGAGAAAATTCCCTGACAAATGATTCATTGACAGGTGGCAAATCAGTAAGAGTCTGTCACATACATTTTAATATCAGGTGGGCTGCTGAAGACAGCTTTGTTTTCATGGCTAATACTGTCGGCCCAGGCACAAAATCTGAATTCTCTGAATTCAGATCTGAATTCAGTTTATTGAGGGGCGGGGGGTAGGCATATCATTGACATGGATTGCTTAAGGTGTGGTCAGAGGCAATATCTTCATACATCATCCAAGCCTGAAGAGTGAACACAGAATAAACTGGCAGAGTAAAATCAAGGCAAAAGCAGTTGAGGGATTTTCCAATATTGTTGCTCAAAGGCAACAGTCAAGGGCAGTCAAGGGCAGATATTGTTTAGGTAACCACTCAGTGGCTGACATAGGCTATGACAGAGTACATGGCAGTAGTAACAACACTGTGCAAGCAAGATGGGCTTGAAATGAGGACATCTATTTTCTTTCGGAAAGTGTGAGACAATGTGGTTGATAGACAGGCACTATTTAAATCTAAGGCATACACATTCTTGAGCTTATATATGATAAGAGGGTATTACTTCATGCTCTTCTCACTCATTTTTTTCTAGGCATAGAAGTGAGTCTGAGCAAGATTAAATGACTTTTGGAGGAATAGTTAACTCTTTATCTTTTCTGTGATAATTTATTGCATAGTGTAAGTTCTTCACAAGTTGAACAGTAGGTCAAACGAAGGAAAATAAAGAATTTTGTGTTATTTTCTTAATAAAAGAAGCTAATGATATCTTTAGAAAGCTCCCAAAGTTCTGCTTAATTCCTGATTGAACTTGAAGATAGGTTAATCTCTTTGAGTCTCAGTCGTCTCATGTGTGACCTGGAGCTCACTTGTCATTGTGGTTGTGAGATCAATTATGAGCATATAATCACTGCCTATCTGGCTCATGTGATTCCCTGCAACCCGTAATCTTAGAAAGAAAGATTCCTTCTCTCCAAGATTCTACATTATGCCTGAAAATAGGACTTTTGCTCTGGGGTATTGACCACCCCTGGACCTAACAGTGCCTCTGAGTTATGGGGTTATCACATGACCCTAACTGGTTGGCTTTACAAGGCATGGAAGCCAGCATGTGATTGACAGTCTCACTATGTGGAGGAAGAACATTTCCAGGTTACAAAAAAAAAAACTTTTGTTATAACAGAGAAAGGGAAGTGAGACTGAGCCAGTGAAACAGTAGATAGCCACTGTGATACGTGATTTATAAGACATATGTATTTGGTCATTTAGATGACCAAAATCTATTTCTCATGTGTATTTGGTTTTTGTTCAACATTCCTAGCTCACAGATACTATAACCCTTGGAATTTCCAGGGTTAAGGGTGATAAAGGATCTTTTGTTATGTTAAGAAAGGTAACTTTTGGACCACCTCCCCCATAGGTGTGGCTGCTTGCCAGGAGAACCAATCAGGTGATCAGGAGGTTGGGACTTAAATAAATTAAAGAAAAAAATATCCAACTTAAAAAAAAAAAGAAGGTTGGGACTTTTAGTCCCATACCTGGAGGAGGGGAGAGGGCTGGAGGCTGACTTGGCCAATGATCAGTGACTTAATTAACTGTGCCTAGATAATGAAGCCTCTGGGAAAGCCCAGAAAGATTGGGTTTGGAGAGCTTCTTGGTCAGTGAACACGTGGACATGTGGGAAGAGTGGCCCCGCTCTCTACCTGGCTGTGGATTCTATCTTTTATCATGTCCTTTAATAAATTAGTAAGCCTAAGTGTTTCCCTGAGTTCTGTGAGCTACTCTAGCAAATTAATCAAACCTAAGGAGGGTGTTGTTGAACTGCCAATCTGTAGCTGTTTGGTCAGAAGCAAATGACCTGCGGCTTGCAAATTGGCTTCCAAAGTAGGGGATGGGAGCAATCTTATAGGACTGAACCCTTAACCTGCAAGATCCAATGCTATCTCTGGGTAGAACTGAGTTGAATTCTTGGTTACCTTACTGGTATCCTAGAGTTTCTTGGAACACATCCCCACAACAGAATTGGGTCTGTGAACACTAGAAGATCTGTTTAAAAAAATAAAAACAAAAAAAACAAAAACCCTCATTCTGTTAGTTAGTATTTCTTACTTTTTATTTCTTTGGATTTTAAAGTACACATTTTCTAAGAATTTCTTGTGTCAAAACTAGGCGATCAGCCTCAGAAACGTATTCTTTCTTCTGGATCTTAAATAATGCTTATTTCTTTTTATGTTCAGAATATTTATCGAACTCATATTGGTTTTTTCCTGTTTTTTCATTGTAAAGTGTTTTCACACAGATAAGCTACATGAGTTGCTTTACCCATTTTTCATTCAGTTGGTTTCTGTTCTGTTATTCTTTCCACATTGATAACTGAATCAGAAGTTGATGTATACAACTGCTAGAACATTCCAGAACATTCCAGATAATGCACATCTGGAATTATCTCCTAGGCTCTACCTCATGTCTTTTTGCTATTTTGAACAGATAGAAAAAATATGAAAAACTAAAACCCCCAAATCTCTTGCTTATGGAGTTTTCACTTTTCAACTGTCCCCTACCTCCTCTGAGGATGCTTGCATTGGAGGGGTGATGGTTCCCAGAATTAAATGTGCCACTACCACAACCAGCTTTCTCCACGACCACCTACACCACCATCTCCTAAATCACCACTGCCAAAACTGATCATTCCCATCCAATTGCTTCCCACAGTCTGGTATAACAAGAACAAAGAGAATAAATAAGGGCATAGAGGAGGCAACTTTAAGAGCACCTCCCACACCCAGGAAAAAGAACCAGCATTTCGTTTCTGTTTGCTGACCCAAGGACGGCTGGGGGAATAGACTAAAGACCTGCTTAGTAGGCTGTCTCACCAGTTCAATAGCCAAGTAGGGCAAAGTTAGAAGTTTCAAATCTGTGTCATTTGCATTACAAGTAATCCTTCCTTCCTTTATTTATTTATTTAGTCATAATGTTGATTCTTGATCTTACTTTAACCTTATTTAAATTTATATATTTGGGGTGAGGGTTTGGGATAGTTGTGTTAAGAGCAGCTAGTATGACTCTCTTTTAAACCAGAAAACTAATCCTCCCGTAATTTGAAATTGAAAAAAAAAATTCAGAATTTAATGATGTTAGTGATCTGTGTGTGGTTTATTCTGTAAAATTAAAAAACAAAACAAAACACCAACATCAAACATCTTAATATTTTGAAGAAATATTAAGCACCTACTTGACGAATTTTACTTTTGAGTGGTTCTTTCAAAGTGTTTATCCACTCAATTCTCTCTCATCTTCAAACACAAAGTTATCCTTTAAAATATTTTTTTTAGGGGTGCTTGCATGCCTTGATCAGTTAACCATCTGAGTCTTGATTTCTGCTCAGGTCATGGCCTCAGGGTTGTGAGGTGAAGCCCTGTGTTGGGCTTAGTGCTCAGTGGGGAGTCTGCTTGAGATTCTGTCTCTCCCTCTTTTTCTGCCTCTCCCTTCTGACTAACCCCCACTTAAATAAATACATCTTTTAAAAAAATAAAAATTAAAATATTTCCTCTTTTTCATTTATCTCCAAAGTGAATTTATATACACATATGTATATAAATACAGATATTCATTACAAATGTATACATAAATACCTGCATACATTAGCTTTTTAAAATTCTTAGTTCCTCAACATGTCTTAATGTTTCATCTCATAAATTTTAGTTTAATGCCTCTTTCTTTTAAATTTATAATCTTTTACCTCACCAGAATTTAGTGTTTTATTTTTAAAAAAATAAATTCGTTTTGGAATAGTTATTGATTTACACAACATTTGCAAAAACAGTACAAAGAATTCCCATATTTCCTTCACTTTGCTTCACCTAATGGAAGAACTTACTTAACGAAGGACTCTTACATGACATGGCACATTTGTCAAAACTAAGCAATAACACTGGTAAATCATATTAATTAAATTGCAGACTGTATTTGAATTATACCAAGTTTTCCACTAATGTCTTTTTCTCTTTTAGAATCAAATGGAGGAGATCACATTGTATTTGGTTTTCACGTCTCCTTCATCTCCTCCAATCTAAGACAAGTTTGCGGACTCTGTTTTTTAAAACACTGATCATTTTCAGGAACACTGGTCAGGTGTTTTGTAGAACATTCCTTAGTTTGTGTTTGATTGATATTTCCCTATGATGGACTGGCTTGATAGCTTCTACAGAAAGCACCACGGAGATGAAGTGCCTCCTCGTCTCAGCATATCAGGAGCTGCACGAGATCCACAAACATCACTAATGTTTATCTTGGTCACTTAGTTTAGATCGTGTCTACCAGGTTTCTTCACTACCCAGTTAAACTCCTTTTCCATTTCCATACTTTATCCATTTTTATGTGGACTTTAATTTTAATTTTTTAATATTTTATTTATTTATTTGACAGAGATCACAAGTAGGCAGAGAGGCACTCAGAGGGGGTAGGAAGCAGGCTCCCTGCTGAGCAGAGAGCCCAATGCGGGGCTCGATCCCAGGACCCCAGGATCATGACCTGAGCCAAAGGCAGAGGCTTTAACCCACTGAGCCACCCAGGCGCCCCTAATTTTTAGAATAGTTTTAAATTCACAGCCAGAATTGAGCAGAAGATAGAGATTTTCCCATAAACTCTCACACATGCAAGCTTCCCCTATTACCAGGATGGTGCTTTTGTTATAATAGATGAACCTATATTTTTTCAGTATTATCACCCAGAGTACATACTTTTTATTAGGGCTCACTTTTAGTGGTGTATGTTCAAGGGTTTGCACAAACATATAATGACATGTATCTACTATTATAGTATTATACAGAGTTTTTTCACTGCCTTAAAATCCTCTGCTGTGCCTATTCATCTCTGCTTCCTCCCACCTCCACTCCCAGCCCCTGGCCACCACTGCTCTTTTCACTGTCTCCATAATTTTGTCTTTTCCAGAATGCTATATAGTTGGAATCATACTTTTTTCTTTGGAAATGAGTCACTAAGTCTAGGCCACATTTAAGGACAAAAGAATTAAGCATCACCTCCTGAAGGAGGTACTATCTACATAATATTTAAAATTTTCTATAGTGATAATTGTCCCTTCTCTCTCATTCATTTAATTATTTTATTTATTTAATCATCTTTTATTAATATCAATGTCAACTAACATATTTATATTATAATTTTGGATGAGAGCCAAAACATTAAAATAATGTGTTGCTCAAATTGTTCTAGCTTTTGCCCACTGGGAGCTCTTTCAAGTTGGCTTCTTTTTTTTTAGAAGGACTTCATTCTTTGTTTCTGGAATACATAAGAATGTATTTTTAAAATAATTTTTGCTTCATAAATATGAAACAGAAGGGTTGCTATTTCACAGGTCTCATGTCAGGCACTTGACTTACATTTACTCTTTTAATCTTCAAATAATAATTCTCCAAAGAAGAAATTATATTCAAATGTAGATTAAGAAACTGAAACTTATCTTTGTGTAACTGAGCAAAAGTCATATAAACAGTAAATTCAGGATTTAACCTTAGGTCTGTCTGAATTCCTGCCAATCTGTAACTTCTGTATGGGAGAATCATGGTCAAAACTTAAAAACAGGTGACCTGGGATCTATTCCTTTTATCTTTGCAGGAATTTTAGAACTTCATTTTTGGCCTGTTCATGTTTGGGGAATTTCTCTTTTGCCATGTGATTTATATGTTTTATGGCAATGTGGCATTAGGATTGATTAAAGTCATACCTGTTCTTTCATTGTATGCTCTGATGATGAATTCTTCCAGTTCGTCTATTAGTCTCTATTCCTGCTACTGGCTGTTATCTTCATCATTATCTATCATAGCTATACTTGGTATTGGGGTTCGTTCTGCCTCATTGCTTTCACTATTTAGAATTCTAAAGTAGGAAAATTGTCGACAACATATTAACTACTCCAAATCTCAGGGTCTATTTTAGTACATTTTTTAGATTTACAGGAAAATTACATGATAAGCCACAGATTGAAGATAATTCTCATTTATCCCATATCCAGTTATTAACATTTTACGTGAGTATGGTAAATTTAATATAATTATTAAACCAATATCAATACATTATTATTAACTAAAGCCCAAACTTCATGAAGATTTCCTTAGTTTTTTACATAACGTCCTTTCCATTATTATATTTAGTTTTCATGGCTGCCTAGTTTTTTTTAATGTGAGAGCTTCCCGGTTTTAGATGACCTTGACAGTTTTGAAGAGTACTGGTCAGATATTTTTTAGGCTGTGCCTAATTTGGAATTTGTCTAATGTTTTTCTTATGATTATAATAGAGTCATTAGTGTTTGTGAGGAAGACCACAGAGTTGAAGTCCCCTTTTCGTCGCATCATATCAAGTGTAAATACTTATTAACATGATATTGCTATGGATGTTAAACTTATCACCAGACTGACAGTGTTTGTCCAGTTTCTCCACTTTAAAATTACTCTTTCACTCTCCCCCACCCCTTTCCATTCTGTACCCTTAGAAGGAAATGCTGTGTTCCCCACACTTAACAAATGAGGACTTATGCTTGAGGGCAAAGTATCTACAAAATTTGAAATTCTTCTAGAGATTTGTTTCTTTCCATTCATTCATTCATTTAATTATTTATTTATAGCATTATGGACTCATGAATATTTTGTTTTATGCTTTGGGTCATAATTCAATACTATTTTATTTTGTTGTTGAAGTTTTTCCAATGTTGGCCATTCTAAGGTCTTTCAGTTGACATCTGGGCTCCTTTGATATATTCCATTATTGTGAATCTTTTGAAGCATTTTCCTACATTTTTGGTGTTATAAGATGCCTTAGGTTCATCATTTATATTTCCTGTCCTGATTATAGAATCAGCCATTTCTCCAAGAAGCTCTGGTTCCTTTTATTGGGGGATGGTATTAGAAACCACAATTTGGGCATTGGATGTTCTCACTGTTATTGGGATATTATTGCTTCTAGAACCCCTCCACAGATTAGTGCAAGTTAACACAGGTATACTGACCTGTGTATATACACATATCTGTAAAATCTTACCATATATAGCCATCTGTATATCTATATTAAGCTAACATGAGTTCTTACTGACATGTATAACTGTAATCTGTTACCACATAGTTTATTCCTAACTGTCATTCAAGCCTCCCTGCCATTGCTTGCTTCTAAATTCCAACTCAAACATCAAGAAACCTGGCTATGATCATCTACATTCCATTAACTATACAATTCCAGTATATATATTAAATCCATACCTAAATTGTAATCCGTATTTCCATGGGAAGCATTTTTATCAAGTAGGGTACAATTTCTTTTGGTTTTATACTTAACAGCCCAGCTCAGTTCCAAAGTTATATAGGTCAGACCCTTTTCCCTCAAACCCATCATTTAGCGTTTTTCATACATTTATAAAACAGTTAAATTCTCTCATCACATTCTATATTCTATCATGAGAGTCCTCAAACTCCTAAATTATTTTTAAAATTTGCATTCATTAAGGTTCATTATATGTACTGTAGATTTCTGTGGATTTTGACAAATACACTGTCATACATCCACTATTATTAAAAAAAAAAAAAAACGAAACAGTTAGTTCTGCAGAGTAGTTCTATTGTTTTTAAAAAATTGACTGAACTTCATACAAATAACTCTCTAACCTTATCCCTGAGCCCATGGAAACCTGTTTCTCTAGATGTTTTATTATTTTTCATTTTACATTAAATTCTATGATTTATCCTGGCTTAGTTTTTGTAAAAGCTGTAAAGTCAGTCTAGATTCAGTTTTTGCATATAGAAGTCCAATTGTTCCAGCACCATATGCTGATAAGATAATACTTTGTTTATTGAATTGCCTTTGCTCCTTTTTTGAAGGTCAGTTGATTATATTCTTGTGAGTCTATTTCTAGCCTCAATTTTGTTCTGTTGCTCTCTATATATATTCTTTAGCCAGTACCATACTGACTTGATTACTGTAGTATTGTAGTAAAATCTGAAATAAGATAGTATGAGTCCTATAACGTTGCTCTCCTATTTCAGTGTTTTGATAGCTAGTTTAGGTATTTTGCTTTTCCATATAAACTCTGGAACCAGTTGTCAATATCTACAAAATTGGGTACTAAGATTTTGATTGGGATTGTGTTGAATCTATAGATCAACT
The DNA here is from genome assembly GCF_020171115.1 of Neogale vison. Lineage (NCBI taxonomy): Eukaryota > Metazoa > Chordata > Mammalia > Carnivora > Mustelidae > Neogale > Neogale vison. The sequence continues at coordinate 174,823,873 of NC_058093.1, read as the reverse complement.
TGAGAGTAACTGGCATCTTCATATTAAGATTCCTAAACCAAGACACAATTCTTGGTGTCTTTTTCTCTTCTTTCTCTTTCTTTTCTTTTCTTCTCTTCTTTTTTTGCTTTCTCTTATATTAAATATTATATATAATTCATTTTAATCTCATTTCTCAGTACAGAATTATTACTTCCTTCAAAACATTTTTTCTAGTAGTTGCAGTTGTCATTTATGAAAATCCCAAACTTGTTGGGATGAAGAGGAAATATATTTTCCTCTCCAAATCTTTTCTCAGGTGATAATTGAGTTATTAACTTAAACCAATCATATGCACCTATCTACAATCCTGCTGTTCAGAGGAAGTTAAAAAAAAAAAAACAGAATTCTGTCTGGGGTGGTGGCAGTAGCATCTTGTGTTTAGATGATGTATGGTAATATCAGTGTTTCACTGAAGGTGGCTAGGAAGTATAATGGAACTGTTGGCAGTGGTGAACTCCATGTCTTCCATACACTGGTGGTCACCCTGGTAGCAGTGGTGGTATCCAGTGACAGTAGTGGCAGCTGTGCCAGTTGTAATGGCAGAGGCATTTTCACCAGATTTATCTGATGATGTGATTTCAACTGAAGTTACAGTTGCTTGACTTCCATTGCTTTTGGTTCATTTTCAGAATTGCTTCTTCTGCCTTTGTATTGAGTCTGAGAGATTTCTGGTATTCAAAGTAACTTAAACAGAACTCTGACAAGAGATGGGAGCAGAATTTAAAAATAAAGTCTTACTCAATTAATTTCTAAAGCAAATGGAGAAAAACAGTTTCAGGTGTGCCCTGGTCATGCTTCTAATTGAGTTATCCCATTTGATTTTTAAAAGGACTCCTTCAGTTAATTGCCCCCATACTCATTGTGAAGCTTGAACAGATCAATATTAAATCTTTCCAGTAATTTTGCCTGCTCAGACTAGAAGCTATGATCTGCATTCAGCATCCACAAGTCTGGGTTTGCTCAGAATGGGCAGAATTTGATGGAATATATCTCTAAGCCAAAATAAAATATAAGATGCCCAGTAAAGTTCCAGGTACAAAGGGAGCTTAATAAACATTATTGACTATCAAGATTTGTGGGTTGAGGAAGAAAGAGTCAGAACTTTTGAATACTTTAAGGCATTTAATACTGAAAAAATTATTTTTATATATTTTAATATCCAAAAGTCACTGTCACATATTTATGTCTTCAACTCTAAAGATTCATCTCAAACTTCCCTTCAACTTTCTCCAGTGAGTACTAATTGTGTTCCTGTTGTCAACCAGTTCTTAGTCCTTGTCACTATATGCTCAGCATCTGCAAAGGTGAAATGTTTTGACAAATATTGAACGTCATACATTTTATACTGTGGATCAGCATGGATGTTTTTTAGCTTCTTCAGAAGACTCTGTAATGAAGTTATATTTGGAAGTTTCCCAGTATGGTGCAAAAGCCTCATGGAGAGAGGAAGTTTATAAACTGCAATTCTACAAGAAGAAGAAAGGCCAGCTGCTCATCCTGCATGATTCCTCCCTGAGCTTTTGTATTTTCCCAGCTAGCCCTTTCAAACCTTCTATTTATAAATTTATCTTCAGTATTCTGATTGGTGAGAAAGACTCCAATTGGCCAGCATATTGGCCAGCATATTTTCACACAGTGTGGGGAGAGAAGCCATTTAAAGACTGAGGTAATATATCAACAACAACAAAAAAATAATACCTGACAGTAAAGGACCATGAAGGGAAACGAGTATCCTTGACTGTGGTACTGCCAGTCACAAAGTTATAGCCTATTCACTTTACTGAAAAGATGTTCTCATATCCCTCTTTGGTTTTGGTTTACACAAAAATCGATAGGTTAAAAAAAAACTGCTAAAGAGTTTCATACTGTAACATTATCTGGAAAGTTCTTCAGAAAATTGTAATTTTTCCTCTTGCAGGAAATTTAAAAATAGTGTGAAGACCTTTTTAAAAAATATTTAGTCATTTACTTCCAGGCTTATTTTATGAGCTAATTGTATATCAAGAAAATAGGTAAGAAAATTATACCAGATAATTACTAAAAGTTATTCATTATTAACTAGAGCAGTCAACATTGAGAGGCAATCAATTTAATGGAAAAAGATACTTCAGGTTTATTTCCTTAAGTATATTTTAGAGTTTTCCATTTCATTGACAGTTGTAGTGACATTTGCAAACCCTAAAATTAAATTATGCCAGTTCTGCCTGCACATTTGAAATGATCCATGTGAAAGATAACTCATGGGTAATAAATTCTCTTTTCCAGTACTGTATGGAGTAACAGCAAAAGCCACACCCTATTAACATTGTTCTCTCGATCTAAGAGTTCCTTCTATTGTCAAACTTTAAATTTAGCTATTTAGAAGAATTAATTATTTATTAGGTTGGTTAATGGCACTTGCTGTTCACCAGAGATTGTGCTAAGCTTTTCACATGTATTAATTCATTTGCTCCTCCCACAACCTTCCTAGAGAATAGGTTCTGTAATTATTTTCCTTTTACAGATGTGGAGATTGAGGCAAAGTGAAACAAAATAATTTGGCTAAATTTATGCAGTAGGTGGCAGAGAAGGATTTGATTTCAAGAATATGTACTTTTTAAAAGGATTTATTTATTTTGGGGGGGAGGGGCAGAAAGAGAAAGAGAGAGAAACTGAAGCAGACTCCAGGCTGAACTGACCACAGAGCCCAGGTGGGACTTGATCTCACCACCCTGAGATCACAACTCAAGCTGAAACCAAGAGTCAGACGCTTACCAACTACACCACTGAGGGGACCCTCCAGAATATATACCCTTGACCACTCATACTCTATTGACTCCAATTTTGAAAATTGAAAATTAGACTCATATTCTGTCTTCATGTAGTTCAAATATGGTGCCATGTTTTTTCTAAGAATATTATATGTTATGTTTTATTCCTAATTTGTCTCTGTAGCCAATTCACCATTTCATACCACCCTACTTTGGCATTAGTGGGAGGCACAGTGTAGTAAAGCCAATATCCAATACTAGGGTTTTGCTATTAATGTATCACCTATGGTTGCGCTTGCTGTTAGTGGCAAAGTAACAAATGACAGTGGATTAAACAAATTGCTTACTCTTGCTCATGAAGAAGATTACCGAAGTTTGGAAGTCCAGCTCTGGTATGATGGCTTCACAAAATCATCAGGGTGCCTTCTGGGTTGTTGGTTGGCCTTCCTCAGCATGTGGTTTTGATGTCATGATCTAAGATGCTGCTTGAGTTCCAGCCATCATAAGCAAAAGAACTGAAAAATAAGAGCAATAAAGAGTGTTTCCTGAAAGTTTATACTTCACTTCTGCTTTTATATTGTTGGTCATAAATGAGTCACAGAGACACATCCAGCAGCAATGGAGGCTGGGATTGTGGTATTTGTTTGCCCAGTCATGTGCCCAGCTGGAAATGGAGCTTCTATTAGAGGAGAGAAGGGATGAGTCGAGAGCAAGAGTCAAGAACCGTCCAGTAGTTTCTGCCACATCCAGGGCGTTTGTAACTTGGGAATGGTAAATTCTACAGATTTTTCCAATAACTACATTTTACTGTAGGTTTTTTTAAAATTTTGTATTGAAATACAACTTTCACTTACCTTAGAATTCTCTTCTCTTACACTTAATCAATTCCTTTGGTTGTATCTCCAACATCTTACCTCTTAAACTCTTGTGCAGCTGAAAGATCATGGTTACTATCATTGTCCCCTCCAAAGACCTCTAGTCTGCTGTTATTTTCCTTGCCAGTCTTTTCCACTCTGCTTTGGAGTAAGGGAAATCTTTACATTCCTCCTTGGTGCTTTTTGCCTTCTCCCCTTCTGAAGCTAACAATGACTTGACAACGAAACATCCCGTAGAGAACTTTCCAGTGAAGGACCATTCCTCCTCTTCCCACTGACTTACAGAAGAGGCGATATGGTCATAGTCTTTCTTTGCATTTCTTTTCTTTTCTTTCTTTTCTTTTTTTTTTTTTTTTTTTGTACTGCCAAATGACTGTATATCCCAGTCCACACAAGCCGATTGCTGTGCCCTACTCACCTTCCAGGGGGCCACCACTTTTCTCAGTAACATCATTCTGCAGGGCCTCAATCTCCTGTCCTCTCTTCCTCTCCGGATGATGTCTGCAGAGTGCCTCCTTGCTTGTCATGGGATTCTAGACAATGGGGATGTGGGAATGTTTTTAAGATAGATAGGTGGTGGGAACTGATGCAGTTTGGAGAAGACAGATGACTTTTGTTAGTCTTGACAACTATACATTTTTTGAAGTAGACTTGAAAAATTGCATACTGCACCCTGTAAATTTTTAAAAACCACATTTGTTAATTAACAAAAAGGATAGAACTTATCTCTGCAAACCATAAAACAATAGACTTTCAGAAACATTGCCATTTGATACCATTTCACTAAGAATACCACAGCCTACTCATGGTTGTGTGATCTGAGTCTCTAATACATAGATGCAGTCTTGTTGAGTTCCACGTAAGGGATTTCTGGACACAACATTCCATATCTATCTTCATATTGTATTTTTCCAAGGAAACATTACTCTGAATCTACTTTGCAGCCCAAGACTGATATTAAACTTCTTACACATTGACCAGCTTTTTTCTGAGCCAAGCACTGCTTAATAAAATTATTCAAACTCCTCACTTCTCTACCCCATCCCCAATTTCTATAATAACCTTATCTATTTGTTTGGGAAGAGGCCTTTCAAGTTTTTTATAGAGTTTCTTCCCATATTATAACAAGACAATAAACCTTAAAGTTTTGAACTACAGGTTCCAGGGAATCATTACCAGACAGGTTATTATAAACTCCATCCTGGTATTGAAATCCTGAGGTCAATAAGATGTCATTGAATTTGTAAACTAATTCTGTTTAGTTAGCCTAAAACTCAAGGGGTCAAAGCCAATAATCTGACACGTCCCAGTATGAGTGAAAGTTTCCAGGTAAGAATTGTAAATACAGAGGAAGGAAAGAGCAGTGGTAAGTAGATTTTAGAGTCACACAGATATGAATTTCTGTCTTGACTCCTGTCATCAAAACTATGTGGCCTTGGTTTTTACTTAATCCCCTAAACTTTGTTTTTCTTCTCTGTGAAATCGGGAACAATAACACTTGGAGTATTGTTATAAGGATAAAATGTAATTTATTTATCATAGGCTTGAAACATGATATACTCTCAGTGAGTGACTGTGTTATCCTTTGGTATAGTGTATTTCATTTATAGTCAAAAAGAAATGAATTCAAATCTCTGTTTCTGTTTATAGCTTTAAAAAGTCTTAGGCAATTCACCCTGTCTCACTTTACCTTGTACGCAAAATGGGAATGAGTACAAATCTGACACAGTTGTGTTATTGAATATGGTAATGTAATAGACATGTCTAGGATAGTATCTGGTAAACAGTAGGCATCCCATTTATGTTAGCTTTCTTTTTCTCCCTACTCTTGCTTTTAAGTTATTTTTTCAGAAATATGATAATTGAGGGGTGCCTGGGTGGCTCAGTGGGTTAAAGCCTCTGCCTTCAGCTTGGGTCATGATCCCAGGGTCCTGGGATCAAGCCCCGCATGGGGCTCTCTCTGCTCAGCGGGGAGCCTGCTTCTCCTTTCTCTCTCTCTTTCTGCCTACTTGTGATCTCTGTCTGTCAAATAAACAAATAATAAAAAATCTTTAAAAAAAGAAATATGATAATTAGCAGAGTACAACTGGAAGAAGATAATATTCAGTAACTATGTATGTGTTACGTGAGTAGGTCTGTTTACCCTGCTCCACTTCACAGGGTATGCCTCGAACCATCATCTGGGGAGGGGATATTCAGTATCTGAGCAGTCAGTCATATGTGGTCACAACCCTTCCTGACATAGTGTCCGCTGGAAAAGTGTTTCTGAGTCTTCTGAAACCTCACATATGTGTGTGTTGGGATAGTGTCAGTGATATTTTCCTAGAAATTCCAGATATCAGCTTGATTTCTATTACCCAAAGCTAGAACAGATAAAATAACCATTAGAAATGTTTAAGCACCTTTTTAATGCAGGGATTCTGTTAATAACAATAATTAACAAAGTAATAGAAGACTGGACACAGGGTCCAGTCTGTTATTGCTCTTTACATCAGCTAGGATTTTAGGCTTCTACATAGGACATCCTATATGGATGTTCTCTTTTTCTTTTTATTATTTATTTATTTATTTATTTAAAGATTTTATTTATTTATTTGACAGAGAGAGAGATCACAAGTAGGCAGAGAGGCAAGCAGAGAGCAGGGCAGAGGGTGGGGAAAGCAGGCTTCCTGCTGAGCAGAGAGCCCAATGCAGAGCTTGAACCCAGGACCCTGAGATCAAGACCCAAGCCGGAGGCAGAGGCCCAACCCACTGAGCCACCCAGGTGCCCCTCTCTTTTTCTTTTTAGACACTTTGCTTCAATATCCTGATTTTTTCTGTGTCCAGTGACCCAAGAACCTTCACTCAGAATTTATAAAGTCTCAAATGCTGTCTCCTGTCTTATACATATTCTGTCACTCTCCATGAATCAGTTGTGTGTGTGTATGTGTATGTAAAGCCATTAAAAATAGCTTGAAATTAACATCTCATTTTTATAAGGTATCATTTATGTGATTTTATTTTAAAGTTGGAATAAAGGTATCACTTTCTTATGATCAAAAATATTATTGATTTTTCTGTGCCTCAAAGTTTTCTTTCCATCTTTAGTTTTTGTAGTTGTTGTTGGCTTTGTTTTTGCAACATAGAAGTCATTTATATATTTATTTAATTTATTTATTTCTTTATTTGATGGGTGAGGGGTGCGGAGAAGAAGCACAAGCAGGGTAAGCAAGAGAGGGAGAAGCAGGTTTCCCACTGAACAAGGAGCCAATGCAGGTGATTCTGGGACCCTGGGATCATGACCTGAACCAAAGGCAGACACTTAATGAGCCACCCAGACACAGCTAATAAGTTTTTTAAAACAAGGAAAGAAAGACATAGGCCGATGAATCACTTAGGTCATTTATTCCTAATTTGAAAGACAGTTTTGTGTATGTGTGTGTGTGTGTGTGTGTGTATTTTAAGATTTATTAGTTATTTATTTAGAGATTGTGTGTGATCAGGGGGAGGGACATAGAGAGTGTGTGTGAGCAGAGTGAGTGCATAGAGAGTATCCTCAAGCCATCTTCCCACTGAGCACAGAGCAGGCCTCTTCTTCTCAGGTCCCTGAGATCATAACTTCAGCCAAAACTAAGAGCTGGCCACTCAACCAACTGAGTCATCCAGGCACCCAAAGAAAGTTCTGATTCCAAAGTATCTTTCAGATACCAAAGAAATTAACAATAACTTCAGAAAAAAATAGTCATATCACTATATATTATAAAATAGCCACTCTGATTCAGGATAATAGATGAGGTCTTCAAGTGAGGTTTTGTGTGATTATTTCAGGAAGTAGGGAACATTTAGTTTATGAAACATCTCCATTTTATACTCTAGCTTATGTGATATTTTCCAAAGAGCCATTCCTCATAAATGGTAGATTTTGGGACTATTTCCATAAGCGGTCCTTAACAAGAAACATACTAGGCACATGCTCAGTCTAGGATCACTTTATTTTTTTGAATTTAAAAAATTATAGGGATGCCTGGGTGGCTCCATTGGTTAAGTGTGTGACTGGCTCAAGTCATGATCTTGGTGTACTGGTATTGAGCCCCACAATGGGTTCTCTATTCAGCAGGGAGTCTGCTTGTCCCTCTCTCTCTCCCTCCCTTTGCCCCTCCCCCGACTGCTGCTGCTCTCTCTCTCTCTCAAATAAATAAATTAAAAATCCTTTAAAAAATTATAATGCAGTTCAATAAAATGGAATAGAAGAAAAGCATGAAAAAGTTGCATGAGAACATGGAGTTTTGTTTTTTAAACTAGCTGTATACAAAATAACATTTGTTATTCTAATATATTAATTAGCTATTCTAACATATTAATTAGCTGTTAATAAAATCTTTACCTATTTTGTTGTAAAATCACTTAGCAGGCTAATTTTTTTTTATTTGTTTTTTTTTTTAAAGATTTTATTTATTTATTTGACAGAGAGAGATCACAAGTAGGCAGAGAGGCAGGCAGAGAGAGAGAGAGAGGAGGAAGCAGGCTCCCCACTGAGCAGAGAGCCTGATGCGGGGGGCTCGATCCCAGGACCCTGAGATCATGACCTGAGCCGAAGGCAGCGGCTCAACCCACTGAGCCACCCAGGCGCCCACTTAGCAAGCTAATTTGAAGAAACAATGTTGTTGTTTTTAATTCATTTGAAATAGAGAGAGGGAGAGTGTGCATGAGGAGGGGCCAGGGGTAAGGGCAGAGAAGCAGATTCTCCACTGAGCAGGGAGCCCCATCTTAGGACTCTGAGACCATGACCTGAGACGAAAACAAGAGTCACCAATCGAGCCACCCGGCGCCAATGTTCAATGAGGCCAATGAATGAACTCTTCCGAGAGCCACATGCAGTAGCTGTTTGTAGCGGGAGCGATGATACTTCAACCTTTGCCTCCCACTCTAGTGAAGCCATTTCGAAGTTACAGTAGGTGCATATTTTCTCATTAGTTTTGTGCTACTCATGCTTCCCCTTTCTGTCAGCCTTACATTTAAGGCAAAAACACAAATAAAAGAGTGTATAAAATAAAAAAAAAATTATAATGCACATATTTCAAAATTCAAATGGTACAAAGGGACCTTGGAAGTTCTCCAATCCTTGTAAGCAATTATACTAGATCAGAATCTTGTATATCCTTTGGGTCCACTTTAAACTTAATTCCTGATCTGAGATTCTTCAGAAAATCCAAATTTAAAGTTTGACAGCAAACCCATGTGAGACCCAATGAAGATTTCAATTATCAGGGACTTTTTTTTCATGCTGTAATCAACACCAAAACTTGAGTTTCCCTAGAGGGTGGGAGGTGATTTCTTCCCCTTCTCTCACAAACATACACATAACCCTTTGAGGAAGGGGGTAAGGGGTCAGGAGGAATGAATACTTTCTATTAGTTTCCTAAATGTAGTGTGTCTGTTTAGTCTTCTATATTTTCAGGACCCTCAAGATGAGGAAAAACTAAACTTGACTTTATTTGGTTCAACAAATGGCTTCAAGGATACCTTGACTGTATTACAACCCTTAATTCTGTGTTCCCACTGTCTTATATAATTGTTCTTAGTTTAATTTCCTTTATTTTTTATTCAGCTCACAAATGCATGCAAGAATTTTTTTGACAAATATTTCTCTAGTATTGCACACAAACATTTTCTTTTTCTTTTTCTTCTTTTTTTTTTTTGTTTTTGTTTTTGGTTTTGGTTGGAAAAAGGGATGTGTGGATTTGTGCTTTCCAACTTGGAAATAGAAATTTTGGTTCTTAATTCTTGATGACCCTTGCAATTACTCATAGCCAATTCAATTCAATGAGTAGAGTTATTTACCCTCTCTGTATCACTATATCCTACCCTTTCTTTTTTTCCTCTCTCTTGTTCTTGTCTTTCCCTAAAGGTTAAGTTTTAATCCATACTATATTCTTCTACTTTCAAAGAATGTTATTCAGTGACTTCTGTTTTAGAATGTTTAAGGATTATTAATGGTTCAAAGTCTTTCTGCTTTATCTATTATTCTTGCCTTATCTTTTTTAGCATTATAGCCATAATTACACACAATTTTAATTCACATTACTAATGACTTATGTCAGAGTTTATAAATAGTTATAATAGCAAATAGGATATAACAAATATTGTAGCCATATTTTTTTCACTTTGAAATATATTCTAATGAGTATGTCAGATTCTGACCTATTCTAAAACAAAATTATATACATTTTTATTTATTCTGAGAAAAACAGATGTATATTGATGCAAATTTACAGAATTGGGGTAAACATTAAGAAGGAATAAAAATATCCCATATGAAGAAGAGTCTAGAGTATTACTGATATTTTGTTTCATGTGTTTCTTATTTTTAAGCACATTTTCATTCTGAAAGTTGCGAATATTTTGTATGAACTGTCTTTTGCTTGCTTTTTTACAGAGGTAGTGAATATTATCTACATTTCTGGTTTAATGGTTGCACAGTCTTCTGTTAAAGTATGTTATACTTAGATACTTTCAGCAAATTTCTCTTGTTGGAGATTTATATGGTTTCTAGTTATTTAGTATTTAAACATTACTGATGTAATAATTACTTTGCACTTAAATAATTTATATGTCTCTAATTCCTTAGAATAAATATTTAGAAGTGGTATTCCTGAGCCAAAGGGAGTTTTAAGGTTTTTGAAATGTCATTTTATCTTTTAATATTTCCCAGAAGTGTAGAAGAATTCACATTTCCTCAAATACTAATAACAATGGGTATTAAGGTTAAAATTTTCTCAGTAAGCCAACCATGGGTATTATTACTGAGGTGCATTATTTTAGTACTTTGCCAAAACAAGAAACTGGCAAAAGTTTAAAACTTATTTGATATCACCTCCAAAGGTTCAGAAAATTCTTTGAAACACACCCCTTTTTAAAGGTAAATAGCATTTGAAAGTATAGTGCTTATCTTTTAAATTCTCTCTAAACCCCCTTATGTTTCTTGTGTGTATTTTTCAAATGTATTTGATTATGAATGTAGAGCCCTTATTTATTCTTTCCATTTCTCTGGGCTTTAGCAGTTTGAAAAGCTCCAAATGTTTGGTAGATGCTCTGATTTTTTTTTTTTTTGTAAGTTTCACCATCTTAGTACATTTTAGTTTACTCATGAGGTGGGATTCAAAGAGACACAAAATAGACAGAAAAAACACACAGTAGACATACAAAAACTTGGGCTCTTGAGATTTACCTCAGTTTATATTTCTGTCTCAGACACTTAAAACTGACGACCTGAGGCAAATTATTAGATTTTTCTGTGCCTCAATGTCTGTGTATTTAGAATGGATATAATAATAGTAATTTACCAAATACAATTATTTGAATAAGTGAATTAGCTGGTAAGTGTAAGTAAAATATTGAAAGGAATACCTGGCATGTTAGTTATTATTGTTACTGTAGTATATTAGATCAAGAATGTTAATTTTAAATGGAAAGTCCAGATACTCCATTGGTGCCTCCCACTCTAGAGTTCTGATAATGAACATGTACAAGAATCACAAACTGGTCATTTTACTGGTTTAATTAAGTATCATACACAATAATGGAAAGTAATAGCAAAAGCTGGCTAAAAATATTTTGGCTCAGGTTTAAAGATGAAGTAAAACTTGGAATAGATTTGTCTTTGTCATTATAGTCCCAGGAGCGTGTCAAGAGATGAGAAAGAGAGAAAAGATGAGAACTGGTCCTTTGCAAAGCAGGTTCAGGACCATTAATAACAGTAGCAAGGGAGTCAATTATCATATGGTTTCACTCATTTGTGGAGCATAACCAATAGCATGGAGGACAAGGGGCGTTAGAGAGGAGTAGGGAATTTGGGTAAATTGGAAGGGGAGGTGAACCATGAGAGACTATGGACTCTGAAAAACAGTCTGAGGGGTTTGAAGTGGCGGGGGGGTGGGAGGTTGGGGTACCAGGTGGTGGGTATTATAGAGGGCACAGCTTGCATGGAGCACTGGGTGTGGTGAAAAAATAATGAATACTGTTTTTCTGAAAATAAATAAATTGGGAAAAAAAATAACAGTAGCAAGGATGGCAATCATGCAGTCACAAATGGAAAACATCCAGGATGATAGATACAAAAAGTTCTAGAAGAAACTGAGCATGAGAAATGCCTTTTAGAAAATGGTACCTCCACTAACCATGTAGCCTAATATGTCAGATTCTGACCAGTAAGATTGGTCACCATAGCCCTGGGAAGGTGCAGATAATATGCCGAGAGAGGCTGGATATATTCTTTACAGTGTAACCTCAAAAAGTCCAGAAAAGTTCTCCCCTCTGTGACTTGAGGCTAAAACATGACAAAGGACTATATGCCTCCACTTTTTGCACTCCAACAATTTGTAATTTGGCTTTGGCGTATTATAATCCCATGGAAGCCATGGCAGAGCCATCACAGAGTTTTACTGTTCACAGTGTAAATATATTGAAAATTCTTAGTCTGTTCTTTGTGCTGAGACAATACAAAAAGTCATGAATGATGCAAGGTTTGGAGTGATGCTCTCCCATGATTTTTGTGTAGCTTTAAGTTTGCTAGCGTTTAATTTCTGCTGCCATGGAAACTGTCAGCACAGTCTCTCAGTGATTTCCTGCAGGCAGAGTGACAACATATCTAAGAAGAGTGATACTGTCTCTATTACCATCAATCAATATTTATTGAACTCCAGCAGCCTGTCTTGAACCACCTTATGAGCTTGCACTGAGATTTGCCCCCAGCTAGCACATGGTTGAACTGAGACACAGGAGGTCAGACAGGTGAAGCAAAGCAGTTCCAGAATATAGCCAAGAATTAAGGCCATAAATTCTACAGAATTAGAGTGTTAGTGACTGAATAACTTGGGTCCCAGTGAAAATCTGAGAATGCTCTAAATGTCAGGGTACAAACCAAAGGAATTTAGGTTCCATCAGAAATAGTAACATTGGAATTATGTACTTTTAGAATATGCATATTTGACAGATTCATTTTCCTTAATGTTCCTTATAGTCTTTTCTGTTGTTTGATATTTGAGGTTCTTATTCTGTGAGTATCCTGTTGTATTTCTGGAGTCTTTGTTATCTACCAAACATTCTATAAAACCACTCAGCTAGAAGCATCTACAAGTCAAGGTGAAGCATCTCAAATAAACCATTCTGTTCAGATTCAGGTCTTAATTCTTTTGCCTCTGTCATAAGCTGTTTTCTTACCTCTGCGTCTGCTGTTTTGGGACATGCAGCTTGCTTGAAGAAAGCATCTCCAGGCAGCCTTACATATGTCCTTTAGCCTTTCCTTAAGTTTGTACCTCTCCAAATTCAGATTTTTGTTCTTATAGTTCACGTCTCTTGGCTCTATGACTTTTCCTGTTTCTTATCCTATGACAAAACAAAAATTAAAGTAAAACAGTATTGAAGCCCAATATCATGCCATTCCCAAATAGTGCTCCTCTAGTCCAGAATTGTTTCTCCTCAACTAAGATTATCATCTTGATGCTGATCGAGAACCAACTCTTCTATAAGAGTTAAAATGCCTCCTCTTCAGTGAAGCTTTATTCCATTTCCTGTGTCTAGTTATGTCCTTCCTCCCTCTTTTTTTTTTTAAAGATTTTATTTGTTTATTTGACAGACAGAGATCACAAGTAGACAGAGAGGCAGGCAGAGAGAGAGAGAGAGGGAAGCAGGCTCCCTGCTGAGCAGAGGATCCCAGGACCCTGAGACCATGACCTGAGCCGAAGGCAGCGGCTTAACCCACTGAGCCACCCAGGTGCCCCCCTTCCTCCCTCTTTCGACTACACTTAAAAAACAATAAAAACCAATTCAGTTACAATGCTTAATTTATTATATTGTACTTATTTATTTAAATGCCTGTCTCTGCATTTCCCTGAGAGCTCCTAATGGAAGTGGCTACATCTCATATATCCTGGCATCTTCTGTTTATGCTCAGTGATTGGTATCACTATAGATTTGTTTATCGAAATGAATGAAGGATAAAATATAAGATTTAATAAGGAAAATAAAACCATTCTTTGTGTCCTTCCTGTTGTGTTCCCTCAGAATAGTGTACTACATCTATAACCTGCTAGAGGAGTCTTTCTTATTGACTGTATATGTCAGCATATGATACATACTGAACTAATTTATATTAGTTTATATTAAGTCCATTCATAATGTTGAGTTAAAATTGTTAAACACTCACTACATGATACCTGGATCAACCAAATGGTTCAGCGATTCCTATTCTCAGCAGCCAATAGTGACATTTGCAGAAGCTGTGAAATACCACCGTTGCATCCAGAAAGCTTGACAAATACACTTTGCATTTCAGTTTTAGGGAGAAATGAAGGTTTGGCAGTGAAGTAGAATAGTTAGTGTTTTGAGACTTTCTGCTAGCATCTGAGTAACTACACCTTTAGTTACTCATCACAATATGCTTCTATAGGTAGGTTAAAAAAAAAAACTAGTAATCTTCATTTATCAAATGGGGAAGTTGAAGAAAAAGAAGGAATGTACATCTGTTCATCTGTGGAAACTTATTAACATTTTAATGGCATTATCATATTCTGTGCTGTAAATATTTTGCTGGTATCATTACCATTTCATTAAAAATACCTAACATTATTGAGATAAGATTGTCATAGAAAGAGCTGTTTATATTTAATGTATACAACTTGATGAGTTTGGGGTAAGTATATACCTGTGAAACTGTCACTACCCTCAAGGTCATAAACATAACCATCACCTCCTGAGCTTTCTTCTCTCTTCCTCTTCTCCTCCCCCTCCTCCTCTTCCTCCTCCTCCTTCTTCTCCTTCTTCTTCTTCTTCTTTTTTATATTCTTATTCTTATTATTTGTGTGGTAGGAGCACAACATGAGATCTACCCTTTTAGAAATTTTTAAGTATACAACACAGTGCTGTTAGCTATAGGCACTATGGTTTTATAATACATCTCCACAGCTTACCTATTTCGTATAACTGAAACTTTGTACCCTTTGACCATAACCTCTCCATTACTCACTTCCCCAATTCCTGGCAATCCCATTCTACTCTCTGCTTCTATGCGTTTAATGATTTCATATTCCACATACAAGTGAGATCATGCAGTATTTCTCTTTCTGTCTTTTGGCAAGGATGGGTTAAACAGGGTAATAGAAAGAAAAAAACACAGCTTTTTGAAATGTTTTATATGTAATCTCATCAGGTATCTGTGAGGTGTTGAAATAGCTTAACATAGCAACTGTATTCAGACATACTTCATTGTAAAATTAAAGCAATTTCAAAATTGAATATGACAGGAACTTATTTGCTATTTTGGCTTATTTGCACCATTTTTGCCCTTTACCTGGATAAGTTAACATGATATTATATAGCTTGCTGATGGAAAACAAAGCTAGCACCCAGGGGGGAAAAATGAGAATTAGATGCTAAACCTCAGTTGCTAATCTGTTGCTTAGTTACTACACCATGAGGTTTCCATAGTATATTGTATCAGGTCATTTGCTCTGGCACTTATATTTGTAAACCTACCTTTGCTCTGGTCATTTTCCATAATAGTTTTAAAATATTCATACCTTAAGTTAAATGGTATCAAGCTCCTACATTTTTACACTTTACTTAAAAAAATCCTAAAGTCATTCCAAAAAAAAAAAGCTCATATTTCAGCAAGATTCATAAGAAATGATGTTCCTTATGTTGAATTTCTTAAACTCTAAATGAAAAATAGCAATTAAAATATAGCTATTATTGTGACTTATGATTGTAGTTTTTCAGATCATTCTGTTAAATCATCCTGTTAAATATCTTCAAGCATTTTGAAACATATGTTTGCTGAATGACCATATTTCTGAACATATTGAAAATGCTTCATCACCATATTTTTGCCAGTAGGTTCCAGCATGTTTTATTACCATGAGTTTCCAGCTGCTTCTTTCTCTGAAACCTGTCCTAAGATTCATTATGGAACCTTTTCGCTTAAGGCCTTTGTTTCCCTTCTTTCAATTATATAATTCTTTATTATATGCTATCCTCCTGTTGACCCAAGGTGGTATTATGAATTTAATGACTTGAACAAAAGACTTCTTTTCTTTTTTCACCCGTTTTCTTAAATTATTGCTAAGCAAGAGTAGTTATATTTTAGGAAAAGGGGAGGATTTGTGAAAAACATTATTAATCATGTAAGCCAAATGGGGGAAAACATATGACAGTTACATACAGTTGACACTCAAGATCCAGCATCTTCTAGCTGAGGCTTGTAAATAATTGGTATGATTGACAGAGGGGAAAAGAAAAAAATGAAAGTTTTCTCATAGTCAAGTTTTTAACTATAAAAATTTTTAAAAATTCAAGAGGCTACTATATGTGTTACCAAAATCACACATAAGTAGTCTTGATAATTTTTTTAAAAGATTTATTTATTTATTTGAAAGAGAGAATTGGGGGCAGGGTAGGGGGTAGAGAGAGAGAGAGGGAGAGAGACTCCTCAGGCAAACTCCCTGCTGAGCATGGAGCCCAATGCAAGACTCAGCCCCAGGACCCTGAGATCATGACCTGAGTCAAAGCCAAGACTCAGATGCTTGACCAACTGAGCCACCCAGATGCCCCTTATAAATTTTAATAAAATGTAATATGAAAATAATTGCAGCCAAAGAAGGTAAAATGTATTCATTTAGTTACCAGATGCCCAAGAGTGTCTACTAGGTATAAGAAATTGTCTTAGATAATTGAGTATAAAGTGCTGAGCAAGATGGACAAATACTGCAAGATGCAGTACAGAGCTTAAAATACAGCTCTTTCAACATTATATGTTGATTTCCATGCCTTTGTCAGCATTTAGGTTTTCATAGTTGTTGACATGTCTAAAGATGCCTGGAGTCTAAGATTTAAAGGGAATATTGGCCTACTTCCACTTTACTTATCTATGAATTTTTTAATGATCTCTTTTAGTCCCTCTTCCACACCAAGAGGGATTTACCATTGTATCATTCTACAGCGTATTTCTTTTGGATCTAAGATATGAGAAAAAAAATCTGCAAAAATGAAGGAATAAGAAAAGCCTAGTCATATTTATATTGAACTTAACATTGAGATATGCTAAGTGTGTTTTCTTTGGCCTCTGCTTTAAATTTCTGATAATCAAGGTTACTAGTGTTAAGACCTTTTTGAGGAAAAAAGACCCTCACTTTTTCTAATTCCTCAGGATAAGATTCTTTATCTAAAAGGAAACTTTGAGATTTAGTCTAAACACCAGTGCAGGATTTCAGACAAATGTGCATTTAGGTTCAGTTTTGAAGTACCTCCTGTGTTGAAAGACTCATTACTTTTCCTTTTTTTAAAGATTTTTTGGTCTATTTTTTTAAACAATACTGCTGCTGCTGTGGGAATAATTAAGGGATTTATAGAAAAATGAGCTAATAAATAAAGAAAATGATAATAGAAATACAGTTATTCATTAGTCTCATGATGTTTGCTTTGTTATTCAATAGAATGTCAGAAGAAATACCCATCCCCAAGAAACTCTTAATCAACTTAGAGAATTGATATATGTAAGCTGTAAAAGTAGTAAGATCCCAGCCGTTCTGTGACAGTAGTGTGAATTACATTGGGTTACTGTGGTCAGGTAATACCTCACTGAAGACGTGAAATGTAACCTGACCCGTAAGGGCTGGGTAAGAATTAAACTGCTGGATCTTTATGAGTGACATCATATGGTATTGGTTTTGACAGATCCCATATGATATCATTCATAACTGGAATATAAAACAAAAAAAGAAAGAAAGAAAGAAAAAACCTACGAATGAATAAACAAGGAAAAAGCAGAGTCAGACCTATAACTACAGAGAACAAACCCATGGTTGCGAGGAGGTTGATGAGAGGCTGGGCAAAATGGAGGAAGGGGAGTGGAAGGTACAGGCTTCTGGTTATGGAATGGATTAAATCATGGGAATAAAAGGCACAGCATAAGGAATATAGTCAATGATATTGTAATAGCGATGTATAGAGACAGATGGCAGCTATACTTGCGATGAACATAGCATAAGGCATAAACTTGTTGAATCACTATGTTGTACACTTGAAACTAATGTAACATTGTGTGTTGACTGTATCCAAATAATAAACAAACAAACAAAGTGGTAGATCTTTGAGGACAATCAAATTAGTAGAAGCAGGATAGTGAGGATACATAATATTTGTTTAAGAGCCACTAGAAGAATGGTCTGGCATATTAAAGGGTGCCAGGGATTGGAGTATAAATTGTAGACATCAATTTATAGGGGCTATTGAACTTAAACCCATAGATTCTAGAGCATGGGTGAAAGTTGTTGAAAACAGAATGATGAATGATGAATGAAAGTGATGTCAAGCCTATGAGATAAATCAGTGTAGGGCTACACAAAAGGGTGGGTAGGCGGTAATAAATCTAGGGAAGTGGTACTGCTAGTAGACATAACATATGGGTTTGAGAGACATTAGGAAGGAAACAAACTGGATATGATAACTAATTTGGAAAAGGATGAGATTTGAGACTAATCACCTGAACACATTCAGTAAGTTTACTCTGTCAACAGAAATAGGAAAATTTCAGCCAACCATTACTTCTTTTTAACAGGATTTTCTTAAAATGTAATAAAATAATAGGAAGAACATCGTCAGACAAAAAGGATCTAACTGACATCTCTTTAACCCTTTTCTATTTTCTTTGTGTATTAGATTTTGTTACCACTTGCTTCTCAATTCAGTGAATAAGGATTGGTAAATGCTACTAAAATTAACATCATTCTTCTCACCTTAAACTGAATATTTTTTTTCAAAAATTTTTAAAGATTTTATTTATTTATTTGACAGAGGGAGAGAGATCACAAGTAGGCAGAGCAGCAGACAGAGAGAGAGTGGGAAGCAGGCTCCCTGCTGAGTGGAGAGCCCGTTGCGGGCTCTCAATCCCAGGCCCAGAGATCATGACCTGAGCCGAAGGCAGAGGCTTAACCCACTGAGCCACCCAGGTGCACATAAACTGAATATTTTATTAGAAGTTCTTTTCCAACCAGTACAATGAAACAGCAAGACCCACAAATGATTCTTTTTTTTTTTTTTTACTTTTCTTAAAGATTTTATTTATTTATTTGACAGATAGAGATAACAAGTCAGCAGTCAGAGAGGCAGGCAGAGAGAGAGAAGAGGAAGCAGGCTCCCTGCTGAGCAGAGAGCCTGAAATGGGCTTAATCCCAGAACCCTGGGATCATGACCTGAGCTGAAGGCAGAGGCTTTAACCCACTGAGCCACCCAGGCGCCCCACCCCCCCAAATGATTCTTAACAATATTGTTCAAGTGACATACACTCTGGTCTTAAAGAATTGAATAATTAATTATCCATTCTGGAGACAGTCCTGACATTCATTATCTTCAAATAAGCCACTCATGTTCTAATTAATATTGTTTCTGATCTTTGGTAAAAGCTCTGTTTATGTGGATTATACTCTGCTGAAACTCAGGCAGATTGGGAACTATAGGGTCTCACTTAATC
Organism: Neogale vison; assembly: GCF_020171115.1. Classification (NCBI taxonomy): domain Eukaryota; kingdom Metazoa; phylum Chordata; class Mammalia; order Carnivora; family Mustelidae; genus Neogale; species Neogale vison. Next base: position 174,804,725 of record NC_058093.1, on the reverse strand, counting down.
ACACATAAATAAGTGAGGAAGTCTCAAAGAAGATTTAAATAGCTGTCATCTTATTTCAATCCCAAAATTCATTTTAAAACATCATATACTATCTATGATCTTTCAGAACTATGAGTGGAGGATAAATTTTCTAAAGGACATACCTAAGTCATATGGATAGTTTATACAAGTTTGCTAGAAAACAATGTCTTTCTTAGAGAATTGGGAAATGAGCAGTGTTCAATTTTTAAAAGTTGAGCAACATTTTGGTGTTGATTGAGTTGCCTCTTTTGAGAAACAGTTTTGATATATCACATATGGTGTAATTGATACTATTTGAAATAAAAGGTGAGGAATCATGTATAAATCTCTTGGAAAGTGAGTCCACAATAAAGTATAGATTAAACTGTGCTTGATGATAACATGTATGATAGACTTTTGTACATCATGAATGTTTCATTTGTTCAAGGGGGAAAAAAATCACTGTTTTACTGATAATTTAAACAAGGAAACCCCTCAGTTGCAAAAAGGCTTGAAGATAATTTTCAATGATTATTAATAAAATTTTCTTCATCATCTTACCTTGTTAAGCTTTGACATATTAAAAATTCCTATATTTTACAATCCTTACTTAGCAAATAAATGTTTACCTTTTATAAATATGAAAGGCACATAGAGCATATGTGATCTAAATATCGAGTCAAATATAATATACTTGCATGATAATAGTAAACATTTCTAGTATATTTGCTGTGTTAGATTCTTTACATATGTTATTTTGTTTAATCTTTATTGTATACCTGTGAAATAGGTACCATTATCATCTCTATCTTGTAGACGAGGGAATTAATGTTGACAGACACTAAGACACTACCAAAGGATGCACACAAAATGGGAGAAGCAGAAGTAGAACCAAACCTCACTAGTCCAATTCTGGAATTAGTGCACTTAATATACTGCATTGTCTTCATTATTCTAGTGATCCTTTTTTTTTTAATTTTATTTTAATTTATTTATTTTTATTTATTTTCAGCATAACAGTATTCACTGTTTTTTGTACCACACCCAGTGCTCCATGCAATCTGTGCCCTCTATAATACCCACCACCTGGTACCTCGACCTCCCACCCCCCGCCCCTTCAAAACCCTCAGATTGTTTTTCAGAGTCCATAGTCTCTCATGGTTCACCTCCCCTTCCAATTTCCCCCAACTCCCTTCTCCTCTCTATCTCCCCATGTCCTCCATACTATTTGTTATGCTCCACAAATAAGTGAAACCATATGATAATTGACTCTCTCTGCTTGACTTATTTCACTCAGCATAATCTCTTCTAGTCCCGTCCATGTTGCTACAAAAGGTGGGTATTCATCCTTTCTGATGGAGGCATAATACTCCATAGTGTATATGGACCACATCTTCCTTATCCATTCATCCGTTGAAGGGCATCTTGGTTCTTTCCACAGTTTGGCAACCATGGCCATTGCTGCTATAAACATTGGGGTACAGATGGCCCTTCTTTTCACAACATCTGTATCTTTGGGGTAAATACCCAGTAGTGCAATGGCAGGGTCATAGAGAAGTTCTATTTTTAATTTTTTGAGGAATCTCCACACTGTTCTCCAAAGTGGCTGCACCAACTTACCAACAGTGTAAGAGGGTTCCCCTTTCTCCACATCCTCTCCAACACATGTTGTTTCCTGTCTTGTTAATTTTGGCCATTCTAACTGGTGTAAGGTGATATCTCAATGTGGTTTCAATTTGAATCTCCCTGATGGCTAGACTAATGATGAAAATAAAGGGAAATTAGAGAATCGATTCCATTTACTATACACCAAGAACCATAAGATACCTAGGAATCAACCTAACCAAAGAGGTAAAGGATCTGTATTCGAGGAACTACAGAACACTCATGAAAGAAATTGAAGAAGACGCAAAAAGATGGAAGACCATTCCATACTCTTGGATAGAAAGAATAAACATTGTTAAAATGTCTATACTGCCTAGAGCAATCTATACTTTTAATGCCATTCCGATCAAAATTCCACCGGTATTCTTCAAAAAGCTGGAACAAATAATCCAAAAATTTGTATGGAATCAGAAGAGACACCGAATCACTAAGGAAATGTTGAAAAACAAAAATAAAATGGGGGGCATCACGTTACCTGATTTCAAGCTTTACTACAAAGCTATGATCACCAAGACAGCATGGTACTGGCATAATAACAGACACACAGACCAGTGGAACAGAGTAGAGAGACCAGATATGGACCCTCAACTCTTATGGTCAAATAATCTTTGACAAAACAGGAAAAAATATACAGTGGAAAAAAGTCTCTTCAATAAATGGTGCTGGGAAAACTGGGCAGCTATATGTAGAAGAATGAAACTCGACCATTCTCTTACACCGTACACAAAGATAAACTCAAAATGGATAAAAGACCTCAATGTGAGACAGGAATCCATCAGAATCTTAGAGGAGAACATAGGCAGTAATCTCTTCGATATCAGCCACAGCAACTTCTTTCAAGATATGTCTCCAAAGGCAAAGAAAATAAAAGCGAAAATGAACTTTTGGGACTTCTTCAAAATCAAAACCTTCTACACAGCAAAGGAAACAGTCAACAAAACAAAGAGGCAACACATGGAATGGGAGAAGATATTTGCAAATGACAGTAGAGACAAAAGGTTGATATCCAGGGTCTATAAAGAACTCCTCAAACTCAACACACACCAATCAGACAATCATATCAAAAAACGGGCAGAAGATATGAACAGACACTTCTCCAATGAAGAAATACAAATGGCTATCAGACACATGAAAAAATTTTCATCATCTCTAGTGATCCTTTTTTTTCAAATTCGTGTTCCATACTAATAAAGGAGTTGGGTTTAATATTCCCTTTCAAATGAATAGTTAAGACATTTTGTTGATGTCCACAATGATAGTACCATTAAGTCTTAATAACCTATTTTTTTAATTTGAAAAACATAGTTGTCAAAATCTAAAACACTAATATCTAAAATACACTAATATGGCCATTGAGACAGGTGAACAAGTGGGAATAGAGGTATGTTTCTAGATAACAAAGTCATCCTCCAAAATTATCAGCTCATATAAACACAAAAGGTATCTTGGGCTATAATATATTCCTGTCCTTTGCCTTTTCTGTGACATCCCCCAATACATATTTAAGCAAGGACCAGGGCCATTGCATGAATCTAAAGATTATTTATGGTAAAGAGTAGAGGTTTTTCAGGGCAAATGAAAACGTGTGTGTGTGTGTGTGTGTGTTCAGAAGATGTCTACTAAGTGTTAGAAAGACGTTATGCAGATTTCTGCAAACCATATCCAGTAACTCTATCACCCAGGGTTCAAGTATTCTCATTCCTTTTCATTTTGTCTTTAAAACTTCTTCCTTCCGTGAGCCAGCACATTATTGATTCTAATTTCTGAGGTTTTCAAAACCTACCATTTACTAGAATATGGTCCCAAAAGAAAATATGTTTTTCAAAGAGTCAATTGCAACATTTAACATAGCAATAGGAAATTTATTTATTTATTTATTTATTTATGTATTAGTGACTTTTTAAATGAAATAACCTTTAGAGCAAATTGAATTAGAACCCCATCTCTGCACTAGAAAGAAGGATAATTTTGTTTGGTAATGTTCCCATGGAATTGAAATTTTCTCAGTGGAATCATTTTAGAGAGGTTATAAAACAAACAAATAAATATATGAGGAATGAGGAATTGCCCTGTCTTATAGTATTTTTTAAAAAAGCATAGCTGTCCCAGAGGTATAAACAGGTACAGATATGCATCTTCATTTGTATTTAGGTTCAATGATCGAATTTGGGGGCTTGAAATGTCCTTGGTTTTTGGTTTGTGTGTGTGTTTTTAACCAAACATATTGATTGTATATATAGATTTCTGACAATAAACAGAAAACTAAGTAGTAAAAAATTAAATAGACTTGAATTTTCTCCCTCGCTTTTCTCTGAGTTTTCTCTCCCTTTCTCCTGCAATGCTATCATAGAATTAGATTTGAATGTTTCTTCAGAATGTTCCTTGTCAGAAAATAACATGACAAAGATCTCACAATCCACGACTAGTAGTAACAGGTAAGAGCACATTCTAGGAGAAATGGAATCCATCTGGAAGGATTAAGGGGTAGTGGAAAACATTTATTATCTCCTGCCCTCCTTGCTTCTCTCTCCCTTTTCCGCCACAAATTTGTGAGCCCTATTGATGGCCCCTGTCTTCAGATTGGAGAGGCAGTTCTAATCAGAGCAAAAAGTGAATCAGGAGATTCAGCGACACCTTTTTTTTTAATATTTATTTTTATTATTTTTATAAACATATAATGTATTTTTAGCCCCAGTGGTACAGCTCTGTGAATTGCCAGGTTTGCACACTTCACAGCATTCACCATAGCACATACCCTCCCCATTGTCCATAACCCCACCCCCCTCTCCCAAACCCCCTCCCCCAGCAGCCCTCAGTTTGTTTTGTGAGATTAAGAGTCTCTGATGGTTTCTCTCCCTCCTGATCCCATCTTGTTTCATTTATTCTTTTCCTACCCCCCAAACCCTCCACATTGCATCTCCATTTCCTCCTATCAGGGAGATCATATGATAGTTGTCTTTCTCTGATTGACTTATTTCACTAAGCATAATACCCTCTAGTTCCATCCATGTCACCGCAAATGGCAAGATTTCATTTATTTTGATGGCTGCATAATATTCCATTGTATATATATACACCACATCTTCTTTATCCATTCATCTGTTGATGGACATCTAGGTTCTTTCCATAGTCTGGCTATTGTGGACATTGCTGCTATAAACATTCGGGTGCATCAGCAACACCTTTTGATCAGTAGCAGAAGAGCAGTTGCTGCAAATAGGTCAGGTGTGACAACAAAACGGTGCTGTTTGAGGTGTTTGAATGGACTCTGAGTTTCAAGATTCTCACATTCAAAATCTTCTCAAGCCCAAGTTTTCAAATCATCAGGTTTGCAATAAAGCTGCATTTCTTCTAACTAACATCCTAATTCCCTGCTTAATAATAGAACCTTAACTTGAAGTCCAGCCTTCATGAGAACCCCATCCTTCTGCCAAGAACTTGACCACCTACTGAGGGAATATGGCTGAATAGTGCCCATCTTAGCCTCCCCTTTCCAATCAACCCCACTCCAACTCTGACTCCAACAGTCCTCAGGGTGTGGGCTTCCTACTGTTACCAGCCAATGTGGCTGTGGAATTAAATGGCCATTTCAGTGCCCTTTTTTTTTAAATTTTTTTTTTCAGTGCCCTTTATGCCTCTTCTCTTGCTGCACTCTGCCTCCTGGATCTCCTTTCTACAAAATAACCCCTTAAGCCATGCCTGAGCTTTGAATACCATGAGTTAGTGTATCTTGGACTGTAGTATGCAAACAAGTCACATGGGAGGGAATTATGTGTGTTAAAATGCAAATTGTGTTTCCATAAGTCCTGTGCAGGGTGGGGGGCCGCCATTCTGCATGTCTAACATGTACTCTGTTAGGAAATGTGCCGCTTGTGTATGGGCAAGATTAGTAAGAGTAACGTATTAGATTGCCCGATTGTCTCCTCCAGCTTAGTATCTAACGCCTATCTTTCAGGTGCCTCCATCCTCCTGACTCTTGGAAACGTGTAGCTGAGGAGCTGGCCTTAGGACAATGACAGACCTAGTTATTAAGGAGTGCACTACTTTATCTCATTGTTCAAAGATGCCTGCTACATCTGGCAGGAGTTGACATTGCTCTTATTGTTTTCATTAGGCCGAAAAAACCTTTCTGCCTGATGGGGATGAAAGTAACTTTATTCATCCTTTTCTTCCTGCCAACAGCCACCTCCAAACTGCCACACTCTCAAGAAAGCAGGCTGCCACCTGTGATGGGATTAGTGACTAGAACCGGGAGTTCCCTCTTTACGTTCTGCTCTCCTTCATTTGCGAAAACTGTAGTGAGACTTTAAGTTCCGCACCCCACTGCACTCAGTGAAAGAAATTGTAACTTTCACCAGAAATGCCCAATACTCTCCCTGGGGTTGTGAAGAATTGCTATATTGGATAGATTGACTGCTCTATGGGGCCATATGTCCAGGAATGCCTGAGCCCTTTAGACCATCAGCAGCCCGCAAATCTACAGATAAGGAACACAATGTTGCTTGCTTCCCAGACACTGTTTACCTGGAAATCTCAAACGTTGTAAAAAGAAAGTTAGACAACTTGTGGGTTTTGTTTCTCACTGACATTCTTTTTCCATGGAAGGGAAAGCATCAGGGGCATCTGGGTGGCTCAGTTGGTTAAGCATCTGCCTTTGGCTGAGGTCATGATCTCAGGATCCTGGGATCCAGCCCTGCATTGGGCTCTCTGCTCAGCCAGGAGCCTACTTCTTCCTCTGCCTCTGCCCCTCCCCCTATTTATATTCTCTCTCTCTCTCTCTCTCATACTCTTCTCTCTCCCAAATAAATAAATAAAATCTTAAAAAAAAAAAAAAAAAAGGAGAGCTACAGACATTAGTGGGTTAAGAAAACACCAGAGAGCAGCAAGCCACACAATGCCCTCAGCAGCTTTTCTCGGTGGGCATGTGTTTCTCTTTCCACAGCAGTGAGAGAACCATTTCATCAGAAATAAAGACTTAGCTGAAAGCTAATGCCATCTGAAAATGGAGGATTAGCATCTGTGTTTGAGAGAGGACCCTGAGGCCAGTTAAGAATTTGCCCAGGTAACAGCTCTGAGTTTGGCAAGGGAATAAGATGACAATGCTGACAGAGTCTGAAACAACTTTTTAGCTTTAAAATAATTACTCTGTGGGGGGAAAAAATGATAATTCTGCTTTTTTTTTCATGTTTGGTTCAAAAAAGTTAAAAAGGCTATAAACCATTTTTCTCCACACTAACATTGACTGACGTCTTCCTCCTAACACTAATCTTACTGTTTGGAATAGTTTAAATACCTAATGGTATGAAAACTTCTTTATCTTCTTTGCCTTCTGCAAACATACATATTTACATATTAGTATTCTCCTCCATTCTCTGATATTTCAGATGTCTGAAAATTTCAAATATGTCCTGGGCATCACTGAATATATTGATAAAGCACTAATGATATTTCTCCTCTGACAACCATCTTTTGTCTCTGGGCATGTATCTGGAGTTGAAGTCTGACAGAACCTATCTTCAACCTTAGGTTGATAGATCTAAATCACTTAGTTTACAGCAATCAGCTACTTACTCATTAAGCACTATTATTCATCTTTTATGTCAGTCACTGTGCTAGGGGTAAAGGTGAGGGGAGACAGGCAGAAAATACAAAAACTATTTCATTCTTAACTCTCATGAGCTCTCTATTGCTAAAATAAACAGGCAAATAACAGCCTAGTTCAAAGTTTAAGTCTTTGGGATTTCTTGACTATTTTTTACTTTGCTAATACCCATTTTCTTCAAGTTATATCACTGTTCAATTTTACTATAGTCTTCAGCTTTATTGAAGTGTAATTGACACTAAGATGCTTAAAGTATAAAATGTGATGATCATTTATCATATTTTGAATACTGTAGATGAAGTTACCTAGTTTTAAGCTTTTTCTCAATTATTAACGAGATCTTCTCATGCCCCGGAATCTGCTGCAATTTTACGTATGCACACACACACCTCTTTCAAGGTAAAACATTATTATCTCAAGATAGCATATATGATTATATTTATGCCAATATGTATCTCCTACTTGACATTTAGTATCAACTTGTATCTGGCATGAATTTTTAATTTTTAATTTAATTATATATGTTTATGTATAGTTATTTCAACAGATGAAGTGAAGAAAGTAGCGTTGTGGGGATAAGTAGCTTGTATTTTCTTTTAAGTCAGTAGTATATATGTGTTTTATAGAATCAACATAAGGTGAATAAATATGTCCATAGAATGTCTTTTTCATTGAAAATGAATTCCTTTTAAAGATAAGAATGCATCAATGAGTCCTTGCCTCCAACTTTAGATGCACCAGCAGCATTGTTCAGAGGCTATACAAGACAGGTAAAGTGTCCGCCTTGGACTTGTATCAGCCGTGGCTCATACTGGACCTCCTGAGGCCCCAGTTTCTTCTCTCATTAAATGTGCTCAGTAGTGTGTAACTTGCAAGGTTGTTGTATAGATTAAGATGTTGAGGAGTCTGGTAAGGCCTCCTTAGAACATTGAAAGCACTTAGAAGTCAGGATCTCAAAATTCATGGAATGGGCTGTTTGGGGGCTGCACTGTTCTAGTCGTAGGGTCCTGGGGATGTGGGTAGAATTTGACATACAAACTATGAACTGGAACCTGGCCCCTTAGTCCCACCTGTTAAACCCTTGCTCAGGGTGGAGCTTCAGGTACAGATCCATCTCCCTGGAGGTATCTCTGCCCATTCCTTCTGCACCGTATGCCTTCACATTTTGGTCATTTCTCCCCTGAGCTTTATTTCAATCCCCAGCTTTGCTCAAGATTTTTAGTTAACCTGCAGTTTGTTAACTAATACAGCTGTTCTCTATTCATCATTTCCAACCTATCAACCCATACTTATAACCAGGATACCCATGGCCTTGCCAAATGGAAAAGGAATTATTGCAAAATGATAGGAAAATGTGAATGGTTAGCAAAGGAAGCCTTTGTCAGGTTAATAATTTTCTCTTCAGTGCCGGCCTCCTTGAATCACTGCTGAAACTATTTGCTGTCACCCAGATTCCCATACTCTCTGATGGCCTTAGGTCAATGATGGCCACAAGATAACCAGGGAAACTGGCCTATGACTACTGTCTTTACTCAGCCTGCCTGCCTCTGCTAACTTATAGAACCTTCCCACTTTTCCTGGTTTGGGAGGCTTGAACATGGGATGTGTGCAGTAAAGTTTTGTTATTGCTCAAGAGTTTCCATTCTCCTCTTCCTGCCTCCCTCCCTCATTTCTGCATTCCTTCCTCTGAAATTCTCATTTAAAAAAGTCATAGCCAAAGTGATATTAAGGAATTTCCTATCATAGTAAACAAAAAATATACATAAAATGAGAAGAATAATATTAGAAAGCTGTACATGCTGTGGCTTTACAGGTAAAAATTTTAAATGCTATTTTGTTCTTGCTAGAAATAATAATTACATAGATGTAAAGACATGGCTTCCCCTTTCTCTCTTCAATCTTTCCCCATCCCCTTCCCTATCCAGAATGTTGGAAAGAAAAATAATGGCTAGAAAGAGATAAGCCAGGCACTTAGCACAGTATAAGAATTCACTGGAGGTGTTGCAAGGGGATTTTTGACATCATAGAATTCTCAAGTGTATGGCTGATAAGCTGGTAAGTTTTTCTCCCACAAGGTGTGGGGGAGGAACCCAGCATATTCAAGGGTCCCAAGTCCTTGTGTGCCCCTATTTATCTGCTCATAAGTGGATGGCATCCAAAAAGTAGAAAGGGAAAACCAACATGTATTACTGGCATCATAATGTATAACTTTTCAAGAACTAAATTATTATTTGAGAAATGTGATTTTCAAAACAAGACTATTAATGTTGAAAAAAGTATTCTAATTTGGGTTTATAAGTGAGTACAAAGGCTAATTGGCAGTAGAACTTAAATGACATTTTTGTGGTGTATTTTTAATCTACACAAGAAACCAGTGAAAATAATTGATGTCAGAAATTGAATCCACTTTATTATTTCAAAAGTCAAACACAATCGTGCATATCTGAAATTAACCAAACTAAATTTGAGGTAGAATGAGGTGAATTTGATTATAAAGAAAAAACACTTTTACTCAAAAGTCCTAAAAATGTTTTATATATACCTTATTTCACATATAAAGCAAGCAAACAAAAACACTTTAAGATATTGAACCATTCTTCATATTAATGTAAAGGCTTATGGTTATTTATTTGTTTAAATGTGAGGAAGCCTGTTTTTGTTAACCTGGGTGAATGAAATCTATAAGCCTGGAGAGTTCATAACAGTGCCTCGCATTTATAGTACCTGTTACCATGGATACAGCCCCTGTCCCTGCCAAGAACTGTAAAATTGGCCCAATCACACCGAAAGACTGATCAGTGTGTAGCTGATCAGCGTATATACAATATTTTGTAAATTATACTATTTTCATGATTTGGTTTCATGTAAACATGTCTCTACTTAACTAGCTACAGGTTTCTTCAACTTTTAGCTTTCTTAGTGGTATTTAAAAAATCCACCAAAAGCAATACCTTCTAAGCATATAATTTCTACTGAACTATTCTCTATCATGTTCTTATTTCTCTCATAGGATGGTGGTTTCAAAGCATTTGCTTTATAGCTGACATTTCTTTTCAAATGAGATGACATCATCCTGATGTTTGAAATGTGTGTGGTTTAACCCACTGGTGCTATGAATCAATAGTGTGCCATCAGTATAGTTTTGTCTGTAAAGTCTTGGACAAGTCACCACCTCTGAGCCTCCTTCTTGGAATAGACAAGGTAGGAATAATAATATTTTCCAACTTATAAGTCTTGATGAGCATTAAATGAGATAATCCATGTAAGCGTAGGCCCAGTCCCTGACCTAGCGCAAAAGTCATTAAGTGTTAACTATTCATGTATGGGAAGATTTGTTGGCAATGATCTTTGAAACACTTTAAAGCAGAACAAGTAACAAGCCAAGGAAATTCATTAGTGGCTATGCATATGAAATATTATTAGCCATGGAAAAGGTCAGAGATGTCTGTGTTTATGGCTTAAATTAGTCATCTGACTTGAGTATTTCTCCTATCCCTCATCAGTTAATTTTGGCTAATTAACCATTCATTCTCACCAAAACGTTTGAGGCAACTTGATTAGTAGCTGTCTAAATACACAGACTCCACTTCCTCTTCTTGTTACATCTATGACCCAGAATAAACTCAGCATGCCTAGAGGCTAGGGACACCATCAATCTTAGCATGAATTTAGCTGTGCTGTGGAAAACACAGAGTGAAAGAAGAAGAGCAGAAATGGACCTAGGTCTACATCATGGATCTGTCTTTTCCTCTTTCTGTGACCTTGGAGACTTCTTTTCTTACAGGTCAGTTTACTTACCTGTACAGTAAAAATCATACCTTCGATGCTAGTTGTAACAAGAAAATATAATGTACATAAAACTCCTTTTAAATAGCAGATGCTTTATTAATTCTATTTATTACTTTTAGTATTTGGAAAAGCAAAAATTCTTAGTGTTTTCCCTATTCCTATTTCCTTACCTTTAACCCTAACAATTGTAACTCGGCTTCAATATTCTTTAACTGTAATATGATTAAGTTGAAGGAAAAAACAAAAAAAACAAAAACCTTGTAGATCCAATCTCAACCTTTCTGTGGCTGGTAAGTGGCCCCATCCAGTTTCAATGTACTTATTTGTTTTTCTTTCTATTATCCTAAACAGGCATTTGTTTCTCCCCCAAGTACTATACCTCCTCTCATATTAATTTTTTAATGGTTGCTAGAATTCTAATAGTTGTTTTTCCCAGGAGAAGGGAAAAAGATGTGTCAGAATACGTATTGTATTTGGGAGGTAGTGGGTAAGGTTAGCTCCCTTGGCCATTGAGAATCATTGCCCTTACACAGAAGGAAGTTTAATAAATTAGATATATGTGACTGGGAAATTGGGCGGGAGGAAAGTATGACTGAATCAGCTCTTAAAGATATCCTTATGCCCAGGATACTATGCATTCCACAATCAGGCAAAGGACATCTGGGAGAGGAAGTCCTATAGAAGAAGATTATTCTTAAGATAGAGGGAAGTGGAAAATTGTGTAAGACCTCAGAGAAACAGAATTCTCATAGAGGAACTCGAGTACTAACTAGAAAACAGAATAATTTGGTAGAAAACTGTGAATGACTGCACAAGTGTGAAAACATGAAGAAAGAAGAAGAAAGTATGTGATCATTTACACTGTAGAATGCATAACCCAATAATACATCAGAGTGGGAAGTAGACAGAAGAGTATTGTACAAAGAGGCTACAGTGGACCATAAGTAGGTAGACAGTCCTTAGTAAAAATGTACACTGCATGCTTTACTTTCATCCAATTATTCATTTATCATTATTATAGTTGTTATTATTTTTTATAACTTTAATTCCAGAGTATACAAAGAAGTAAGACACTTCTTACTTTGGAGTAACTGTATGGTTGTTAAAAAGTACGCAATTCATGTATAGGCTGTGCTCTATCTTTTAAGTTGAAAGCAGAAAATAGCTTCACAAAGATGCCCACATTTTAGATTGGCTTTGAATTTCATGGTGATTTTTTTTTTTTTCAAGTGAAAGTGGTGAAAAACGTTTTCAGGCTAAGAGGACAATATGATTCAAGTCACAAAAGTATGAAAGTATCTCACATGCTCAGGAAACCACAAATTCCAGTGTAGCTGTAGAATAGGATTTATTGGAAAAAAAAGACGAGAGTAGAATCTAAACATGTAGTTGGAGCCAGATGTTGGTGAGCATTTTATGACCTCTAAGAAGCTCAGAGTTTGCTGTGTGTGAAAAGGGGAGATCTTTGAAGTTTTATTTGTTTTAATCCAAATCAAAAATGTTCTCTTTTCCAATGATTATGAAAGTGACTTATATTCATTACATCCCAGATAGATAATCATTATTGCTATTGCCTTTTATCTTCCCAGTGTCTACATTAATTTATACAGAGATATAGAAATAATAGAAGACCCCAAGTTCACTCTCTCTGAGAAGTACACTCATGTTAGAACTATATGTTTCCAGGGTTCCTATCTGTAATTGAGCAGATAGGGGTAAACACATAGAAAATCAGGGATATAAGATATATGCAATATATAAACATATATAGGTATATATTTAAAATATCTATAAAATATTTAAAGTACAATTGTAGTTACACAGGTAAGAGATTCTTCAAGCTGGAGGAATCAGAGTACGCTCTGTGAAGAAAGTAACATACAAATAAAGACTGGTTCCTAACTGTGGAAATTATTTGGGGGGGGCTATGCCAATATATTTTGAATTGTTCCATATATATATGCTGCTGAGGAAATAAAGCCTTACTACCCAATGAATAGTCAGGTTTCTCCTCTGCAACTGATGTTCTAAAATTTAAGTCTCAAGTTCTACCCATACAAAGCTACTCATTACTTACTCTTTAGAATTCACACTTACAAACTAACTTGCACAGTCTCATCGTTTATGGATGAGGGATTATGAGTTACTGAGGGTTACATGAGGAGTCAGTGGCAGGACTAAGAATTCATTATATTTTGCCATTCCATCCATTTAGAGCCCCTTAAAAGGGGGGTTATAAGAACTATTAAAATAAAGAGAAAGGCAGTAAGTAAAAAGGGTCTATTTTTTAAAAGATTATTTATTTATTTATTTGACAGAGAGAAAGAGAGAGAGAGGGAAAACGAGCAGGGCAGGGGGAGTAATAAGCAGAGAGGGAGGAGAGGCAGGTTCCCTGTTGAACAGAGAGCCTGACTTGGGGCTCGATCCCAGAACCCTGGGATCATGACCTGAGCTAAAGGCAGAGGCTTAACCTGCTTAACCATCCAGGTGCCCCAGAGTCTAAACATTGTTAAGGGGTACTTTTTTAAAAGACTAAAAATCATAATTTTTATGTAAATATCATAACATGATTATATGTCCAAGATTGTGTTAAACTCATTACATTAATGAACAAGCAGAAGATGGTGAAACTGGCCTAAAAATGCTTTGAGAAGGTGGGTGTTCATAGGCAGATTAGCAATGAAATATTAAGATAGAGTTTGACAGAAAACTGGTTACAACAAACTATAATTTGGGGATTTATCTCTTCTACCATAATAAAATTATTTGCATCTCTACCAGACAAAAATCTTTGAATTAACCTTTGCTCCAATGGAGTTGTGAAATATCCTAGCCATTGTGAAGCTGACTTAAAGTACAAGCCCAGCACCGAGAATACCCAGTGATCTTTTCCTGTTTTCAAGTTCCAGATATTTTTTCTCACAGTGATTTTTAAAGCTCCTTAACATTGACCCCAGTTATCCTTTTTGAAGATTATATAAATATGCTGATTTATCTCTAGTACAGAACCTTTCAAATATAAACATCCATCATTCTGGAAACAAATAATACTGAAAGGCCACACACTTGAGTTTTATTTCCTTGGATCTTAATGCTGTTATAAGAATCACAGCTCAAGCAAAATGTGTTTGGGAACTTGTTAAAATAAATTATTTCTTCTGCATTTTTATTTAGTCAGAAGGTTGAAGACAGATCTCTAACAAACAGCATAAGGAATAAGGTGGAACTAGCTAAATTTCCTTTAAATGAAAATTATCTTACTATGTCTCAGTGGACTGAGGAAGAGGGTTGCTTTGTGAGTTGCTTTAATTGGAATATGCACTTTTGATCCCAAGATCCCCTTCACTTAATTCATTCACCAATATATTTGTCTACCAAACATTTTAAAGAAATTGCTATAATACGTGAAAAATGTTAAGGTTTGTAAGAGATTTTATCATACCTTAATGAGAATGTTTCAAAATGGTGGTAAATGGTCTTCACTGTGTATTTGACACCTTTAGTCACCTCCTTGGTGGCATTTCCATATTTCAGTCCCCTCAGCTTTCCTCAGAAGAAGATGAAACTGTCTTCTCTTGTCAGATGTGGAACAACATCAAAATGACTAATGAAATAGTTGGAAATGAGTTGCACAGTTGTGCTCTTCCTCTATAACTGATGTTCGGAAATTTACATAAGATATCAAATCTCAGATTCTACCCATGGGAAACTACTTATGACTTACACTTTAGAGTATGCTCTTACACAGTGAGGCACACAATCTCATCATTTATGAATAGGGAATTATGAGATATTCAGGGTCATATAAGAGATCACAGAATATACTTTAAAAGGATACCATTCAAGAAAAAGTATAAATGACTATAATTTAAGTTCCATGAGGGCATGGATTTTTGTCTGTTTAGTTCCCTGTTGTATCCCCTAACATCTAATCACTTAAAATAAGAATTGTTTTACTGTTCCTTAAATGCCTGCCATATAGTAAACACTCTAAAAGTATTTTAAAAAATATGTCATATCATATCAAGACCCTGTTTCATCCAATATATAAAATTCAATGTGAATATATAGTGGGTAATATGCAATGTTGTGAAGCACCTATATCAAGTATTAGGCATCTAATTTCAGAATATTATATACATATTGTAACTACACTTTATATTAATAAGTTAATATAAATTGTAAGTTAAATTAATATATTTAATGCCACTTTAATGATTAGTCTCCATTATATTGATTACAGTAAAATATTTTGCTTGGATTATTTCCAAGTGGTAACTAAATATTTAGTGGAACTAAATAAATTATTAGATCTCCAATCAGTGCAGTTAGAGTAATTTCTTCATGATGTAGGATACCCTGACAAATATTTTCTTTTTCATTTTTCTAGAAATAAGTATGCTAAAAAAATCACATTGGGATCTTCCTGAGTAATGAAAACAACCTTTTCTAGAGACATATTGGGTCATTTTTTTTCAGAGGGTTATTTGTAAGCCTCACCTCCTAGTGAGGAGAAAGTAATCAGATCCTTAGTATTTGAAGATTTATAAAGAAAATCTTCTTAGCCCTTTGTAGTGGATGAGTTCACAGGGAATTATCTGATACCAGCCCTGCCTCATAAGCTATTAGAAGGCCACCTTTGCGGTGACAATATATAAGGCCTGGAATCTAGGCATAGGGCCCAATGGCCACAGTCAGCACACACAGAATGTGGTTTTACTTTTATAGAGATACATATTGTCATTTGTGGCAAGATTGGGATCAAAGAATTATAGATTCGGTAAAGGATAATATCCCTTGTAGGAGAGTGAGTGAACCATTGAAAGGCTTCTGACCTGTGTTGTTTATAAATGGGGAGAGGGAGGCAGATCTAGTGCCCAGAACTGTGGGATTAACTAAAGAGAGTATTGGAAACATTTTGGTTAATGAGATAGGTGGCAGCTTGAGAAACAATTGGAAATACTTTTCAAAACTTGAAACATTTGCTTCTTGAGTTTGTAAAGCAGCAAATCCAGGTTACTCCACAATCAAAAAAGAGCAAATCCTTGAATGATTTTTGCAAATACAAGACACAGAATAAATAGCCCAGTCATATGATTTTCTGGAGAGTGTGTGTATGCACGAAGAGGGGGTGGTTGGGGCAGAGGGAGAGGGAGAGAATCTTAAGCAGGCTCCATGGTTGGCACAGAGCCGGTCATGGGGCTCATTTTCATGACCCTGAGATCATGACTTGAACCGAAATCAAGCGTTGGATGCTTAATTGGATGAACCACTCAGGAGCCCCTATTTTTTTTTAACTATCTTTCAAGTCTCCCCAAACTCCAGAAATCCCAATTATGTGTTGGAAGCTTTTTTCTTCTGCTATTGAGCTAAGAGTGGTGAAGCCTTGGACCCATTAGGCTGCCCGGCTCTGGGGACTCTTTTTTTTCAACTATGGTGTTGCAATTGCCACTAGCTCTGTGACTCTTTGTGCTTTAGTATATTAACACCTAGCTGGATAAGGAACAGTACTTAGCCAATAATATATTGGGTAAATAGTTTCATATTGTATAAGAACTTGAGCATCTTTGTGAGGCCTTTCCCACTCTAGACTAATTTATCATACTTAATCTTACTCAGAAAAACAGCAAAGTAATAAAAGTGCAGGCAGTATATTTATCTGCAGAAAATCCATGATTCTCTTTTTCTTCTTTTCTGTCAACTAGTAGAAGGTTCTGTGGCCAAATTCACTCATTCATTTCTCTAAAACTGTAGAATCTATTTAAATATCAAATCTGTTGGGACGCCTGGGTGGCGCAGTTGGTTGGACGACTGCCTTCGGCTCAGGGCGTGATCCTGGAGTCCCGGGATCGAGTCCCACGTCAGGCTCCCAGCTCCATGGGGAGTCTGCTTCGCTCTCTGACCTTCTCCTCGCTCATGCTCTCTCTCACACTCTCTCTCTCTCAAATAAATAAATAAAATCTTTTAAAAAAATAAATAAATAAATAAATAAATAAATATCAAGTCTGTTAAAATCCTTTTGGAATGATTAGTAATTACATAAGAATATAATTTTCTTATTAAACCCCAGCTTTTAAAGATAAGTGCTTCAATGACATTTTTAAATAGAATATTTTCCCATTGTTCAGCTTTTTAAACATAGTTGAAAAGTAGAGGACAGTTTTTTACATGTAGTTGAGATATATCAGATTCGAAAATGCATGACCATGGAGGTTTATGTCTTCAAGAGATGGATTGTACAAGATTAACGGCTTTTGTATATTTGATAGATTTTATATCTTTAAAATATTCTATTTAATTCATACTTCTATTTCAGTTTATTTGGTATGTTAGGGAATGATGGCTAGAGATAAGGGAAGAAATACCTTGTATTCACTGTGTAGGCCTTAGGTAATTAATTATAAGGCAGTGAATTAACATTTCAAATTCAAGAGATAGAAATCCGTCTAAATCAGTCTTACAAGGTTGCTCTCTTTGTAATCACGTTCATTAAGATTCCAATACTCCTTCACTGCTTTATCAGCTGCTATGGATACAGTTTCTTTTGTTTCAAAAGTCTATTTAATAGATACCACTCAACTAAATAGGAAAGGTGAATTAAAAAAAAAAAGTTACTGTGGTCAAATTTGGTTACTGCTTTCTATGGGCAAGATGGTCATTTTTTTTGTTTGTTTGTTTTGTTTTTTATGATTGAGACAACTAACATTGATGGCAACCTAGTCCTATGTGTTCATTTCTGAATTTGGGGAACTAAGAAGTACCTCTGTTCCAGAAACAAATCATTAAATAGAATGTACAGATCCTTTTTACAGAAAAAAAGATAAAATTGCTTTGCAAGTTGTATACTTTTGTTGACACATATAGAATGTTATGGGCAAGGTGGATAAGATGGATGAGGCTCCAAGGTCCACAGAACCATGATCTATGTTACGGGAAAAACTTAAAACGATTTATCGTATCCATCCCTTCTGATGTGAACAACGAAGTTGTGAGTAGTAGATGGTCACAAAGACCTGAAAATACCACAAAGACCAGGTCACAAAAACCTGGCCTGAAAATATAATATTCTCCAAGGATCTGCTGCCATCTTCATATTTTTAAATTTAGAATAGTTTCATAATACTGTACAACTTTTTTCCATGGAAATGATCCTCAATTTTTATTAGAAACATTTGAAATTATAATTAAAATCTGGATTAATTCATTTTAAATGTACAGCCTGACTTTAGTCTGATCCATACTCATTTTATTTAAGTTTAGAATTATTTATTTATTGGGTTACTTTAAAAAAACACAAAAGCAACAAAAAACCCTCACTCTACATTTGAATATTCCTTACTTTAATACTAAGGAATAGCATGTGGATAATTCAGAAAACTCCCTATTTTTTTTCCATCATAGTGCTAGAATCTTTTTCTTTGTTTTTATTTTCTTGTCTGCTTTGTTAGTACTTACAACAAATACAGATACATATAACTGGTCTGTGTTCTAATAAAAACCATCCTGTCATTATATGTAAAACATAACTAGATTTCTGTGTAGATTTCTTTTTAATTTTCAGCTATTGCAACTAAAAATAAAATCAGAGTATCAATCCTTTTTTCTCTATTTGATATATGTAGAAGAAAAACCCAATTATCTTAAAGTGATACTTATCTAACAATCTGTCCATAATAAAAAATCATGTGTGACTTACTGAAAAAAAAAATATTCTCAAGGCTAGGTGGTGAAAATTTCATATTTTGGTCAAGTCTTTTAACCTAAAATCATGGAGACAGTCTTTGAGAAAGCACAGCTAATTTGGAATTTTACATATACTTTATCTGATTCATCCCCAGATGCGATGAATAGCACCAGTGGCCAAGATTGTCTTGTAATCATAACCTTGACATAAAGGCTACCAGAAAGTAAATGTTAGTTTAATTAATCTTTACACGGAAAAGAGACAGATAACACCTCTCTAACCTATTAAGCTTTATATAAAAGGCATGGTAGAAAGAGAAGAGAAAGGACATAAGGATATGCTTTATGTCAATTATAATAGAAGTAATAGAAGGGGTAATAGCGGAGGTGTTAAAAAAGAAAAACCACAGGTCTAAAATGGAGTCACTAATGTTAACCCCACATCAGCCAACCAAGACTTTATACCTAACCTCACTGCAGTTTCAACCTCTCCAGCCATATGACCTTTAACCAGCCAAACTGCGATTTCCCAGTCAGCACCAGGACATAAGACAGACTTCTTGAGTTCCCCTTAAGAGGGCAGCCTTGCCTTAAACAATACATTCTTTACTAATTTCCTTTTTTTTTTTTTTCAGTCCCTTTCTGCCTTAAAAGCCTTTCCTTTTCTGCAGCAGCATGGAGTTCTTTTCTTGTTTGCTAGATAGACGCTGCCCAATTCATGAATTGTTGAATAAAGCCAATTCGATCTTTAAATTTTTGAAAAAAATCTCACTTGCTTTTTTTTTTACCAGTGAATAACAACCATATAAACTTCTTTAAGACTCACAATTCATACTAAAAAAATAATTTCAGAATCGTTTGCCAGTTTCCATTTCAGTTATACATCCCAGTATGCCAATTTCCTTGCATTCTTATGAACATTGGTTGAGTATCTCATTACACAATTAACAAACAAAACTGCTGATCTGAACAATGAAAATACAATATTATGTTTGAGTTCCAGACAAGATGGAGTAAGATGGATCCTTTACCTTCTCTTACCCACTGATAACAGCTACCCAACTGCAAAATGCATTGATCTCTATTGGAAGAGGCTGAGAAGTAAAAATCAGCAAATAGATAAGGGAAGAATACCAGAATTTGAAGTACCATTGAATTGTTGATTTTGTATCTTGTGACTTTACTGAGTTTACCAGTTCTAGCAGTTTTTTGGTGGAGTCTTTTGTGTTTTCTATACAGAGTATCTTGTCATCTGCAAATAGTGAAAGTCTGACTTCTTCCTTGCTGGTTTGGATGCCTTTTATTCCTTCTTGTTGTCTGATTGCCATTGCTAGGACTTTCAGTGCTATGTTGAATAAAAGTGGTGAGTGTACATCCTGACATTAGGGAAATAGCTTTCAGGTTTTTCCCGTTAAGAATGATGTTAGCTGTGGGTTTTTCATATACGGCCTTTATTATGTTGAAGGATGTTCCCTGTTTGTTGAGGGTTTTTATCATGAATGGATGTTGTATTTGTTAAATGTTTTTTCTGTGTCTATTGAAATGATCATATGGTTCATATCCTTTCTGTTATTGATGTGATGTATCGTGTTGATTGATTTACAAACATTGAACCCACCCTTGCAACCCAGGAATAAATCTCACTCAGTCATGGTGAGTGATATCATTCATGTATTGTCGGATTTGGTTTGCTAGTATTTTTGGTAAGGATTTTGCACCTATATTCATGAGAGATATTGGCCCCTAGTTCTCTTTTTGTGTGTGTGTTTTCTTTATCCAGTTTTGATATCAGGATAATGCTGCAGTCACTGTATGAATTTGGAAGTTTTCCTTCCTCTTCTGTTTTTTGAATAGTTTGAGAGGAATCGATATTAACTGTTCTTTAAATGTTTGGTAGAATTCACCTGTGAAGCTGTCTGGTCCTAGACTTTTGCTTTTGGGGGAGTTTTTTGATTACTGATTCATTTTCATTGGTTGTGATTGGTCTATTCAAAAGTTTCTATTTCTTCCTGTTTTTGTTTTGGTTGGTTATATGTTTCTGAGAATTTATCCATTTCTTCTAAGTTGTCCATTTTGCTAGCATATAGGTTTTCATAATGTTCTGTTACAATTGTTTGTATTTTTGTGGTGCTGATTGTTATTTCTCCTCTTTTGTTGGTGATTTTATTTGGGTCCTCTCTCTCTCTCTCTCTCTTTCTAAATGAGTCTTGCTAGAGGTTTATCAATTATTTTTTATCTTTTCAAAGAACCAGCTCATGATTTCATTGATTTGTTCTATTTTTTTATTTCTATATCATTTGTTTCTGCTCTAATCTTTATTATTTCCTGACTCTTGTTGGATTTGGGTTTCATTTTTTCTCCTTTTTCTAGTTTCTGTAGGTGTATGCTTAGTGTGGATTTAACTTATTTCTTCTTTTTCTAATTTATTAAGACAGGAGCTGAAGGCTATGTGTTGAGATCTTTCTTTTTTCTCTAAGAGATATGACTAATTCTGTAAATTGCTTTCTAATCCTGACTTTAGTCTCATTCCACGAATTTTGATAAAGTGCTGTTCATTTTCATTCAGGTTAAAATAAAATAAACCATGTGTCAAAGAAAAAATAGGGGCATTTAAAATATTTTAATTATTTTCCAAATACTTGGAGATTTTCTAAGGACCTTTCTATTGCTTATTTTTAATTTAATTTCACTGTGGTCAGAGAAAATATGAAGTATGACTTGAATCCTTCAACATTTAATAGAGTTGTTTTCTGGTCTATATTATGACCTACCTTGGTAAAAATTATTTGGTCATTTTTTACTTCAAACTTTTTGTTTCTTTATTTGTTTCTCTCCTATGTAAAATCAAATTACATACATATTAAGCCACTTTAAGTTTTCCCACAGTTCATGATATAATTTTGTTTGGATATTTTTGCATTTCTCTAAATATTCTTAAGCTTTTCGGATATAGTTTAATTTATTAAAAGCACTGCCTTGCTTTTAAGATTTGTTAGTCTTGCTTTTAAGATTTGTTAGTCTGATGCACGGCAGCACTTAGTTTAGGGCTAATTTTTCTCTCCAGCTAAGGCAAGGTCTTTATGAATCATCTAACTTGTGAACTGTGATGTTTTCCTACCTGCCTGATGGGAACCAGGTACTATACTAGGCCCTGTATGGATGCTGGACATTTGTTCCTCTAATTCTCTTAGATGGTTCTTTACAAGCCTCAGTTTGTTTTCACATATACATGGGCCAATCAGTATTTTCCTGAATACCAAGAAGTGCCTTCTCAAGATCTCCAGAGTTACCTCTTCTTACAGATTTCTTCCCTTCATCACTGTTGGTCATCATAGATGCCTTGGCCCATGGCAATGTCAGTTTCATCTCCTTAAATTAAGGAATCTACCAAGCTCTGCCTGCGTTCTTCCTCATTTTGCCAAGCTCTACTAACTCTCTCAAGGCATTAAGCACTAGCAACTGGAGGACTCACTCTGTTTGTTTCCCATCTCCCAGGGTCCACTATCCTTCGTCGTCTAATGCTCATTATCTTGAAAAACACTTATTTGCATATTCCTCTCTCTTTCTCTCTCTCTCTCTCCCCCTTGTGCTTTCTCTCTGGTTTGTTTTCATGAACGAGGGTAAATTCAGACTGTGTTATTCCATGTTTGCTACAGTTCTAAGCAAGCAGGACTTTTAAATAATATAGGGAAGAGGAGACAGGTTAAATACACTGAGGCAACAAGACTTTCTGTAGCTTCTGTCTTAAGCAGTAAATTTTGCCAAAGAATGGCCTTTTAAAGAGTCAAGAGGTACTAAATGGAGTACTGCTGCTTTTATAGACTATGAGGAAGTGGCATAAGTAGAGTTGCTTGATGTCAATGGAAAGATTATTTTACCAATGAATTAAGCTAAATGGCCACTGAACACTTTAACTATGTTCTTTATTGTGAGTCCGTCTTGTCTAGTTTTTAGTATCACATAATTTCACAAAATATTTCCATCAGAATATTAGAGAATGTAACTACTACTTATGTCCTCACTGAACTTTACCATCATACACTAAACAGCTTTGGTATTTACTAGTGACTACTTAGTAATTTCATGTCTTTTGTGTCTAGGTGTTGAACACACACAGTACTCAAAATTGAAATCAGACCATTTTAACTATAGAATTTTATAAACATAAACTATCTTGAGGCTGACAGAAAAATAAATGCAAAACCCCATTCAGGGCCCAACTGACCTTTGCTGTTACTGATGTAACAAAATATTTCAAAGAAATTCAAGGCTGACCTTTCTGCACCACATCTTGTGGCTGCATTTCTGCTCAAGGAGCTAATCAGCACAAGTCTCATTGTTCTGGGAACTTGGAAGAGTAAGAAAGGAAAAACCGTTTGTATAGCAAAGACAAGGACAACACAGAATAAGAAGGAAGAAAGTCAGTATAGGGTAAATAGCTATGTGAAAGCAGATATTCTTATTAGAACCTTTATAACATTCATTTCATTCAAACTTTCTAATCTTTTTTCTCCTCTCAAAGTGTGAGCCTGGTGCTGGAAAGGTTATTTTGGCATGCTTTTGAAGTCAGGAGAGAATGAAATTACCAAACTTGACAAAGAGGAAGTTTCTGAAAACAGCATTAAGTAACATTTGTTGGAAGTGGAGAAATGGAATTATTTTAACTGTTCTCACCTAGCTTTCTTTTCATTCTGTTCTGTGATTCATGAGTAATAAACAAGTAGAATAATTCATTATTCACCATAAATAATGAATACAATTATTCTTTATTTTCCCTCTTGATCCTCATGTACACCAGAACAGTGACCACATCAGATTCATCCTGTGAACTAATTTAAAGAGAATTAGTTACCTAATAATTCTCATAAATCATCGAGCTTCCTGGGATCATAAAAATCCCATTGTGTTCTTACTTAGCCTCTCTTTGTTTTATCACAGTCACCAGCAACTACTCTCTGTCATTTTTGTTTCAAATTACATTTATTAATGTTGGTGCTTGCATAATTTTATCACTTCATGTTTCCTAATTTTAAATAATAAGTGTTTGGATACCTGGTGAAATAGAAAAATGACTTACTTATGCAATCAATTCATATCATGAACATAATTTCATCTGGAAAATTTTTAAAAAACCCGTGTAACTATTTATTCTTTTTTTATTTTTATTTTTTGGAACACAAAGATTTTCTTCTGATGGTAACCTATTATTAGCTTTGTTTAAAAATCATGGTAGATAGTTGGAAACCTGCAAGAATATCCCTCCTGACTTTTTGGTGTTCTGTGTGCCCAGAGATTAATCAATTAATCAAGTCATTAAATACACATTAAATATTAAATATATGTCAGACATTGTTCCAGCTGCTGGAATATACAAAAAGAGCAATACACAATCTTTTTTTAAAAATTTTATATATTTATTTATTTGAGAGAGAGAGAGAGCACACAAATAGAGGGAGGAGCAGAGGGAGAGGGAGAAGCAGACTCTTGCTGAGCAAGGAGCCCTACTCCAGGCTCAGTCCCAGGACCCTATGATCCTGACCTAGCCAGGAGACCAATGCAGAGTCTCTTCCAATTGTCCAGGTGAAAAAGAAGCTTGGTCTCGAGTGAAAAGAGTAAGATAATGAGAAAAAATGGGTTTTTGGATGTATGTTAAAGATAAAGCTTGCATGATTAAACTGATATGTTTAAGAGAAACATAAGAATCAACCAGTAGTCCCAGATTTATGGCCAAAGCAACCGAGTTCAGAGAGTGGTATTGCATAGTTGGGTAGAGGAGGCTAGAGGAGTAGCAGCTCTGGGCGGGGTGAATTCTTATGTTTGAGAAGTTTGAAATACCCATATATTACCCAAATAGAGATGCTGTAGACAGTTGGATATATGAGTCTAGGATTCAGAGGAATAAACAAGGAGGGGAATATAAATCCAAGATGCCTCAATGCTGTTGAAAGCATACAAAGACATGGGACTGGGAGATACATAGTTCCAAATTCCACTGAGAAACCTAGATGATGCCTTGAATGAATGTATGTAGAGATGAATGAATGAATGAATGTAGAGATAGATGTTCGTTCCTGAAGAAGAAGATACAATGTGTTAACCTTATTTTTATCCTAGATTTTTAAAACATGCTTTAAAAAGCATATTTATTGTGACTATAAGCAAAAAAACTACAAGGTTTTTCTTTTTTTCTTTTTTTTCTTTTTCCTCCAGAGGAGGAGACAGTGGGGAAAAATATGCAAACTCTTGCTTTTATTTTCTACTATTCTCAGATTTTTTTTTTTACTTTCCTCACTCCCATTACACAAAAGAACAAAATTGAATGAAAGAAAAGAAACAGACCAAAAAATTCCAATTTAGTGAAATAAGTACATTGCTACTACCTCCAAATTTAAACTATAGCAAATGCGTGTGAAATGCAACAAAACCTTGACAGAGACAAGGAGGCACGCTGAGTACTACAAATATCATTGAAGTCCTGAGAAAGATACAGATCTTTCCAAAGGTCAATCTTTGAATAGTGAATGTCCAATAACTAGTTTGATTGATTAGTTTGGCTAAAAGCAGTGAAAATTTCTCTACAGTTAAAAATGTTATAAAGTCAGAAGATAAATTACAAAGCAGGAAAATATTTGCAACACAATCAGAATTTTCCTTATATGTAAAAAAGCTCTTACAAATCAACAAAAAAATTCCAAGAACATGACAAAAATGGAAAAGGAAGCAACCATTTGTTGAATGAATAAAACTGACTTAGAAGCATATAACATATAATTGACATAAGGCAAAGATTAAAAGTTTATTATACACAATGTTGAATAGAGTGTGGACAATAAGCATGTTTACCCACTGCTCTTGGAAGTTTAAAATTATCCTGTTTTTGAAGGACAAACTGGTAATCCTGCATTTGTTGTTACATAACATGTTGATATGTAACAGTCTATCAATGTGGAATTAAATCTTTGCTATGATGTTCTCTTTTGGTGCACTTTTTCAATAATAGCATTTAATTGTGCCCAGAACAATATACTTAACTGGGATGCTCAATGTGGGTACATAAGTTATGTATCTCTACATACATAAACTCTATTGTGAGTTTAATAGACAGTAAGTAAAAATAAGTAGAGAATTTTTTTAAAAAATGATTGTTTAGCCAGGTCAGTAAAAATCATGACAAATAAAAATAACCACAGGTTTCCAAGAGTGGAAACTCATTCTTAAAGTGACCTCAATCTATAACTGTAGCACTTGGCATGATCATTGGCACTCCAGAGGTTAGACCTCACTTTTGGCTTTGGTTGGCTTTTCATCCATTCACTAAAACAAGCCTCATTCAGCCACATAGAACTTGGAAAAGCAGATTTCTTAAATATAAATTTACAACCAAGATCTGCAGATATTTACAGAAAGCAAAAAATGGAAAAGACAAAAATTAGCAGGGGGGAAAAATGGGCAGGGCACCAAAGAAAGATTTAATTCAGGAAACAAATCACTCAAATATATCCTTGGATTCAAGATCTATTGCTTTCTTAACAATACAATGTTATGAAAAAGAACAAATTAAAAACCAAGATCACTGAAAATCAAAAGTGGGTTTGAGGGGTGCCTGGGGGCTCAGTTGTTAAGCGTCTGCCCTCTGCTCAGGTCCTGATCCTGGGGTCCTGGGATCGCATCGGTCTCCCAGCTCAGCAGGAAGCCTGCTTCTTTCTCTTCCACTCCCCCTGCTTGTGTTCGCTCTCTCACTGTGTCTCTCTCTGTGAAATAAATTTAATAAAATAAAAATCTTTAAAACAAAACAAAAACAAAAGTGGGTTTGCAAAATAAACAACTCAGTAGTAGGGCAGAAAATTAGGAGATCCTATACTTCCCTAATAAAAAGGGATCAGAGGAGGATTATGAGTAAGATAGAACTGAGGAGTTCCCCTAGGGCAGGGGGAAAAAAAGTAAAAAGTGCCCCAAAGCTTCTAGAAAGAAGAGAACAGTTGTCTTACAAAGGATCAAGAATCAGACTGGTATGTGACTTGCCATTATCTATGTCAGGATAACCAAGGGCAATGTAATAAGCTTTCTGAGTTTTGAGAAGAAAAAAATTCAACTGGATATAGAGGTTTATATCCAGACAAACTACTGTCAAATGTGAGGCAGAAAATGGCATTTCAGTCATGGAAAGACTAAATCTAAACTGAACCTAAAATAAATCCCTCCCATTAACATTTCTTTAGTGAATTAATTGGGAATTAACTCTCAAAAAGAAGGAATAAATCAAGAGAGAGGACAGTCATGGGATCCAACACATAACAGCTGAATTGAGAGAGCAGTTAGCAGCTCGTGCTTAGGACAGGAGACCAGGAGAACCGGGAACACCCAATTTAGGCCAGTGTTGGAAAGTGGATTCCTGTCCTCCTCTTGCTGGCAAGTATTCAGTAAAGAAAAAGAGCTGCTAGCATGCAAAATGAATGAAAACATGAGGAAGTATTGACATTAGTTGGGGAATTAAAAAAACATGTAACTATTTTTCAACTTGACATCATAGGACATGGGAAATGTAGAAAAGGTTGTAATGTTTGTATGTGACTTGGCTCTGTGGTAACAGCATATCATCATAAAAATATAAACACTGTTTATTGTTTTTATTCTTAGAATCTACCTATGGCTAAATCACAAAATGCAGTTATTATCAACAATGTTGAATTAACGTAATTGTAGAGCTGTTGGGTTGGAAGACAAGGAAGGAAGATTAGCTAATCAGAAATGACCATAGTTGATGGGAAAAATATTTAGTTTTAAGAATTGTTTTTGAAATTGCAGAGGTCACCTGTGATGGAAGTGGTAATTGTGGTGGTATTTTACTAGGTAAAAGTGGGGTTCAGAGAACAAAGGTGTAATACAATGTCTGTGATCTTGGTCTTTCAACCTCAAGAAAAAAGCAATAGATAAGGTAAAAGGCTGACCCATATATACCAGTGCAAAAAGCGTATATATTATTTGAGAACAGCACCAAAGAGATCAATTTTAAAAAATTGTGTTAAAGCTAATTCATTTAATTGTTTCTTCACTGTTCCACCAATCATTCAACAAATGCTATTTGAATGCTTGCCGTGTACTAAGCATTTTAGGAGCTGAGGATATAGCAAAAACAAGATGAGTAAGGTTCCAATAGGGCTTATTCTTCAGAGACAGTAAGCAAAAAGGAAAAGAAAAACAGGGGGAAGAAAAGGGAAAGAAAATTTCAAATACATGTTAACATGATTAAGATTGGGATAATAAGTTTTATCTTAGATTTGGTGGTCAGGGGAGGTCTCACTAAGGATATGATTTTGGGGCTGAGACCTGAACTAGAACCAGCTAGTGAAATGAAGACCAAGGAGCAGAACTCTCTGGGATTATGTTTGTTTGTTTTTTAAACAAGATGTGAATCTTACCATATATAGTGTCATGTGATATGACTGTGTTATATAATTACTACAGGAAATATTTATCCTATAATATATCCAAATATACATAAATGTATCTTTTTACATTTAAGTAGATGATGTTCTTGCATTATAAAAAATTTTAAAAAATGACAGAATATGATATTGAAGAAAGCACACACAATAATCTCACATGTTATGATGCAGCTCCTTGGTCATACCTAAAATTTAGCAAAAAAATAGATTATTGGTTATTGATGTGTTTATGAGATATTGAATATTTAAGTATAAGTCTTGTGGTGAAGATTTGCCTGTGGTGTAAATACTCTTCCAATGTTTTGAGTTCCAGAATATCTTTCTCTTAAAATAAGAAGAAATTTGCCTTACTATGACTATTAGCCTTGCCAAGAAACTGCAAGATGGTTTGGCAAGTTATCTAGATTAAAGGCAGATGCCAATATTTTATTTTGATCATTCATAAAATGATCAAAAGTAAATTTTATCTGAGTGTAGAGTGAATGTAAAACATTTTAGATTGCTCTTTTCCTTTTTATGTGTTATAATATTTTGGAACTGGATGATTTTTGTGTCAATTTTTACACCCAGTGTAGAGGGCTGTGTATCACCTCCTCATCTGATAGAACACTATTGTCGTTAGTCCATGTAGCTTCTCTCTCGTTTTGGCAGTTTATGCATGTGTACTTGCATGTGAGTTTGTATGTATATAAACATGCATGTGTGTAATCATAGAAGCATGCATGAATGTTTGTATTCCTTTTTATCCCCATTTCCCAAGCCCATTCTTTTCTTTACCTTCCATTGGGAACCATTTCAATATATTTGATGTGTATCATTCCCACAAATTATTGTAAACCTTGCATTGAACTTCTATGTGAATCTACTTTAACTGATGTAAATATGATTGTACTGTAGAACTCATTCCTTTTCTTGCTAACTCAGGAATATATCTGAAGATCTATTCATGTGGTATATTTAGTCCGTTACTTCTAAGACCTACCCAGTATTCCACAATGTGTATCCACTAAAATTCACTTCTCTTCATTCACTAGTGATGTTAGCAAAATTGCCTCTAATTTCTTACTGCCACAAATAACCCTCATATTATTCCTTATGGGTGGTATGAGAATTTCCCAAGTATATAGTTTCAGGAGTGAAAAGCTGGATCATTGAGGATACACATAGTTAGTTTCATTTTGACTTGTCAATATTTGGCAATATAAAATGTTCTACTTTTTTTTTTTCCAATTTAATGGGTACAAAGTAATAAGTCATTATTGTTTTAGTTTGCGTTTTTCTAATTACTAGTGAGTTTAAATATCCACTCCTATGGAAAACCTTTTAGGGATCAACCTTTATGAACCACGTATTGATATAATTTGCCTATTTTCTATCAGGGGTTCTTTGTTGATTTCTAGGAATTTCTTCCACATCATAAATATTATCTTCTGTTTGTTTTACATGTGGTGAATATCTTTCCTAATCTGTCACTTAAAAAAAATTTGCCCATTGTACCCTTCATTGAAAAGAAATTCTTTACTTTTATGATTTTTATTTTACTTTTTTGTACTTTTGGAATTTTATTTGGGAGTCCTAAGTTGAAAGTTATTCTTCTATTTAAGACAACTGGGTCTTTAATCTATCCGGAATCCACTTTTCTATGTGGCGTAGTTAGTATTTTTTTCACAGATGGAGCCCATATTCCACCAACTTTATTCAAAATTATCTCTTTCCTTGCTAATTCAGATACTATACTTTTTTATGTATTAGATTCATCTGTGTTTTTTGTGGAATCTGTTATGTTGCACTGGAAAATTTGTGTAGTTTTCCCCAACTATCCTCAAGTTTTATATTACTGTGACTTTGTAACATGAAGTGATATCTGCCAGGTTCATTGCTCTTCTCTGCTCTTCCTTTTCACAGTTTAGGTTCCCAGGACTCTCTCTTCTATATAAATGTTAGCATAAGTTTGACAAACTGCTGAAAAACATCCAGATGTATTTCTATTTGGGATTACATTTAATTTTAGATTAATTTGGGGAGGCCCAATGTTTTATTTATTCCATTGTTCCCATCCCATAATATGTAATTTCTCTCAGTGTATTCAGACATTTTTTTCCACTAATAGAATTTTAAAATTTTTGTCATAGATGGCTGAAGTCATTTGTGTTAAATACATTCTTAGATATATTATAGTTTTGTTGCTATTATAAATGATGTATATTTATTATCTAGATAATTATTATGAAAATAAAGAAATAATATTGATTTTTGCGGGGCACCTGGGTGGCTCAGTGGGTTAAAGCCTCTGTCTTCGGTTCAGGTCATGGTCTCAGCGTCCTGGGATCAAGTCCTGCGTCGGCCTCTCTGCTCGTCCGGGGAGCCTGCTTCCTCCTCTCTCTCCGCCTGCCTCTCTGCCTACTTGTGCTCTCTCTGTCTCTGTCAAATAAATAAGTAGATTTTTAAAAAATATAGCTTAATTCTTTAAAAATAATAATAATAATATTGATTTTTTGTAAATTGATTTTATACCCTGTAAACTTACCTCTTTTGTGAGTTCTAAGAATGTTTATTATTTTTGTGGCTTTTGGAGGAGGTGATTACAGTAATTATTTTTTTTTTAAAGATTTTATTTATTTATTTGACAGAGATCACAAGTAGGCAGAGAGGCAGGCAGAGAGAGGAGGAAGCAGGCTCCCTGCCGAGCAGAGAGCCGGATGCGGGGCTCGATCTCAGGACTCTGAGATCATGACCTGAGCCGAAGGCAGAGGCTTTAACCCACTGAGCCACCCAGGCGCCCTGATTACTGTAATTATAAATAATAACAATTTCTTCTCTTTGTTCTTGTCCTTATATTTCTTTGTTTTTCTTTCCTTACAACATTGGGCAGAAACTTCATTATTAATGATGCAGTAGATTTTGATTTTTGATTCCAAAAATTAAAGTGAATGTTTCTAAAATTTCCTCATTGAGGATATTATTTGCTACAGATTTTTGTTGCATGAGTGAACTTGTAAGGAAGTTAAGTCTAATAGTAGTTCATAATAGACATGTTAATCATATATACATTAAATGTTATTAAGTATTTTCTCTATTATTGTGAAAATTACATGGAAATATTATCATTTTATATATTTGGTAAATGTATCTAGTTTCACTAGGCTTCCAAATATAGTATATGGTTTTTTATAATGCTTCTTTATTATTTTTTAAATTACTGCTGTGTCTGATGTAGTTTTCCTTTTTAATTTTGTATTTTGTTCATTTGGAAACTTTCTCTGATTTGTGCTTATCCTTCACTCAATAGAAAGTTTCAAAATTTTCAGATAAAAATGTGGTTTTTGTTGCTATTTTCAAGTAATTTATAGCTTTGTTGAATAGTAATCTGAGGGGTCACAGTATTTGCAATATTGCTATCTTATAGAAATTACTGATGCTTTTTTTTGGAATCATACATAAAATTAATTTTTGAAACTATTCCCTGAGCACTTAAGAAGATGTTAAATTCTCTGCAATTGGAGCATACAATTTGATATATATATTTGTCTTTGTAATTAGTGATTATATTTTCTATTTGGGCACCTGCTCTATCTTGAAAATTAGTGCTCTTCTATTATCTCTTTGCTTTTCGTGTACTTTTTATTTGATGGAGGAGTTTGGTTTGTTACAGGTAGATATTGTATATTGTTATATTTAATTTTATTTATAGCTTTAAGCTTAAGAGTGTATTTATTTGTACTATTTAATGCATTTTACTAATTTTAATTTACCTAATATCAGGATCATGACCCTGGATTTCTTCTTGTTTTTATTTGACTGTCATGACTTTGTTCATCTCTTTATAGTAGTTTTTAGGACTCATTTGTTTTAGGACATCTCTTTTTCAGAGCAAAGATTTGGGTCTGCTTTGTAAGCTAAATTAAAAATTTTCTTTAATAGGTTATTTAAGCGTACTCATATGTTAATATGATTGATATGTTTGGTCTCAACTGTCATATTATTTTCCAGATATATACATTATGCTATATTTGTCATAGTTTTTCTCTGCATGATACATATTCCTTGTGATTTGGTCAATTACTTATTTATTTTTGTATTTGAGCAGATTAGTAATATTGTTCCAGTGGATGGCTTTGAACTTACACGTTAAAAATTCCTTTTAATCCCCTGATTTTTTATTTAATATTTAGTTACCTTATTTGTCAGCATTTAACAGTGTCCTTTAACCTCCTCCTCTCAGCTCTATGGCAATAAGCTCTAGTCCCACTTTGTCCCCCCGGCCTTTCTTCTCGTTTCACTTGAGTTATTTCTACCATCACATCAGAAACATTTACACATCAGTCTTCCACATTTGTCCCTATGCTGCTTAATTCTTGGTTTTCCATTCATACATATTCAATTTTCATCATTAGTTCATTTATTGAAGTTCTTTGAGTCAACTGTTAAGCTCATCCTCTAATAGATTCCTCAAAAAAGGCAATTAGATACAGAATTTCTCAAGCTTTTATAATGTTTTCTACAGCCTTGGTACTTAAGGGATAGCTTGCCCAGTTGTAATATCCTTGCCTTGATTCACATTTTCTTCCATTGAGCAGTTTTTTGAAAGCTGCTCTACTGTGGCCTTTAGCTTTTGTAAGTTATTTGATTTTCTTTTCCTTTTTCCTCTTTTTTCTTTTTTCTTTTTTCTTTTTGGCTTAAAAGCCTTGGCATATTTTTTCCTTATCTTTGAATCCTAACAATCTTACTAGTGTCTGTCCTGGTGTTGATCTTTTTCAGTTCATTTTACCAAATACCAGGCAAGCCCTTTCAACATGTAGCTATATGTTTTCACTTATAATTTTGGATACTAGTTCTTTTCCTTTATCTTGTTTTTTCTTTTTCTGGGTTAGCCGTTATGAATATTATTCCTTTTTTTCCCCCGATCTTCACTTTCTCTCTATTTTCCCTGACTTTGACTTCTACTTTTATTTCATTTTACTTCTCTTGGTTATTTCCCTACCTTTTAATTTGTTTTTAACTTTTTAAAAGGATTTTATTTATTTAGTTGGTAGAGAGAAGAGACATGGTGAGTGAAGGAACACAAGAAGGGGGAGTGGGAGAGGGAGAAGCAGGCTTCCCACTGAGCAGGGAGCCTGATGTGGGGCTGGATCCCTGACCTTAGCCAAAGGCATATGTTTAACGACTGAGCCACTCAGGCACCCCATTTCCCGGCCTTTTTAAAATGTCTCATATTAAATTCATATTCAAGTATATTCTTTCTAGGGCTACTCACAATTTAGTCTTCATTATTGACATAATTTTGGTTTTTTCCCTACCATTTTCTGCCTGTGTTCAGTCTTATTCTCGTTATATTTCTTCTCATCTTTAGTTTTTGAATTTCTGATTCAAAGTGGTATTTTAAAACCCTACGTGTGTGAGCATATTTAATTCCATCTATGGTATTGTTTTCCATTTTTCTTCAGTTTTCATTGTGTGTGCGTCTTTGGGGTGGGTTCTCATTAGTTGAACTTTGTTGGATCTATTAACGCTTTATAAATCAGAGATGTGAATTTTGCACTGGCACATTAAAGATAGTACACAAAATGTATAATATTTGATATATAAGTCCTTTTTAAGGAAAAGAAACTATCTTTTTTTTCAATTTATTTATTTTTAGAAAAACAGTATTCATTATTTTTTCACCACACCCAGTGCTCCATGCAATCCGTGCCCTCTATAATACCCACCACCTGGTACCTCAACCTCCCACCCCCCCGCCACTTCAAACCCCTCAGATTGTTTTTCAGAGTCCATAGTCTCTCGTGGTTCACCTCCCCATCCGATTTACCCCAACTCCCTTCTCCTCTTTAACACCTCATGTCCTCCATGCTATTTGTTATGCTCCACAAATAAGTGAAACCATATGATAATTGACTCTCTCTGCTTGACTTATTTCACTCAGCATAATCTCTTCCAGTCCTGTCCATGTTGCTACAAAAGTTGGGTATTCATCCTTTCTGGTGGAGGCATAATACTCCATAGTGTATATGGACCACATCTTCCTTATCCATTCATCCGTTGAAGGGCATCTTGGTTCTTTCCATAGTTTGGCGACCGTGGCCATTGCTGCTATAAACATTGGGATACAGATGGCCCTTCTTTTCACGACATCTGTATCTATCTTTTTAATCATGGGAAAATGAACATGTGGAGTTTACTGCTCTTCGTTTCTGAAGTGGTTATCCCTGGTTAGTGGGTATCTCTTCTATCTGGGGTAATTCATAGAAGTGGCAGTGATCACAATTAACCATCGAAGTGCAAGGAGGTTGTTTTTAGATAGATGGTGTCTGAATTCAAGCCACTTCCTAACTGAAATCATGTTCTGTGAAAGAGGAAAACAGGTTTTGGTGGATAGATAATCTTTTTTGCCTCATCAAAAATGTGCTAATTTTTATTTTCTGTTTTAATTACTTTTGAGAAGAGAGACACCTTAGATTCTTAACAACACTTTTCTTAAACAGTGTAGTGTTATTTCTCAAACACACATGCAAACATACACTTACACACACAAAATAGTTAACCTCTCAAGTAAAGCAATACAGTGATGGGACATTTTCCTTTGGAATTGAAAGAGGCATGGTCTGGTCTGCCACGTATTTAGTACTGTACAGGAAATTACCCTCCCCAGATAAGTGGTATTATACCAACTTATGTGATTGTGGCACAGTGAAAATTTATTACTTGGAGGTTTCCCAAGCAATTGCACTTAGATATTAGCCGAGGCTACATCCTTTGAAGGCTTGAATAAGTCTAAACGACCCACTTTTGAGATGCCCCACCCAGATGGCTAGCAAGTTGGTACTACTTGTTGGCTAGAGATATTGGCTCTTCTCTATCTGGGTCCCTCCATTACTGCTTCCATTTCCTCATAGTTTAGCAACAGACTGCCCCTTGCATGAGAACCCCAAGAAACCAGTACATTTTATAGCTTACTTTCAGAAGTCATACATCTTCATTTATGCCATATTTGTTGATTACACAGAGACAAAACAACACTGATTTAATATGGCATTTACAAGGGCATGAATCAATGGAGGCCATCTTAGAGATTAGCTACTAGATACAGGCAAGGGGAATTAATCACCTTTTGGGCATTGCAACCCTCAGAAATACTGGGACCAACCTGTTTGTGACTTTCATTGAGATGAGGTCTCCTGGTGTTAGTAAAAAGCCTGTTTGTAAAAAATTGCTCTACATATCAAATGTTGAGAAATATTTCCGAGAATCCTGTAAAATCTTATCAAGATGTCTTTGAGAAAAAAGTATTCTCTTTTATAGATAACAAAACTAGATGTTTCTCTTGGATGACTTAGTGGTTACACTAGTTCTACTGACTTGTCGTCTTTTTTTTTTTTTTTAAGATTTATTTATTTATTTGACAGAGAGAGACACAGCCAGACAGGGAACACAGCAGAGGCAGCGGGAGAGGGAGAAGCAGGCTTCCTGCAGAGAAGGGAGCCTGGCTCAGGGCTCCATCCCAGGACCTTGGGATCATGACCTGAGCTGAAAGCAGACACTTAATGACAGAGCCACTCTGGCACCCCCTAACTTGCCATCTTAATAGTAATATTTAACCTGACAAATATTAATTTAGCAAGATTTGTGTTCTTGTCCTGAAATTTTTACTCTAAATATGATATTAATAATTATCTTAAAATCAGAATATAATTACTGTTTATCAATTTTTTTCCTACATTTTAAAAATTCAGGGGTGCCTGGGTGGCTCAGCCAGTTGAGTGGCTCCCTTTGGCTTGGGTCATAATCCCAGGGTCCTGGGATCGAGCCCCGAGCCCTGCGTTGGGCTCCTGCTCATTGGGGAGCCTGGTTCTCCTTTGCCCTTTGCCCACTGCTCCTCCTGCTTATACGCTCTCACACACTCTCTCTCTGTCAAACAAATAAAAAAATTTTAAAAAACAAAAAAAATTAAAAATAAAAATTCAGTCAGACTCCTCTTGCCGTCTTTACAAACTTTTGCTCTATGCCTAATTTCTGATTACTCAAAAACATTTATTTGACAGTTATTTGTTTATTAACTTATAACCATCTGCCATGACATCCTTGCCTCTAATTAGACAAAGGGAGATTTATAATTTAGTTGCATAAAGTAAAATTTGGCACTGTCTTTATTCCTTACACATTTAATGGAGCACAGTGATGATGATATGACATCATCTTGTTGGTAACAAGAAGGGTGCCGATGATGATTGTAGGATGGTGTGATTTAAAAAAAGTAATGGTTCTTTCCATAGTTTGGCGACTGTGGCCATTGCTGCTATAAACATTGGGGTACAGATGGCCCTTCTTTTCATGGAGGGTGGGAGGTTGGGGTACCAGGTGGTGGGTATTATAGAGGGCACGGATTGCATGGAGCACTGGGTGTGGTGCAAAAATAATGAATACTGTTATATTGAAAATAAATTTAAAAATATGGAAATTTTTTAAAAAGGAGGAAAAAAAAGTAATGGTAATGATCTTCCTACAACTGTGAAATAGTTTTAGAAAAGATGTGCTTCTTACTGGTATTATCTCTTCATCATAATTCTGAGATAGATATTCATCCCATTTTGCATATGGAAAAAATTATAGTTCAGAAAGATTAAGTAATTCATGCAGCTTCACATATGAATCAAGTGCTTTGGAATGAAAAGTTAGTTTCTTTAGGTGATTGTTATGTATCAGTGTAGGTTCATCAATTGTAACAAATGTACTGCTTTGGTGGGGGATGCTGATAATGAAGGAAACTGTACATGTGTGAGCCAAGGGAGTACATGGATGCTATCTTACCTTCTTCTTAATATTGCTGTGAACATAAACATGCTCCAAAAAATAAAGCCTTTAAAAAAATTACTTTCAACATTGCATCACGCTTAACAGAGTTTCCCAGCTGTAAACATTATGAAGTATCTAAAGTATTATTCCTATTATCATTTTTACATTTCTTTATTACTACTCAGTTTTCAAAGTCTTTACATTTAGGTTCTCATTTTGTTTGTCCAATAGGTTAAGAGACAATGGTATTATCATCTCAGTAGTATAAATGAAAAAATGGAAGTGAAGAGGAGAGAATGAAGTCACTTGCTTAATGTCGCTAAATCAAATAGCTTTCCAAGTATAATCTGGTGACCCATGAATTAGTAGCATGGTAGTAATAATAAACCAGCTTCACATACTTTTTTACTGTAACAGTTCAGTCATTTTGATATATAACCTAATGGTTCAATTCCCACAGAGTTCTGCTTAAAATTCTCGCCTGCACAAATTTATCACACCGCAATAATTTAGTTTGTGTAACTGAAGAGATTGTTTAATAGCAATTTCCTTACTAATTTCTTTCTAATGACAAATTACTTTAATACAATAGATTATAACAATTCACCCTCTACCTTAAGCAATGAATAAATTGCTATTCACATATTGCTTTTCAGTTTTCAGTATTGCTTTTCGGTTCCAAATATTTATAATTTTCACTAAAATTTTGTGTGTTTTGACTTATTGGGAACATTGTATTATAAAAATGTTCCCAAATGACTTTATTGTTTATTATTCAACAAAGACCTTTTACAGTGTTGATTTCTTTTTCTGTGTAATTGCCTTTCTAGTTGCTCAGTATTTTAAATACTCATTGCACCAAGGGATTAGAGAATCAACCATGAATTATTAGGATCATAAATCCTAGTGACACATTTTGATTAAGAAGAGCAACAGAGACCATCATGTATGCTGTGGTACATTGGCCAAATCCTCTGACTTTGTCATTGAGATCATTATTTCTCCAGCTGCAAATTAAGCTGTTGACAAATCTCAAAACAGCCCCTCTCAGGGTATCGCTTTCTACCAAGAGAGCTTCCTTATCCAAGTCTATGCCTATTCTTGAGGTAAGCTGCATCCAATGAATGGCAACCTTGAGAGTACAAAAGCTCAGACCAAGTCTCCATTTGAGATACCTCTGAAGGGATGTCCCAGCTTCAGAGCTTCCATTGATATTCTGAGGGCTCTGTTGCAACTGTGTCACAATTTGATTTATTCCTCTGTTCCCGAGATGGTGTCTCAATAAATCTGCACAGAGGAGTGACTTATGTATATTTTTTCCCAGCTTAAAGAATGGCACTGGAGCTCAGCTTCTCCAGGCTTTCTCCTATGCCAGGGAGCTCTGAGACTGTTTATAACCAACAAGGTCTCTAGTGGTCTTAAAGTCTCCAGCAGGAGGGTAGCTTTCTTTCCCAGAAAACTCCATAAGGAATTGATATCCTGAATCCAGACTTTCAAATACTGAATACTCTTTGTATTTCTTCACTGATGAGACCACCTCCTCATATTTTTTGGGAGGAGAATATTCAATGTGGGAGAGGGGATTCTCCAAATCAGAACCTACAACAAAGCTCTTGGTTGTGGCATGAGATAGTGGGAAGATTGGGGAACCATATGATCTCTGTCTGCTGACCCTTGGTTATTTGAGCTAACTTTCCTCTCATAACAGCTATTCCCCAACCCATAGCATGTGGCATGAAATTTATCTGACCCATGGCACTAATAAAACCCACTGGGCATGACCCATACCTCCCTGAGTTATTTTCAAAAATAAATGATAAGATATATGAAAAAGTTCTTAGTCCATGGACCTGGCACTAAGTAAGTGTTAAATAACTTCTATTATAGTTATCATTATCAGTGTGGCTACCCTTTTATTTCTGATTGTTCTGGATGATTAAATCATTGATTTAATAAGTTATTTAAGTACCTACTTTATTTTTTTTTAAAGATTTTATTTATTTATTTGACAGAGAGAGATCACAAGTAGGCAGAGAGGCAGGCAGAGAGAGAGGAGGAAGCAGGCTCCCTGCTGAGCAGAGAGCCCGACACGGGACTCGATCCCAGGACCCTGAGATCATGACCTGAGCCGAAGGCAGCGGCTTAACCCACTGAGCCACCCAGGCGCCCTTAAGTACCTACTTTAAATCAGGCAGCACTGTAGAATATAGTGGTGAGCAAAACACAAAAATCTGTGTCCTTAATAGGGTTTCTATTCCATGGGAAGACAATAAACAACACATTATATAAATACATGTAACATGATAATGGGGACAAATTCAAATGAAAAAATAAAGTTTGGAATGGGCACAAAGTGTTTCAACTTGGGGCCATGAGGAATAAAGTGTGCTTTTAAGTAGAGTTGTCATTGGAAAGATTACTAATACTGTGATATAAGAGCAAAACCTCACAGAATAGGGAGAGTAAGCACAGGGGATGTGGTTAAGGGG
Source organism: Neogale vison (assembly GCF_020171115.1). Taxonomy (NCBI): domain Eukaryota; kingdom Metazoa; phylum Chordata; class Mammalia; order Carnivora; family Mustelidae; genus Neogale; species Neogale vison. The sequence goes on along the minus strand of NC_058093.1, from coordinate 174,765,261 downwards.
TAGGTGTTCCAATTAGGAGGAACAGGATGTTCCTTGCATGGCTCCTGGTGAGAAGTCTGTTGTGTTCTCTTTGCTTCTCTAAATTAAGGGTTTTGCTTGTTTTGCTTCGTTTTGCCTTTGACTTTCTACAGTTTGAATATGATATGCCTAGGTATATCTTTCCTTCCTTCCTTCTTTCCTTCCTTCCTTCCTTCTTTCCTTTATCCTGCTTGGTGTTCTTTGACTTCCCTGGATCTGTAATTTGGTGTCTGAATAAATTTTGGAAAGTTCTAAGCCATTATATTGCAAAAATGTCCTCTGTTCTATACTTTCCTTGCTCTCCTTCTGGTTCTCTGATTCTGTTTATGTTAAACTTTTTGAAGTTGTCTTGCATATCTTCAACAGTCTTTTCTGTTTGTTTTTGTTTTCTTTTTTTTTTTCTTGCTGCATTTTAGTTTGGGTAGTTTCTACTGATCCCCCTTAAAGCTCAGTGATTCTTTCCTTAGCCATGTCCAGTGTACTGATGAGCTCTTTTAAGGCATTATTTACTTCGATTGCTATGTTTTTTATTTGAATCATTTTCTTTTGGTCCTTTCATAGTTTCTGTATCCTGCTTACATTACCCATCTGTTATTACATGTTAAACTACTTTTCCACTAGAGCCCATAACATATTAATCATAGTTATTTTAAGTTCCCTGTCCAAAATCTGTGTCAGATCTGAGTCTGTTTCTGATGCCTGATTTGTCTCTTCAATCTGTTTTTTCTTCTTACCTTTTGGCATATCTTAAAATTTTTTTTGAAAGCTATATATGATGTATTAGGTAATAAAGTTTAAGGTAAATAGGCCTTTATTGCAAGGACTTACATTAAGCTGACTAGGAACTGGGTTGTGTTTAATGTCTATTCTAATTGTAGGGGCTAAAGGTTTCAACTTCCTCTAGTATCATTGCTTTTTTTCCTCCTGTCGTAACTCTGAGTATTGTCTAAGTATGCTCGTCAGAGACACTCTGTGCTTTATGGCTCTTTCTGTTGTAGCTCTCTATTGTTAGATCAGATCCTTGCTGGTGTAATGGAAAAGTATGGGCCAGAGGAAACTTTCTATTATCTTGTGATTAAATCTTGGCTTCTTCAGTGAGTCTCTATCTCTAGGCTGGGACTTCACAAAGTGTTTCTCCAGAAATACAGCTTCCCTATTCATTATAAATACAGGAAGGCTTAAGGGCACGGGAAGCAGGAGGAAATCCTTTTTCCCCAGGTGGTATATGGGTCTAGTAAGGACTTTAATCTGGAATAGTAGGACTCTGTCATGCATAACACTTTGGGTCTGTTTTATAGTGATCTCTATTCTTTTCCTCTTTCTCCCAGAACCAAAGGGGGATTTTTCTCAGATCCTCACTGTGACAACCTGATGGTGCTCCTGGAGGTAAAACCAACAAAAGTGTGTCTCCTATGTGTCCCTTCTTCTCATACTCACCAACACTCGGGCTTCAGCAGCTTGTCAAAATTATTATTATTACCCATGTACACAGCTCTAGTGGCTTCTGTTCCAGGTAAGCAGATATCAGCTAGGACTCTGCATTCTCCTGTCTCTCTAGATTTCAGGGTTGCACTTTGCCCTGTGACCTCTGTCTCTGATGGAAAAACCATTGATTTTCAGCTTTTTCTTATTGGAATGATGACTTTGATGTCAAGTTAAAAGTAAAGCTCCTCCAGGATTTTTTATTATTCTTCTTTACCTTAATTTCATTATGTTCCATTTATATTCTTTAGAATTTATTGAGGCTTGCTCTGCGACCAAGCATTTGATTAATTTTGGTAAGTGTATTATTCTCTACTTATTGGGAGCAATATTCTACTAAGATCAAATAGGCCAAGAATTGTGCTTTCTAGATTTTCTATATGCTTATTCATTTCTTATCTTCTTTTTCTCTTTTCTTAGAAAGGGAGAGAGAGGTGGAGGGCAGAGGAAGAGACTGAGAGAGAATATTAAACAGGCCCCACACCCAGCATGGAGCCTGACACGGGGCTCAATCTCACAATCTTGAGGTCATGACCTATGCCAAAATCAAGAGTCAGTTGCTTAATCAACTAAGCCACCCAGGCACCCCTCTGATCCTCATTTTAACCAGCTATTTTGAATAAGGTATGTTATCATATGCCACTCTCATGTGGGTTTATTTCTCTTTGGTTCGGTCATGTTTTATTGTATGTATTTTGAAGTTATACTATTGGGAACATACGCATCTTTAGAAATCGTATATTTTCCATTTGTTTTCCTAGTTTCTACAGTGACTACACCAGTTTGCATTCCCACCAACAAGGCACAAATGTTCCTTTTTCTCCACATCCCTCAACAACACTTGTTTTTTCTTGTGTTTTTAATACTACCCATCCTGAGAGATGTAAAGTGATGTAAAGTGATGTAAGATGTAAAGCAAGATGTAAAGTGATACTCATTGTGATTTTTTTTTGTGAATAATAACTGGGTTTTTTTTCCAATTTATTTATTTTCAGAAAAACAGTATTCATTATTTTTTCACCACACCCAGTGCTCCATGCAAGCTGTGCCCTCTATAATACCCACCACCTGGTACCCCAACCTCCCACCCCCCGCCACTTCAAACCCCTCAGGGAACCGTGAGAGACTATGGACTCTCATTGTGATTTTGATTTGCCTTTCCCTGATGATGAGTGATGGTGAGCATCTTTTCACATGTGTATTGGCCATTTGTATGTTATTTTGAAGAATGTTCATTTCAGGTCCTCTGCCCATTTTAATTGAATTATATGGGGGGGGTTGGTGTTGAGATTTATCAGTTCTTTATATATTTGGGATTGTATATGTCATTTACAAAAATCTTCTCCCATTCGGTAGGTTGTCTTTTTGTTTTGTTGATGGTTTCCTTCATGTGCAGAAGCTTTTTGTTTTGATATAGTCCCAGTAGTTTTTTGTTTTTTTTTTTTAAGATTTTATTTATTTGTTTTATAGACAGAGATCACAAGTAGGCAGAGAAGCAGGCAGGGAGAGGAGGAAGCAGGCTCCCTGCTGAGCAGAGAGCCCGCTGCAGGGGCTCAATCCCAGGACCCTGGGATCATGACCTGAGCCTAAGGCAGAGGCTTTAACCCACTGAGCCACCCAGGTACCCCTGGGGTCCCAGTAGTGTAACTTTTGCTTTTCTGTCCCTTGCCAGAGGGGACATATATAAACAAATGTTTTTACAGCTGATTTTAAAGAAATTGCTGCCTGTGTTTTCTTCTAGGAATTTTATGGTTTCAGGTCTCACATTTAGGTCTTTAATTTTGAGTTTATTTTTATGCATGGTATAAGAAACTGGTCCAGTTTCAATCTTTTGCATGTAGCTGTCCAATTTTCCCAACACATTTATTGAAGAGACTTCCATTGTGTATTCTCAATTTTTATTAATGTCTCTTGCCTCAAAGTCTGATTGGGCTGATTGATACAACTATACCAACTTTCTTTTTGTTTGAATTCTTTCGATGTACCCTTTCCTATCTATTACTTTTCAATGTTCTTATTTTTAAGATATGTCTTATAAGAATGATATGGTTGCAGTTTTATTTTTATCCAGGTAGGTACTGTTTTATTTTAATTTGAGAATCTAATCTTTTACATTTACTGATATATTTAGAATTATTTCTGCCATCTTACTATTTGCCCACTGAGTTACCTATTTTGCGTTTTTTATTTTTCTGGGTTTTCTTTCTTTAATTTAGGTGAATCAATTAGTTTATTATTATTCTGTGCCCCCTCTCTATTAGCATACTACTTATACCTTCTTTTACTATTTCATTAATGGTTGCTTTAGATTACAAGAATTTAAGAGTCCTTAACTCATTCCATTCTAAATGTTGATTTTTTGCCTTACCACATCTAAATAAGCTCCATTTGCCACTCTTTCATCTTTTCTGTAATATTGTCATGCATTTTACTTCTTGTGATGATGAGTTTTATGTGTCATCTAGCCTAGGCTCTATTGTCTACCGATTTAATCAAATACTAAGTATTGCCATGAAGGTGTTTTGTAGAGTAATTAACATCTTGAATTAGTTACCTTAAGTAAAGGGGATTGTCCTCCATAATCTGGGTGATATTTAACTAAGCAATTAAAAGACCTCAAGAGCAAAACTGGTATTTCCCTGAGGAATAAGAAATTCTACCTTTACCAGCTTTGCGGGAGTTTCCAGACTGCTGGCCCACCCTACAAATGTCAGACTTGCCAGGCCCACTTGTTTGTCACCTCTTTGCAATCAATTTCCCTCTGTATCTTGCTCTCTCTACTCATAATCAAGTATTTATAAAAGGCAAGATTTTTGTTGGCCATGCGTTTGCTACCCTAGAACAGTTTTTTCCACCTAAAAAGTATCATGAGATTGACTGATTACTCTTCACTACATTAAAGAAAGTGATGAAAGGAAAGAAGGATTTTGGAGGCAACTTATTCTTCACTGAGTGTCCTACTCTGGCCCATTACCAAGTGACCCAAAAAGCTGCTAGCTTTAAGTGGGGCCCAGAGCAAGGGGAGGCTCTACCACTTCTCCAGGTGGTCTAGCAGATTTGACAGTGCTTAAAGTGCCAGTGGCACAGAGAGATGATGTTTAGAGACTTTGGCGGGCCCTGCAGGTAGGTCCCAGGGAGGACCCAGGCCTTTGGAGCCAGTCCCTGCCACTCCCTATGGCTAAGAACATTCCTTTTGAAAAGAAGTTTTGGTTTCTTCTGAGACTTAGTGGAAACTGGACATTTTACAGCAAGCCATGAAGTTGCCACACAACCTGATCTGAGGTAACTTCACTCCCAATTCTCTGCCTTTCACACCAGGACTCCACTGAACCTCATTTTCCAGTATCAAGAGACATGCTGGCTCAATTTGTATACAAAGAATTTAATTTTATTCTGTTCTAGGGGTAGGATGGTCCTAATTGCCTGGCTCCTAAGAATGCAGGTGGAGATCTGAATGTCTCACCTTTTTATATATGAGCTTTCAACTAATTCCACTTATTCCAGCACTTTTATTCACCTCTTTTCTCAGGGATTCTGTTTACTTGATTTCCACTGGAAATTCTTGACAAATTCTTAGCCTTTAACTTTTTCTGTTCTCTGACTTCTTAACGACTACTCCACCTATTATTTGTCTTCTGAAAATTATTTTTTTTAATTTTTAAAAATTTTTTTATTTATTTGACAGACAGAGATCACAAGTAGGCAGAGAGGGAGGGAGGGAGAGAGAGAGAGAGGAAGAAGCAGGCTCCCCACTGAGCAGAGAGCCTGATGCGGGGCTCGATCCCAGGACTCTGGGATCATGACCTGAGCCGAAGGCAGAGGCTTAACCCACTGAGCCATCCAGGCGCCCCCATCTTCTGAAAATTATTTAAAGTCTTCCAACGTACCTGTCTCATCTCCAGTTGTTTTTGTCCTGGGTCATTTCCTTCATTCTTGGACATTTTAGTACGTTTGAGAGGATAAATTCATGGAACCAGTCTATCTTATTCATGTTATTGGCTTTTGAAAATGAGATTCTAATGCCATTTCTAAAGTTTTGAAAAATTTTTATAATGGGATAATAGAAAAGTAAGATAAATTAAAAGTTGTGACTAGCACAGGCATCACTAATATCAATTAAGGAGGAAAAGAAAAAGAATTTTTAATTTTATCAATTATTTAGAAGGAGCAACATAGTAAGAAAACAATCTGGGTCCTTTTCTTTGTGTTTTGTAACATTTGGACAAAATCTTCTCTTGGAGTTAGGGCAGTTTTGGCTTTTTTTTTTTTTTTTTTTTTTTTTTTCAGAATGAAAGCCTGACGTTTGCCTTCACAATCAATTCTTATTTCCTCCAATTTGGATCTGATAAATCTTTACTGCAAATGGCAAATGAGGTCAAGAGACACCTCAGGAGACACATCTTCAGTCTTCCACCAGATGCTCTTTGACACTCAGGGGCCTGGTAAGAATAGTCAGGAGGGAGACAGTAGGGAAAGGGTAATCACTTTCTAAAAGTTGTCTGGCTTTATGGCTTAAAATATTGGTGATTTATCAGGTCCTTGTCAGTTATAAATCTCCAGGAGTCTAAAACAATAAACTGCCATCAAGATAGAAGCCTATATTCAGGGACTACTTCTAGCCTGGAGCAGAGTATCTATTACAAATTTATATAATTTACAGAATTACAGAAATTTCTAAGACCTGTCTGGTTAAGAGGCATGTTCAGGTAACACAGAAATAAAAGTAATGATAAATATGTTGCAGGAAAGAATTAAAAAATCACACTATCTCAATAAACTGAATTATAGGAATAATCTAAAAATGACAGTATGTGTTGTCTTTTACATCTTCAAAGTTCAAGTTAATAATATCTACCATTTATTGAAAGTAAAATGTATTGTGCTAACCCAAGGTATTATGCTAAGGATGCGCATAACACATCTTTTTAAATTATAGCAATCCACTCAACAATTATTTTCTGAGCATTTGCTATGGACCAATCTCTATCCTTTGTGCTTAAGATACATCAGTAAACAAAACATTTAAACATCTTGGCCTTGAACAGGCCTAGAGATGACTATTGATTCTATTATTCCCGGTTTTTGGAGGAAGAGACAAAGTAAGCCATATTCTGTAAATCAAATTCTCCAAGCAGTTGAAGTGGCAGTAAAGAGTTCAATCCATTTTCTCGGTATCATGCAAGTTGAATTTTAACAAAACAAAATAATTATGTAAAGAAAAGAGGTAGTGTACAACACTTGTGAAATAGATAAATATAATTGACAGCAAACTCAACATATGTCAGTATTCTAATCAGGTTGACAAAGATCTACAGGAATAACATAATGGTCAAAAGCATGAGCTTTGAGATTAGACAAACTCAGTTTCTTTTTTTAATTTTATTATTTTTATTATTCTTTTTATAAACATATAATGTATTATTTGCCTCAGGGGTACACGTTTGTGAATCATCAGGCTTACACACTTCACAGCACTCACCATATCACATACCCTTGCCAGTGTCCATAACCAAACCATCCTCTCCACACTTCCCATCCCCCCAGCAACCCTCAGTTTATTTTGCAAGATTAAGAGTCTCTTATGGTTTCTCCCCCTCCCAATCACATCTTCTTTCATTTTTTCCATCCCTACTCCCCAAACACCCCACTCTGCCTCTCAAATTCCTCATATCAGGGAGATCATATGGTAATTGTCTTTCTCTGATTGACTTCTTTTGCTCAGCATAATACCCTCTAGTTCCATCCATATTGTTGCAAATGGCAAGATTTCATTTCTTTTGATGACTGCATACTATTCATATATATATATACATATATACATGTATATATGTATATATATATAGTCATTTCTTCTTTATCCATTCATCGGTTGATGGACATCTAGGTTCTCTCCAGAGTTTGGCTATTGTGGACATTGCTGCTATAAACATTCGGGCGCATGTGCCCCTTTGGATCACTACATTTGTATCTTTAGGGTAAATACACAGTTGTGTGGTTGCTGGGTCATAGGGTAGCTCTATTTTCAACTTTTTGAGGAAACTCCATGCTGTTTTCCAGAGTGGCTGCACCAGCTTGCATTCCCACCAACAGTGTAGGAGAAAGTCTCTAAATTCTTGCCAACATCTGTTGTTTCCTGACTTGTTAATTTAAGCCGTTCTGACTGGTGTGAGGTGATATCTCATTATGGTTTTGATTTGTATTTCCCTGACGCCAAGTGATGTTGAGCATTTTTTCATGTGTCTCTTGACCATCTGGATGTCTTCTTTGCAGAAATGCCTGTTCATATCTTCTGCCGATTTCTTGATTGGAGTATTGAGTTTGGTAAGTTCTTTATAGCTTTTTGATACAGTCCTTTGCAAATATTTTCTCCCATTCTGTCAGTTATCTTTTGGTTTTGTTGACTGTTTCCTTTGCTGTGCAAAAGCTTTTGATCTTGATGAAATCCCAGTAGTTCACTTTTGCCCTTGCTTCCCTTGCCTTTAGCGATGTTTCTAGGAAAAGGTTGTGGCAGTTGAGGTCAAGAGGTTGCTGCCTGTGTTCTCCTCAAGGATTTTGATGGATTCTTTTCTCACTTTGAGGTCCTTCATCCATTTTGAGTCCATTTTTGTGTGTGGTAGAAGGAAATGGTCCAGTTTCATTCTTCTGCACATGGCTGTCAAATTTCCCCAACATCATTTGTTAAAGAGACAATCTTCTTTCCATTGAATATTCTTTCCTGCTTTGTTGAATTAGTTGACCATAGAGATGAGGGACTATTTCTGGGCTCTGTATTCTGTTCCATTGATCTATGTGTCTGTTTTTGTGTCAGTACCATACTGTCTTGATGATGACAGCTTTGTAATAGAGCTTGAAGTCTGAAATTGTGATGCCACCAACGTTGGGTTTCTTTTTCAACATTCCTCTGGCTATTCAGGATCTTTTCTGATTCCATATAAAATTTAGGATTATTTGTTCCATTTCTTTGAAAAATTGGATGGCATTGTGATAGGGATTGCATTAACTGTGTAGATAGGTTTGGGTAGCATAGACATTTTCACAATATTTGTTCTTCTAATCCATGAGCATGGAATGTTTTTCCATTTCTTTGTGTTTTCCTCAATTTCTTTCATGAGTACTTTATAGTTTTCTGAGTACAGATTCTTAGCCTCTTTTTTTTATGTCATTTGAATTTTTTTTAATTTTTTATTTTTTATAAACATATATTTTTATCCCCAGGGGTACAGGTCTGTGAATTGCCAGGTTTACACACTTCACAGCACTCACCAAAGCACATACCCTCCCCAATGTCCATAACCCCACCCCCCTTCTCCCAACCCCCCTCCCCCCAGCAACCCTCAGTTTGTTTTGTGAGATTAAGAGTCACGATTCTTAGTCTCTTTGGTTAGGTTTCTTCCGAGGTATCTTAATGTTTGGGGTGCAATCATAAATGAGATTGTCTCCTTAATTTCTCTTTTCTTCTGTCTTGCTGTTGGTTATAGAAATGCAACTGATTTCTGCACATTGATTTTATATCCTGACACTTTATTGAATTCCTGTAAGAGTTCTAGGAGTTTTGGAGTGGAATCTTTTGGGTTTTCCCAAATACCATATCATCTGCAACAAGTGAGAGTTTGACTTCTTTGCCAATTTGGATGCCTTTAATTTCATAACCGTGGACCATGGTTTAAGGTAACCCTGATCTGAAAGCTCATTCTTTGGCTCTGTCTCTGCAGCCAGCTTTTCTGCTCTGATACCTGGCAGCTCTGCCACACTCAGACACCCGTGATCTTTCTGTGACCCTGCGGGACCTGAGACCACGCTGTCCCCACAAGGGCTCCACCCCTGCTTAGCCTCTGGAGTGATGTCCTTCAGTGGAGCAGACTTCCAAAAGTTCTGATTTTGTGCTCTCCCATTCTGCCACTTGCCAGGACCTGGCCCCTCCCACCATGTTTATCTTCCTGTGGCTTCAGATTCACTTCTCCATACATCCTACCTTTCAGAAAGTGGTCGATTTTCTGTTTCTAGATTTGCTGCTCTTCTCTTCTATCTCCTGTTGAGTTTATAGGTGTTCAGAGTGGTTTGATACCTATCTAGCTGAACTCCTAGAATCTGATGTCATTTCAGTCTGCTACTCCTCTGCCATCTTGCTTTGAGTCCCTGACAAACTTGGTTTCAAATCCTGGTGCCCCCATTAGCTGTGTGACCTTAAGCACATGTATTGCTTTTGTGGCCTCAGTTTGTTCAACTGTGAAATAAATATATACTTTCCAAATCAGGGTAAAGGTGAAATGAGCTAATATGTGATGTAATTAGCATGGTCTAAGCACATTATAAGTGTACAATAAATGGTAGCTATTAATCCTATGTGACACCAGTATATACATATTATTGAGAAAAGAGAGGTCTTAAAACTCCTTTTACACATGGCTTAGATGTATCAATGTTTTTTATTTAGTTCCAAAATTCACAGTTGAAAAAGTCTTCAGATAAATTGGAGATACCTAAGGGAGAGACTATGATATTGAAGGAATTTAATTCCAATTATCAATTTATTAATTATGTGATAATAATATTCAGGCACTGTGCTCAAGGCTATCACAGGAGAAATACTTTGCTTCTTAGCAAAGAGCCTGGAAGTTCCCCATGAGTGGACATAATAAATGCCCTCCAACAACTATGGGAGAAGTCATGTAAAATATTTACTCCTTTCCATCCTGGGAGCAATAATTAAGCAAAAGGCATTAAAACTATAAGCAAGCAGACAATAGAAGTTTGGATTTATATTAGTTAAATTATCTCAGGGTGAAAGGAACACATCCCAGGAACACATCCTATATGACTTCTTAGAAGGGCAAGGGAATTAAAGCATCAGACATATGGTAGGGACAATCATAGGATCTTTCCTGAGATGCTATGATTCTAATAAAAACAATTGAAATTTATACTTATGACCAAGTCTGGCATTTCAAGTATATGAGATTCTCATGACTATTGCTTCATATTCTCATAACATGCTATACTTTCTCCTAACTGTAGTAATTAGTTCTTCTCAAAAATAGGCACTGAAATGGAGTTAGGAATGCAAGAGGTTTATCAGGGAATAAAGTAAAGATCAAAGAGAAGGTAGCAGGACTTAACAGATCAAACTGTTAGCCAGCAATGAAAACCTATAAAGTGTGGAAATAAAAGAGGAGAGAAAAGGAAAACGGGCAGGGAGAGTCCCAGACAGTGAAGATCTCATCAAATCCTCACCAACACCAGGAAGAGGACACAGCCAAACATTAGAAGAGTTTCATGTTGAACAAAAATGTCCCCATCCCCACTGCCCACCACATTCATGCTCAGTCTTTGGCTGGTGGTTGCCTTGAAAGAATGTAGAGGCTTCAGATCAAGGGCAGACTGAGGCAGATCCCAAGGGTGCTGTAGCTGGATGCTGTAAGCTTACTGCATTCCTTGCTCAGTGAGAAATAAGCTCCTACTTACGGAAACCATGGGACTTAAGCTCCATGTTATCCACATCCCTATTTCACCACACTGAACAATTTGTTTACTTTCCTGTTTTCATGGATAAGCTACAGGATATCTGAATGTGACAACTGTGTTTTAATCTCCATTGTGTCTCTCATTTGTATATTGAATAATATCCACAGATACTCTACAGTCACTGTATCAATTCATAAATATAGGAGGAGCTATGTTGAGAGCTGTGGAAGGACCTAAAAAGGTGGCCTACCATGAAATTAGCAACCAATAAACCCATTAACCTTTAGAAACTTCTGGTATATACATTATTAACCAAATTTGGAAACACTTTAATAGTCAGATTTACTTATATGTTGGCTAAGGAATAGTTTTTACAACTATTATCATCTTCTTTATATAAAGATTATTATCATCTTCTAATATAAAGCAGAGTTTTAAAGTAAGAAAAATGGAGATAAGGACAATAGGGAAAGGGAATTGAGTAAAGTTCGATAATGTGGCTGCCAGAGGTGATGGGAGTTCTCCTTAAGAGCCTTGATGAAGGGCACCTGGGTGGCTCAGTGGGTTAAAGCCTCTGTTTTTGGCTCTGGTCATGATCTCAGGGTCCTGGGATCGAGCCCTACATCGGGCTCTCCGCTCAGCAGGGAGCCTGCTTCCCCTACTCTCTCTCTGCCTGCCTCTCTGCCTACTTGTGATCTGTCTGTCAAATAAATGAATAAAATCTTTAGAAAAAATTAAAAAAAAAAGAGCCTTGATGAAGAGTGTAGGATGATAGGATGCCAGATAGCATTTATATCAGAGAAATATTTTCATCCCTCTAGATCACTCCTCCACCCTGTTTTTTCCCACAAAAAGATGAGCCGTGTGAATGATGGCAACAATGTCCTGTGTCTTCTCACTCCTAGTTGAGGATCCTGGCAGAAAAGTGGAGGGAGGGAAGAGAGTTCAGGGAATTTGGCTCTTGGTTTTATCCTTGTGGAACTGCCTTTCTGTCAGGGTGGTGAACTCTATCACCTCTTCTTCTTGGTTTTGAGGATTATTCCTTTTCCTTGTCCTTTTAAGCCTACAACTGTAACAGCTCTGTTGCTTCTGGCCCTGGGTTCCTATACTTCTGGTAGGCCTATACATATGGAACCCCGTACCTTTGTACTTAATATGTGACCATGACCCTCACTGATACACAAGTTACATATATCAACCATTTTTCCCACAGATCTGACCTTCATGTATTGCAAGGGACTAAAACAAGTCTGTGGCCTATTTCATCTTCTTTGTTGCTGATCCAAAAGGTCAGACAGTTCCATCACTGGCTCACATTGATTTGTCCCAAATGAATGGACTTAGCGATCTGTAAGTCAAGAGAAGATTTGTTTTAGAGTATAATTATGGTCTCTGTAAACAGTTAGATAGATTGAAAGGCTGGGGCCAAGGCTAAAGGTATCCTGAATGCTAATGGAGTTCCCATGGCTCACAGGACCACTACCTTCACATGACCAAACTTTCTAGAGTTCAGCCCTCACTTTTCTCAACAAAGCCTCTGACGGAATTGAGTGGTATCTTCTTTTCACAATATACTCACATGTCCTATACACTCACATGTACAGAAAGAGAACTCAAGCTTTAAGTGCTAAGTATGAAGTTCCATACTTTTTAATGCGTGGACTCTAAACCCAGTATGAAATTCCCTTTTATTACACTGGAAAAAACCCACTATACTCCCAGAAGTCATTGAATCGTTAAAAATCAACAGAGTTTCAGTATGACTCAAGCTTTTAAAATCATCTGTTCCTTGTTAATTCAGATGACAGTTCAGCCTCAATTGTTAGATAAACAAGACAACAAACAAACAAACACTCACAGACTGCAGCTGAATGTAGATTTGTTTGCCCGATTCTAGCTTTCGTTTTTGTTATTTCAGACCATATTCATGACTGTGGAGTCAACACCATCTGACTTTATCTTCCTGCTTAAGTTTGTGTGTGTGCGTTACATCCCTAGACTAATTTATAGAAGCCATCTGTGAGGTTCTGACTGATACTAAAAAGTTAATGATTAAAAATAAAACAACTGATTACAAGTATCAATATGAAATTCCTGGTGCTTCTCATAGACTGAATATCAACAGAAATGAGTGACAGGAATTACGTTAATGACCATTTGGTGTATTCCCACCCTGCTGGACACTTGGGGCATGTATTATCAAAAGAGCAATGGAATTTAGTAGATAGGTCATTTCACAGTTCATGCTTATTTGGTCAGCCAGACCATTATTTATCTATTATGTTAGAAAAAAATGTTAAAAACTCTTTTTCAATTGACCAAATGTCATTGAGAGGGTTTTTATAAATTATTCATCAGAGCAGAAAGAACACCTTATTTCTTTTCCTAAAGTATATTTAAAAAGAAATTCTGTGACAAATTTCAGGGAAAGTAAAGAAAATAAAGAGGGAAATGTTCCTCCAACACAGATGCAACTTAGCTAGGTTATTTCTGAACTAAAGACCGTTTAATAAGAAACAGTGAAATATATTCTTTTTATCTGTTAATTTAGGTATATTCCCTCCAAAAAAAAAAATATCCAGACCATAATGGTTCCAAAGCCAGTCTGAGTCTCCATTAACTATCTTCAAAGTTTAAATACCTTAAGGAAAATTGGATATTAGTCTACAAGAATCCTGTTAAGTAGCATTAGATAATTAAAACAGAAAATGACAGCTAGAAGTGGGTGTCAGTCATAAGACATACCTAAAACATGTCTTTGTCTTGGGACTAGCAATGAGCGGAATCTGAGGATGTTAGTGTAAGATCAAAGAATCTGAGGATGTTAGTGTAATTTTTGAACACTGGTGGCAAAGCAATAGTTGCTATGTTGTGACAGAAAATTAGCAGACTGTTACCTGAACTAACACGGAAAATTGAAAGAGGTCATGGTCTTGGCTAAAGAGATTTCCCGGCAGATGTTTAACGTGCCACATCCTTCCTCTTGCTATCTGTGATTAAACATGTGGAGAGAAAGATATCCCAGAGAAGGCGCTATTCATATTCTAAGCACAATTTACAGGATACACAAATGAACTTGGCTCAAAATAATTTTTTCGTATCCTTGGTCCCTTCTGGTAAAGAAACTCAAATTTAGAAATGTTCTAGGACGCTATCAGTAAAGCATGGCTTCAGGAAAAAGATCTGAAGACTGAGGGTAAAAGATTATCGAGACATCCAAAAGATTTAAATCATGCCTATTTGGGCTTCTCACAATACTAACAATGAGCCCCTTAGGCATCTATGATAGAGAAGAAGAGATTCTCTAAAAATATTAAGTGTATGAATGACAGGCATTTTATATTCTTGACAGAGTTTTTAAGAATTGTGAAGATATTGTCCCACATATCAGTGCGATCCAGAGAGGGGCTTGTTTTGCAGATATTTGTAAGTGAGGCCTTTGTCCAACAGAGTTTAACCCAATAAGGATCAAAATGAATCCCCAAATCTGCATTGTGAGAAACACCAACGATTAAAACTAAAATGAATTAGAAACATTTTTAGATGGGAAGAGCTTCCAGAATCTCCCTGGAGATAGCAGTCTGAGAATCTCATGTGCAAATTCAGCTGTGGTTTCTGTGAGAAAGGAAGCACGACTCAGAGGAAATGCAAAGCCTGGAGAGTAGAGCCTAAAGCAGCGGCAAGGGAGGACCTCTAGGGAGCAAGACAGGTGCTAGACAAGAAACTGGCAAAGTGTGCTCAGCTGGGTTTCAAAACTGCAAGGACTGGTAACTGCAATGAGTTTTTCATCCAGTCCTTTTTTAATTGAAGTACTTATTTTTATTACACTATGCACGTGTCACCTTTGTATGTTGGTTGTATGCATATTTGAAGGGGGTGTGTAATCTGTCTCTTTAGTTCACCGATTCTTCCTAGCAAGGAGACAAGTACTTGGTCTTACCTGAGGAGCTTCATTTTTGCCTAGATATAACTTTGTTAACACAGTCCTGGGTTTGGGGCTTATGCCAAATTGGATGAAATATGGAGGGACAGGGTGAGTGCATTATTTATGTGGTAAAAATAGAAACTATTTTGACTACAGAATAAAGTGGCAGATTAAAGATGACTACAAATTCTTTCCTACCTCTCCCACTGAGTGGTGGACTCTCATTCCTTCTCCCATGAATCTATGCTGGCTGTGATAACTTTTTTGAATAACAGATTATAGAAGAAATGACATTCTGGAAGTTTTGGAACTAGATCATAAAATGTCCTAGAGTATCCACCTCGGTCTGTTGTAATGCTTGCTGTTAGGATACTTCCTTTCAGAACCATCCATGATGAGAGAAGCTCAAGCCACATGGAGAAGCCTGGTTGACAGGCCTAGTTGAGCTACCAGTAGAAAATACAGCATCATCTGTCAGCCATGTGAGAGAATCTTCCTGGATGTCCAGCCTTGTGGGTCCTTCAGATGACTCAAGCCATGACTTCCATTTGATAGCAACCACGTAAAAAATTCCAAATGAAGATCTAGCAGTTGATCCGAGTCAACCCAGAGGGCTAAGATAGATAATAAATTGTTTTAGGTCACTAAATTTGGGAGTTGCTTGTTATATAGCAGTATATAGGATATAGAAACATGAAGAGTATTATATAATACATTGTGTCTGTTTTTTAAGGAAAAGCTTTGAAAACATGGGGCAGTGAGAAAACTGATAAGAAAGGGTTGGAAACCTGTATAACTGTCTGTCCTATATATAAATAAAACTACAATGAAGTTCATAGACTCTGGGACACCATTGATTACAAAATGCTCCTTTCTTTTATATATCACAAAGAAAGGAAACCATGTTTTAATCTGTGGCATAATTCTTCCTTTTGAATTAGAATATCTCTGTAACTCTGTGTCCTTCTGTATATGAATAAAACATACAGTGAAGTTCATAGACTCTGAGACACCACTGATTGCAAAATGCTCCTTTCTTTTACATATCACAAAGAAAGGAAATCATGCTTTAAACTGTGACATAATGCTTCTTTTTGAATTAGAACTTCATGTTCTGCTCATGAAAGAGTTTTATACTGATTTGAGTATAAAATGTTTAATGATGTAACCCTTTTATAATATAGAAAAATGAAAATCTAGGTAAAATAAATTATTTAACTCTTTCACTGATGTTTGGTGATTTTTCATATATTTTCGTGTTTTATCAGGAGCTCCTGTGAAGTGGCATTTCTAAAACATGTTTTCCACTAGAGTTTCCAGTAATTTCTTGTAAGTCACTTATCCTCATTAGATAGATTTTGATATAGAACCTCTCTTGACTTTTACCAGAAGTTATCAATAGAAGGCTTTCCACAGAATAACCCAAACCCACATTCCTTCTTCAGATGAATCTAAAATGGTTTTATAAGGGCTCCTGGGTTGCTCAGTTGGTTAAACGTTCGACTTTTGGTTTTGGTTCAGGTCATGATCTCAGGGTCATGGGATTGGCCCTGAGTCAAGCTCCATGCTCAGCGGGGAGTCTGCCTGAGATTTTCTCCCTCCCTCTGCTCCTCCCCCGTGTGCTCGCTCTCTCTCTAAATAAAAAAATAAATCCTTTAAAAACATTGTTTTATTGACTAGAATATTAAGGGACTGCAGTTATCCATCAGGCTTATCAACTACATCACAATACTTTTCAGCAGGTTTATTCTTCAGTAATTCAAATAAATACTCACAAAGTACAACATGAACACATCCTTAGAATTCTATCAGGTTCCTGGCTCGCTATCTCGGATAGCTTAGGCAGGCTCTCTTCCTTCTAGTCCCCTGAGCACTAGTGGAATCTCTGTCTTGTTTGAGGGGAATCATTTTCCCTTCATGTTTATTTGAGAGGGTGTTCCATGCTATGGATTCCCTTCTGAGAACTGAGGCTTTTCTTGGAAACAATGTCTATAATTCAGTCCAATTGCTGTCTTTGTGAACAGCATTAATCAAGTTTACACATGTACAAGCAATGACATTTATGGTATGACCACTGTCTTATCAACAGTGATTGTGAGTTGCTATTGTTGCATATTTAAGTTTCAGAGATGTTAAAATGCAGAAAAGTTGTGTATCTTAAAATTGATGAAATATAGCAAATTAATATTTATATATATTTGTAATATAGTTACAAATATATGAATATGTTTTATACACATAATATACACATATATTCATACATATGTATCACATAAATAACATATAAATATGTATACTATTATAACATATATATTACACTATTATAACATATATTATATTATTACATATATAACATATATTATAACATATATATTATAATACATATATATTATATATAACATATATATGTATACTATTATAACAACACATAACATATATATGCATACTATTATAACATATATATACTATTATAACATAAATATGTATACTATTATAACATATAACATATATATTACATATATTATTATAACATATGTTATAATATAACATATAACATATATATGTTATATATTATAATACATATATAAATATGTATACTATTATAACATATATATAACATATATATGCTATTGTTGCATATTTAAGTTTCAGAGATGTTAAAATGCAGAAAAATTGTGTCTCTTAAAATTGATGAAATAATAGCAAATTAGGGGGGGACAAGATGGCGGGGTTCTAGGAAGAGTGGTCTTTTCAGCTGGTACCCCAAAGTGAGCTGATTACCTACCAAAGAACTCTGATCACCCATGAAATCAGCCTGAGATCAGAATTATACACGTCTGGATCTCTACAGGGGCAGAAGACGCCAGTGAGCAGGTAAAGCGGAATGGGAACAGCGGACTGATATCGGAAGATAAACAAAAGGGGGAGGGAGCCACCAGAGGCGACCGGTGCAAAAGTAATACCCCGATACGAGCGAGAGTGCCCTGCGTCTGGGGACCAGCATTAACTCGGAGACTGGTTGAAAGCACTCCAAAAGAGCAAAGGATCGCGGGGGCAAACTGTGGGAATCGGGGCGGCTAGGGACAGGGGCTTGAGTCCCCGGTCCCAGACGGCCTCCCCGGCGCGGAGGCAGAGAGAGTGCGGCGGAGAAACCGGCTCCTGGTCCCTAAGCCGCCAGCGTGCCCCAGAGCGCGGGGTTCCGGCTCCTGTGAGGGGATGGGAGCCGGTCTGCAGAACGCGCGCTAGCCCTACCACAAAGCTTGAGATGCGCGTGCACGTCGCTCCAGCTCTCCTGGGTTTCTAAGGCCCTGGGGCGCTTCTTGACCCGGGCCATTGTTTCAAAGTCTAAGCCTCGCGCCCGGGAAACTCTTCCCCGGACAGAGGCGCGCAAAAGCCCAGCCTGCGGCTTACGGACCAGCGCCCCGTTCTCAGTGCCCCAGACGCGCGCCCGACCCACAGCCGCCTCTGAAAAGAGGTGCGCGCAAGCCGGGCACTCCCAGCCCCGGCCAGCGGCAAAATCTCAGTGTGCGATCGCTGCTTGGAACCTCTCTGGCGGTCAGGAGCTCCCAGACAGCCGCCACTGCCTTGGCTTTGGGGACGAGCAAAAGATCCTGCGCCCCCAGGGTCTTTAACTTGGAACCTGCACTGCCAGCGTCCAAGGGGGAATTTATTCAGCTTCTGCACCCAGACTGAGGCTTCTGAGAAGGAGATCAGGAAGTGTTCCAGGGTGCACCTTGACTGCACCAGAGTTGATACATCCAGCTACATCTGTTCAGTCTTCTCCCACCAAAATGACTAGGAGGAGGAATGCCCAACAGAAGAAAAATACAGAGGATGGACCTTCCGCAACAGAGCTAACGGCTATCAACATAGACAATATGTCGGAAAGAGAATTCAGGCTAACAATTATCCAGGCAATAGCTAGGTTGGAGAAAGCCATGGATGACCAAACAGAATTGATTAGAGCCGAACTGAAAGCAACCAGACAGGATGTTCACAATGTTAGGGCGGAGCTTAAAGCTACCAGGGAGGAGGTCCACAATGCTCTCAATGAGTTCCAATCCAATCTAAACTCTCTCAAAGCTAGGGTAACTGAGACAGAAGATAAAATTAGTGATCTGGAAGACAAACAGATAGAGAGAAAGGATCAGGAGGAAGCCTGGAACAAACAGCTTAGATCCCACGAAAGCAGAATTAGGGAAATAAGTGATGCCATGAAGCGTTCCAATGTCAGAATTATTGGAATTCCTGAAGGGGAGGAGAAAGAAAGAAGTCTAGAAGATGTCGTGGAACAAGTCCTTCATGAAAACTTTCCGAATCTCGCGAATGAAACTAGCGTTCATGTACTAGAGGCTGAACGGTCTCCACCCAAGATTATACACTCCAAAAAAACATCACGACACCTGATAGTCAAATTGAGAAATTATAATTGTAGGTATAATCTCTTGAAAGCTGCCAGGGCAAAGAGGCTCCTTACTTACAGAGGGAAGCCCATCAGAATAACGTCAGACCTGTCCACAGAGACCTGGCAAGCCAGAAGAGGCTGGCAAGATATATTCAGGGCACTAAATGAGAAGAACATGCAGCCAAGAATACTTTATCCAGCAAGACTGACATTCAAAATGGATGGAGAGATAAAGAGTTTCCAAGACCGGCAAGACTTAAAAGACTATGCAACCACCAAGCCGATACTGCAGGAAATATTAAGGGGGGTTCTATAAAAGAGGAAAAATCCCAAGAATAGCATTGAACAGAAATATAGAGACATTCTACAGAAAGAAAGACTTCAAAGGTAACTCGATGTCAATAAAAACGTATCTATCAATAATCACTCTCAATGTGAATGGCCTCAATGCACCCATAAAACGGCACAGGGTTGCAGATTGGATAAAACGACAGGACCCATCCATATGCTGTCTACAAGAGACCCATTTTGAACCTAAAGATACACGCAGACTGAAAGTGAAGGGGTGGAGAAGCATCTTTCATGCCAATGGGACTCAAAAGAAGGCTGGGGTAGCGATTCTCATATCAGATAAATTAGACTTCAAACTAAAGACTGTAGTCAGAGATACAGAAGGACACTACATAATCCTTAAAGGGACTATCCACCAAGATGATCTAACAATTGTAAATATCTATGCTCCCAATATGGGAGCAGCCAATTACTTAAGAAAACTGTTAATCAAGATAAAGAGTCATATTGATATGAATACACTAATCGTAGGTGATCTTAACACGCCTCTTTCAGAATTAGACAGATCATCGAAGCAGAAAATCAATAAAGAAACAAGAGCATTGAACGACACATTGGACCAGATGGACCTCATAGATATATACAGAACATTCCACCCTAAAACAGCAGAATACTCATTCTTCTCAAGTGCACACGGAACCTTCTCCAGAATAGACCACATACTGGGTCACAAATCAGGACTCAGCCGATACCAAAAGACTGAGATTATTCCCTGCATATTCTCAGATCACAATGCTTTGAAACTGGAGCTCAATCACAAGGAAAAGTTCCGAAGGAACTCAAACACCTGGAAGCTAAAGACCACCTTGCTTAAGAATGCTTGGATCAACCAGGAGATCAAAGAAGAACTGAAACAATTCATGGAAACCAATGAGAATGAAGACACTTCGGTCCAAAACCTATGGGATACAGCAAAGGCGGTCCTAAGGGGAAAATATATAGCCATCCAAGCCTTGCTCAAAAAAATTGAAAAATCCAGAACACACCAGCTGTCTCTACACCTTAAAGAACTGGAGGATCAACAACAAATCAAACCAACTCCACACATAAGAAGGGAAATCATCAAGATTAGAGCTGAGATCAATGAGGGAGAAACCAGAGATACAGTAGAACGTATCAATGAAACTAGAAGCTGGTTTTTTGAAAGAATCAATAAGATCGATAAGCCACTGGCTACACTAATCCAAAAGAAAAGAGAGAAATCCCAAATTCATAAAATGATGAATGAAAGGGGAGAGATCACAACTAACACCAAGGAAGTAGAAACAATCATCAGAAGTTACTACGAACAGTTATATGCCAATAAGCTTAGCAACCTAGATGAAATGGATGCATTCCTGGAAAAATATAAACTACCAAAATTGAACCAGGAAGAAATCGACAACCTGAATAGACCGATATCTAATAACGAGATTGAAGCAGTGATCAAAAATCTCCCAAAAAACAAGAGCCCAGGACCTGACGGATTCCCTGGGGAATTCTACCAAACCTTCCAAGAAGAAATAACACCTATTCTCCTGAAGCTGTTTCAAAAAATTGAAGCAGAAGGAAAACTTCCAGACTCTTTCTATGAAGCCAGCATTACCCTGATCCCCAAACCAGGCAAGGACCATACCAAAAAGGAGAATTTCAGACCAATATCACTGATGAATATGGATGCTAAGATTCTCAACAAGATCCTAGCCAACAGGATCCAACAACACATTAAAAAGATTATCCACCATGATCAGGTGGGATTCATCCCTGGGCTACAAGGATGGTTCAACATTCGTAAATCAATCAATGTGATACAACAAATTAATATGAGAAGAGAGAAGAACCACATGGTCCTCTCAATTGATGCAGAAAAAGCATTTGACAAAATCCAACATCCGTTCCTGATTAAAACGCTTCAAAGTATAGGGATAGAGGGAACATTCCTGAACCTCATCAAATCTATCTATGAAAGACCCACAGCAAATATCATCCTCAATGGGAAAAAGCTTGCAGCCTTCCCGTTGAGATCAGGAACAAGACAAGGATGCCCACTTTCACCACTCTTGTTCAACATAGTATTAGAAGTCCTAGCAACAGCAATCAGACAACAGAGAGAAATAAAAGGTATCCAAATTGGTAATGAAGAAGTCAAACTCTCTCTCTTCGCAGATGACATGATTCTTTATATGGAAAACCCAAAAGACTCCACCCCCAAACTACTAGAACTCATACAGCAATTCAGCAGCGTGGCAGGATACAAAGTCAATGTGCAGAAATCAGTGGCTTTCTTATACACTAACAAGGAAAATACAGAAAGGGAAATTAGAGAATCGAATCCATTTACTATAGCACCAAGAACCATAAGATACCTGGGAATAAACCTAACTAAAGAGGTAAAGGATCTATACTTGAGGAACTATAGAACACTCATGAAAGAAATTGAAGAAGACACAAAAAGATGGAAGACCATTCCATGCTCTTGGATCGGAAGAATAAACATCGTTAAAATGTCTATACTGCCTAGAGCAATCTATACTTTTAATGCCATTCCGATCAAAATTCCACCGGCATTCTTCAAAGAGCTGGAGCAAATAATCCAAAAATTTGTATGGAATCAGAAGAGACCCCGAATCGCTAAGGAAACGTTGAAAAACAAAAATAAAGCTGGCGGCATCACCTTACCTGATTTCAAGCTTTATTACAAAGCTGTGATCACCAAGACAGCATGGTACTGGCATAAAAACAGACACATAGACCAGTGGAACAGAGTAGAGAGCCCTGATATGGACCCTCAACTCTATGGTCAATTAATCTTCGACAAAACAGGAAAAAATATACAGTGGAAAAAAGACAGTCTCTTCAATAAATGATGCTGGGAAAGCTGGACAGCTATATGTAGAAGAATGAAACTCGACCATTCTCTTACACCGTACACAAAGATCAACTCAAAATGGATAAAAGACCTCAACGTGAGACAGGAATCTATCAGAATCTTAGAGGAGAACATAGGCAGTAATCTCTTCGATATCAGCCACAGCAACTTCTTTCAAGATACGTCTCCAAAGGCAAAGGAAACAAAAGCGAAAATAGACTTCTGGGACTTCATCAAAATCAAAAGCTTCTGCACAGCAAAGGAAACAGTCAAAAAAACAAAGAGGCAACCCACGGAATGGGAGAAGATATTTGCAAATGACAGTACAGACAAAAGGTTGATATCCAGGATCTATAATGAACTCCTCAAACTCAACCCACACGAAACAGACAAACACATCAAAAAATGGGCAGAAGATATGAACAGACACTTCTCCAATCAAGAAATACAAATGGCTATCAGACACATGAAAAAATGCTCATCATCATTAGCCCTCAGGGAGATTCAAATTAAAACCACATTGAGATATCACCTTACACCAGTTAGAATGGCCAAAATTAACAAAACAGGAAACAACATGTGTTGGAGAGGATGTGGAGAAAGGGGAACCCTCTTACACTGTTGGTGGGAATGCAAGTTGGTGCAGCCTCTTTGGAGAACAGTGTGGAGATTCCTCAAGAAATTAAAAATAGAGCTTCCCTACGACCCTGCAATTGCACTCCTGGGTATTTACCCCAAGGATACAGATGTCGTGAAAAGAAGGGCCATCTGTACCCCAATGTTTATAGCAGCAATGGCCACAGTCGCCAAACTATGGAAAGAACCAAGATGCCCTTCAACGGATGAATGGATAAGGAAGATGTGGTCCATATACACTATGGAGTATTATGCCTCCATCAGAAAGGACGAATATCCAACTTTTGTAGCAACATGGACGGGACTGGAAGAGATTATGCTGAGTGAAATCAGTCAAGCAGAGAGAGTCAATTATCATATGGTTTCACTCATTTGTGGAGCATAACCAATAGCATGGAGGACAAGGGGCGTTAGAGAGTAGTAGGGAATTTGGGTAAATTGGAAGGGGAGGTGAACCATGAGAGACTATGGACTCTGAAAAACAGTCTGAGGGGTTTGAAGTGGCGGGGGGGTGGGAGGTTGGGGTACCAGGTGGTGGGTATTATAGAGGGCACAGCTTGCATGGAGCACTGGGTGTGGTGAAAAAATAATGAATACTGTTTTTCTGAAAATAAATAAATTGGGGAAAAAAAAAAATCATTAAAGTCAGGCAATGGGAATTTAAAAAAAAAAAAAAAAAAAATGTTTAATCTTGAAATGTATTCCCCAAAATGAAAAAAAAAAAAAAAAAAAAAAAAAAATAAAAGGTAATTTTATTTTTTTTAGGTAAAAGGTAAATTTATTTTATTTTTTTTACAAATATTCAGATTTTATTATAAATAAAATACTGTTTTTTTTTAAACATAAAAAAATGCCAAGTGTTGCATTTTATTCACTACCCTGGAGAGCAAGACTGTAGAGATTAAGGCAAATAGCTAGAGTGAAGGCATATACCAAAGGGCCACCGTTGAGGTTACAAGGAAGAATCCCAGGGCACAGCTGGACGCCCCACCCCCCGCCAGGACATGCAGCATTCTGCAGCAGCCGCCCTGTCTGTTTCATTACATAAAATACAGGTAACTAGAACTATACAATAAAATAATGTATATTGCAGGAGTGTAATGCAGGTATTGTCTTATAAAGAGATTTTATTTTAAAAATAAAATTCTGTTTAAAAATATACTACACAGATGGAGAAGGAGAAAAGCAACAAAACAAAAGACTCCAAATTTCACTGCAGCCTAAGACTGACTGGTGTGAGGCTGACCCCCAGGCTAGAGGGAAACTGTCCTGGCAGTTGATCTATGGTCCTTGTCCCGCAACCTTGAACAGAATGTCTCTGTTAGGAGGTGGCCACTTAACACGAGGAACCGGCTAGGAGATGCTGATATGAAAACTTGGCAACAGAAGAGGCCTGAGAGAAGCAGGAGATAATATAGAGATAATTAGAGATAATTATTTGAAGATATAATTATCTTAGCATAATTATTGAGATAATTGTTGAAGCAGGAGATAATTATTTGAAAAAAAAAATGTCTTGGGACAAAACCTAGATGCAAAAAAGTTGTAAAAGGTTTATGAAGAAAAATCTTCACAAAAATATTTTTTAGGTATGGTCAGGACAGACTAAAATTAAAATGAATTTTAAAATGTAACACATCAGCATAATAAATCATATGAAATGACTCCATGTATTCTAGACTACCAAAAGAAAAACGTCATTAAGATTTTTATTAAAAGTTTTAATGTTGTCTAAAAAAAACAGAGGAAAGGCAGTTGACTGATAACTGATAGTAAGTTTTAAAAAACTGTACACACACAAAAAAGAGGGCCTAAGAGAATAAATAGTTTTGTCTTAAAAATATCTGGTTGCACCAGAACTTGAAAGAAAATAATAAAAACTAAACTTGAGGGTATTTAGTAAGTCATAAAATGCTTGGGGAAGGTGACCTTTATTTGTCTTGGTTTATAGGTTTAAAAGAGAACAATAAAATATGTTGGAAATTTAACCATATTAGATCAGCTTTGATGGATGTATTCACAAGAAAAAAAAAAAGACTAAAGCCCTGTGTCATGGCAAATCTATATTGGTGATCCACTCAAGTAAATGTTGACTATTATAAAACTAAAAAAACACTGGTATAAAAAATCTGCTTTCTCTCTGTTCAAAAAAAACACAAAGTTTTCTTAGATTAATTGATCAACTGTTAAGGAGAGAATATAAATGGTTTTCTCTTTGCTTGCCCAGAGAAACCAGTTTCTGTATTTTGTTTTATCCGTAATCCTATTTAAGCATGTGCTTTAAATCTTAAATTTCAGCAATTGTCAACAAGATTTTAATTGTAAATGAGATCTCTTTGACTCATAAGGCTTTTCCTTGGTATGCTAATTACTCAAAAAGTACAATGATAAACCTTGGTTTACATATGGGTAAATGCTAAATTCTATGCATAAACTGTAAAATCATATCTATTCTGAATTTTTGTCATTTATAATTATTTTAATTCTCTTATAAAATAAATTCTGCCTTAAAGAAAATTCATATGGGAGACTTCCAGGACAAATACAGTTCTTTGATATGTTGAAATCCTGAAACTAAAATGGATAAAAATTTCCAAAACTAACTAAAACTACATTCAAACTAAACCAGAATTAGTAACATGGGACCTCAATCCCTGGCGAATGAAGGACTACTGCCCCAGGGAACCCCCTGACTGGAACCCAAACTCTGATAAAGGTAAGGAGAGTCTATGTTTCTACCACCAGGCCCTGCTGGGAGGCTCCATGTGACTGCAAGGAGACCCATAAATTTATCTAAAATTAGTGTGGTGACTCAAGATAAGGATGAGTCTCCAGGGGCTTTTCTAGAAAGGATTATAGAAGCCTATAAAATATATAGCCTGATTGACCCTGAGGCATCCAAAAATCAGAGGGCAATAAACCTTGCCTTTGCCAGTCAGTCAGCCCCAGGTATAAGGAGAAAACTTCAGAAAATTGAAGGATTTAAAGGAAAGAATTTGAGTTCATGGTGATGAAGTTCTCGAACCTAGGTGAGGTTCGGTGGGGTGAGGTTCGGAGCCGACGGCTAAAGAAAGAATTCTTAAGACGTCTCTGGTGCAAAAAGGTGGTTTATTAGAGCACGGGGACAGGACCCGTGGGCAGGCAGAGATGCGGCCGCCCCGAGTTGTGAGGGTAGGCGTGTTATATACCTTGCGGTTGGGGGGTGGTGGTGAAGGGATGGGAGATTTCAACAGAGCTCTCACGTGCTAAGGTGGGCCTACAAGGTGCCGGGGGGAGTCCTTGCCCTTATGGCTTGATCAATGTCGTTTTTAGGTCAGGCATTAACATCAAGATAGTTGGGAGATTCTTAGTGGGGTATTATGACCCTGCTGTCATTCACATTCCCTTCTACCTCAATCTCCTCTAGTTTATGGTGGGGAGGGGGACATTAGGGCTTCAGGAAATGAGAGTTATTTGCCTCTGGAAATTTGTGCTATTGATAAGGTAAACTCCCTGTTTAGATCTCTAGGATACCTGTAGAGCAAGGGAGATTCCTGTTCTGCAGGATTGCGATCCCTGCAAGTTAACTATTTATCGTTTTATGGCAGTCAGGGGTGCCTGAGGAATGCTACACATATGGAGGGGAGCGGGTGAAGAGGGGGTACAAGGCGCCAGCTTCTACTCTGTCCTCAGCCAGCCTCCTGCTCCCTCATCAATGGGAATAGCAGAAAAGGTGTTTAACAACAGAGATACACAAGAAGATGAAAAACAGACTAGAAAAATAGTTAAAGTTTTGGCATTATATGAGATGGGGAAAAAACAAAGAAAAAGAGGTCAATGAAAAGGAAAAAGACAGGTAAAAAATGGTCAATGGAAAGAAAAGCCTAAGTATAGAAAAAAAAAAAAAAACTTACGAGAAGTATTAGCTTCAGATCAGTATACTTACTGCAAGGAAAGAGAGCCCTGGGCCAAGGAGTGCCCCAAAAAGAAGATGGCAATGCTGGCCACCAGAGACTAAAGGGACCATGGTTCAGAGCCCCTCTCCAAACCTCGGGTAAAAACTCAGGTGGAGGGGAAATCAATTGATTTTTTGATGGACATGGGAGCCCAATTTTTATCATTACTAGAGCCTATGAAAAAATGATCTGAAGAGAAAGTCTGGGTACAGGGGGAAAATGGCACAAAAAGACATAAATAAACAACAGAAAGGACCTTAAATTTGGCCTACGGCTGTTCGCATCAGCTCTCCCTCCCCTGGGAAGCAAAGGAACGGATCTCCATAAAACACACCTTTGCTTCCCGTCAAAAGGCCGAAACTGGGGACTACCGACCCATTCAGGACTTGCGGGAAGTTAACAAATGGATTAAAGATATCTACCCAATGGTGCCTAACCCCTATACCCTACTCTCCCTCCTGAGCCCCAAGAGAACCATGTATACTGTCTTAGATCTCAAGAATACAAGAGAGTCTTCTCAACCCCTCTTTGCTTTTGAGTGGTCCAACCCACAGAAATTGTTCCAAAGCCAGCTCACCTGGACAAGAACAAACGCCCAAGTGATGGGGTATCAGGCCCTCCTCCTCAACAAACCGAAAGTGACTTTCTGGTCCCCGGTGGTGCTAAATCCAGCCATGTTGCTGCCAGAGGAGCTGACTGACCACAGTACTTGCTAATAGCCACTGAGGACTATAAGTCATGCTTGCGGGGGACAAGCCACTTATTTAAGCTTTGATCTCCAAGAAGGAGTGCGTTCACTGTCTGAGTCCAGGAAACAGGTAACCAACTGATACCCCCCCCCACACACACTACCGCGGGGAGGTCCTAACCCAGGTCACAGGAATAAGGCCGGATCTCAGAGACACTCCCCTCCCGAATGTGGAGATGACTTTGTTCACAGATGTAGCTACATGGTGGATGAAAAGAGGTATGCGGGGGTTGTGATGATTTCTTCAGAGCAGGAACTCTAAAAATAAATTCTGCCTTAAAGAAAATTCTTTAAGGGGTGGCTTAGTGGGTGGCTCAGTGGGTTAAGCCTCTGCCACACATCTCTAGGAACAACAGGTATGTCTTTGCTACTCTCCATATGCACAGGGCTATTTATAAAGAAAGGGGCCTATTAACAGCAGAAAAAAAAAATTAAAAACAAAGAAAAAATACTGGCTCTCCTCCAGACTATTTGGGACCTGAAAGAGGTGGCCATTACGCATTGCCTGGGACACCAAAAGGGGACTGATCTGATTTCAAAAGGAAAGCAATTAGCAGATCAAACAGCAAAGCAAGCAGCCAGGAAAATGACTCAAAAACTGGTTACACTCCCGGCTCCAGCCCTACCAGAAAAACCAGATTTTTAGAGGAAGATTTAAAATATTTACAAAAATGGACTAAATTAGACTATAAAGGGGACTGGGCTAGGACCAGGACAAAAAAGTTAATTCTTCCTCGAAGACTTAAAAAAAAAAAAAAATTAGTAAACCAAATACATCAGGATACTCACTTAGGGACACGGAGACTTAAAAAACTCAAGGGCAAGCAATTTCAGGTATCTAAATTGGGGTATATAGCTCAGGATATAGTTAATAGATGTGCTCAATGTCAGGCAGTAAAAGCGGAAAAACTAGGATGGAAAAAAAAAAAGAGAGAAAGAGGTAAAAAACCTCTGAAATAAAATGTTAGTTTTTGTAGATACCTCTTCAGACTGAGTAAAAATTTTTTCTGCCAAGCATGGAATGGCAGAAATAGTAGCCAAAAACTACTAAAAAAGTAATTCCTAGGTTTGGGTTGCCTCTCACGATCGGGTCAGACAACGGCCCAGCGTTTTTGAGTTCAGTCTCATGGGCATTGGCCAAGGCCATGGGCACTAATTGAAAACTACACTGTGCCTACTGGCCCCAGAGTCCCGGACAGGTAGAGAGAATGAGCCAGACTCTTAAAGAAACCTTGACAGAGCTAATTCTGAAAACTGGCGGTGGATGGATGGATCTCCTTCCCTTTGCCCTCCTTAGGGCGCGATGTACACCCTACTTTAACAAGGTTACCCCATTTAAAATAATGTTCAGGAGACCCCCTCCACTCTGCTCATGGCTACAAAAGGTTGCCCTAATAAAAATGACAGATCAGTCTGTATTCCAGTCACTGCAGGCACTACAGTCTGTCTTAAAAAGAGCCCACGCAGGGATCCGAACTGCCTACAATGAGATGGAAATAGAGGTAAAACCACATCCTTACCAACCCAAAGACTTGGTTTGGATACGCCGCCATCAAATGAAAACCTTGAAGTCTCATTGGAAGGGACCGTTTACTGTCATCCTATAGAGGATCCGAAGGATTCCAACATCTTACTGCAGGAATAAAATGGACAAAACCTGCTGTTCCCATCCTAATTCCAGCACTAAACTGATTCTTTAAAAAGTCAAAGAATTGACTAATCTCCAAAGAAAAGGGGGGGATGTTGGGGTCAATTCCATGTTAAAACATGTTAAACCCCTAGGGCCTGCCTGGGCCTACTTAGCCATAGTGACTCCATGTTGCCTAGGTAGATATTTTGTTGTTTAATAAATGCCTCAACAGTTATTGATATTGGTTCAGGTAACTGTTGCTAAAACACACACTTAAAACAAGGCCATTTTGTTTATATCAGTTCCAGGTAACTATTACTAAAACACATACCTAAAACAAGGCCATTTTGTTGTTTAACAACAGTTACTAGTATCGGTTCCAGGTAACTGTTACTAAAACACACAGGTAGGAGACATCCAATCAGCCAAAGCCACATATGCAGATGTCTTTGATTGTGCCCTATAAAAACTCGCCTGTAAGACCAAGGGGCGTCGCTCTCTTCGGAGGCGGCCCTGGCTGGTCAGTCTGACTTCTAATGCTTGGCATAGAATAAGGCTTTGCGTAACTTTGTCTCAGTCTCATTCCTTTGATAACGGACCCAACAAAGTGAGGGAAATAATAACCAATATTTGGCCAACTTGTGACAAATGCAGTATTGCAACGCATTAGGGAGATAGTAGTCTTTAATAAATGATGATGAATCAATTCATTAAATGTATAGAAAAAATAAAATTCACCCCATCTCAAAAAATACAAGAAAAAATATTAATTAAAAATGTACCATGTCATGGGGCGCCTGGGTGGCTCAGTGGGTTAAGCCTCTGCCTTCAGCTCAGGTCATGATCTCAGGGTCCTGGGATCGAGCCCCGCATCGGGCTCTCTGCTCGGCAGGGAGCCTGCTTCCCCCTCTTTCTCTCTCTCTCTGCCTGCCTCTCTGCCTGCTTGTGATCTCTCTCTGTCAAATAAATAAATAAAATCTTTAAAAAAAAAAAATGTACCATGTCAGAACATGTTGGAGCAAACATAGGTCTTTATGACATTGAAGTTGGCAAATATTTTGGAGAGAATTAAAAAGCTGTCTGTACATGTAAAAGAAAAATTTGATAGTTTGAACTAATTTAAAATGGAGAAATTATCTTCATTAAAAGCCATCACTAAAAAATTTGCCATGAAGAGAGTAAAAAGCCAAGTCATTAGATGGGATGTTATATTTGAATACACATCTTTGACAAAGTGCTCAGATCCAGATTAAACAAGAAGTAACTTCAAGTTGGGGAGAAAAAAGAAAATTAATTAAGATAGGCAAATTTAAATGTACACTTCAGAAAATGATTATGCCTCAAATTATATGAAAAGTTGCTCAACAGAACTAGTAATTAAGGAAATGCAAATTAATACCATAATAAATTACTACACTTATTAATATATCTTAGAATAGAAGGGCCAGGGTTGAGAATATATATTGGTACACACCTCTGCAAATGTTTTTGGCCATATCTATGAAAGCTATGTATATCCTACCCTTTACCAACAATTTTAATTTTGGATAGAATGGGGTGGAATGAGTGACATCGAGTAATTTATTCATAGTAGTCAAAAAATATGTCAATTCAAATGTGCATCAAGTATACAAAGAGTGAATGTAGTAAAATTATATAATAGAACTCTACAAAACAATAAGAATAAAAGAATAAATTCCTGCTATAGCAACTATGAGTCCATTTGGGCTGCTATAAGAAAAATGCCATAGACTGGATGGCTTAAACAACAAGCATTTATTTCTCACAGTTCTGAAGGCTGGCAAGTCAAAGATCCAGGTGCCTGCATATTTGGTATCCTGGTTCATAGATGGCTGTCTGCTCCCTGTGTCCTCACATGGTTAAAAAAAAAAGCAAGAGAGGTCTCTGGAGTCTTTTGTAGAGACACCTATCTCATTCATGACCATTCCATTCTTATGACCTAATCACATCTCAAAGGCTGCATCTCCTAATAGCATCACATTGGAGGTTAGGATTTCAACATATGAATTTTAGGAGGCTAACACATTCAGTCTATACCAGCATCAGAAGAATGATTCTCACAGTCATAATGAGAAGCAAAAATAGCTGGAAATAAATGGATAGTTTTATCAATGGTATGATTCCATTGATATGAGGTTTAAGAGCAGCCAAACTTATTCTCTAATAATTAAAGCTGGAATATTGATTACCTTTGGATGAATGGAATTATTACTAGATGTACAAGGGAGCCTTCTGAGATATTTAAACTATTCTGTAACTTTATCTGAGTTGTGGTTACGTGAATGTATGCATACATGTAAATTCTTCACATTGTACACTTAACCTGTATATATATGTCAGTAAAGCATTTACAACATAATGTAATTTTTATTAATGAAGGCAAAAAATATATAATCATATTAGTAGATGCAAAAAACAGCTTTGATAACATACTGTTCCCTTTTATGATGATAAAACAATTTTTAAATTCCTCTTAATAAATTTTAATAGAGGGCAAATTCTTGAATCTGGTAACAGATAGTCCCTAAAAACCTGTAAGGTGCCTCATATTTAAGAGTGAAACATTATACTGTGATTTATCTAGTAGTGTTAATATAGAGGCTGCTTTTGGGCAACCAACTTGAACAAAGGAAACCTGAGTAGAAGGGCTCACAATAACCCCCAACCCTGTCTGAATACAAACAGGCCCATTAGATGACCCATCTCAAAATAGCCATAAGCCCTAGCTGACCAATGGGATACTTATACCTAGACGAAAAAAGGGAAATTCCATACATCCCCATACCTCCTCACCTTTCCCCTTTAACTACAGCCACCCACCATTACCTCTTGGGAGACTGCTGCTCCCTTGTGGTATATTCAATAAACTTCTATTTCCTTTGTTCTGTCTTGTGTGAATTCCTCAGCTGGTTTCCACCCAGTTGGGTCATCCCACATTTGGTGGCCCCCATTTGATAAGGAAAAACACCACATTAACTACTTTGAATTTACCTACTAAATTCAGAAAACAGTTAAGGATGATCTTTAACATTAGTATTTTACTGAAAGTTCTATCTAACCCAGTAGTACTAGAAAAATAAGTAAAGGTATAAAGTTTAGGAATAAGAATTAACATTATCATTATTTACAGACTATGTCATTCCTTATTTTTAAAAAAAAAGAAAAATTGAGTTGCTGATTCTGATTTCAATAAAATATATCAACCTAATTATTACATATTGCCAACAAATTATTAGAAAATGTAATTTCACAAAAACACATCATTTTAATAGCAACTAAAAGTGTAAGATTTCTAGGAATTATTATAAAAAGATTTATTTATAGTCTTAATGGAGAAAATTATAAAACATTTATTTAGTGAATTTAAAGCAGATCCATGTAAATAGATACATACAGTTCAGAAATAACAGATTGCAGGGTTAAATTAAAGTTCTTATTCTGAAAGATTTAATGGGGCTTTCAAATTTATTCTAAATTTTTGTGGAAAGACAAAGGAGCATGAATATTTAGAAAAAATTTCAAGAACGATGTGTGTTTTGGAAGACAGAGGGGTTTGTTTTTTCAGATAAATATCTAGTCTCACTTAAATTTAAAATAAGATTGTGTGGTACAAGTATAATTATGGAAAAATAGACTAGCAAAATCAAATTTTTAAATGTACAAAGAGATGCATGCCTTTATGAAAACTGGATAAATGAGAGATGGAGAATTTGATAAGTGATTGAGTGGAAAAGAATGAACTATTAAGAACATGGTACTGGGCAAATGGTTATCATATGGAGAATATTGATTAGAAACATGGATGTGCCATAATTAATTAAATTCCAGAATGATAAAAGATCTGGTTGTGAAAAAGGAGAATAGCTTCATGAACTTGGTCTGAGAAAGGTGTTTTTTGTTTTGTTTTGTTTTATTTTTAAGGTACTGGATATTTAAACCACATGGAAAAGAAAGTTAATTTTTCACATTAAAATGTAAAATTTCTGTGTATCCATGCATGAGAAGCACCATGAGTGAAACAATAACTTGCACATTGACACTAGCAGATTTCATATAGAGACTTACTATTTACTGAGCAGTTATTATGTGTTGGGCATGTTTAGAGTTCTAGGGATAGAACAGTTAACAGAAGAGACAAAGATGCATGCCCTCATGGAGGGAGCTTTCATCCTAGCCCACAGCTGGTATGCAGTAAAATCAGGGTTTGAACCTATTTTTGCCAACTCCAAAGTTCTGCTTTATGAAGTAATGAATAAATTGACATTCTGTGTTGATGCATCACTTTATGAATATGAGCTTGGCAAATATGGGTTCATCCCTGACAACTGGATCCACACTCAGTTAAGACCGAATCTGAAACTGCAAAGATCAAGCTTTTACTTATAATGAATTCTCTAAAGAAATGAAAGTAATCCTGAAATGATTCAGCCCTCAGAAAACAATCAATCTTATACTATATTAAGATACAAATGCATTAGGAACTCATATAAATAAATAAGAAAAATAATGGGAAATGTGCAAACAAAAGGGAACAGGCAATTGATTAATAAAAGAGGATCATTACTAATATAAAACATACTTCATCTCACTAGTAGTCAGGTAACTTGATATTCAAAACAAAAGGAGATACTGTTTCCTACTCATCCAACTGGTAACACTTAAAGTCAGTCAACTCAAGTGTTGCAGGAGATGTGAAGCAATATAAACTCCTATGCACTACTGGTGAGAGTGTAAATTATGCATCATTCTTGGGAGAGAGCAAAGCACTAATGTTTAATAAAGCTGAACCCACCCATACCTTATGACCAACCACATCCAATTCTACCTGTGTAGCTTAAAGACATGTACAAGAATGTTTGCTGTAATCTTGTTTACTATAAACATAAAAAAGGCCAACTATGCAGTAATAGAAAAATAGATATATACACTATAATCCAGCCATCGAATTAAAAAAATGATAATGAATTACCTAGAACTCTTTTGGTCAATAAGGATAAATGTCATAAACATAATTTGGAACAATATCCATAATTTGGAACAATATCAATTTGGAACAATATCAAGAAAAAAATGCTTTAATTGTCCTATTACATGAATTTAAGAACATGCAAAACTTTACTATGTATTGACTATGAATTCATGAATACATAGTAAATGTAAAAGAATGAGAAATCCTAATTATGACAATGTTTTCCTTTTTGAAGAAGGAAGGTAAATCCAATTGAGGAAGTGAATTGTACAGTTTTTGTTAAAATTTTTGTTTTTGTTTCTTAATCTGGGTAATATGAATGTATATATTTATATACATGTATAATTTATATTATTATTTATATATCCTGAATGTCAGAAATGTTATATTTTTAATGCATACAATCATAGATGGTTCTAAAAGTTTGTTTTTATTTTCTCTTCCTAAATGCACCATTTCTTAGTGTTACAGACACAAAGTCCAGTGAGTCAATTAAACAAAAATAGTTACTTGCTGATCTATT
Source organism: Neogale vison (assembly GCF_020171115.1). NCBI lineage: Eukaryota > Metazoa > Chordata > Mammalia > Carnivora > Mustelidae > Neogale > Neogale vison. The sequence goes on along the minus strand of NC_058093.1, from coordinate 174,730,308 downwards.
TTAAGATATGAAGCTAATATTGAATTTTGTAATGTACTAGGATTTTAAACTGTAGCCACAGGAGACGTTTCAAGGGATGATACCACTGACTTATTAAGCCATAAGTGTAGAAACATCCCATAAGTTACCTATTTTGATGGTGCATCTAATAAAGAGGGATATTACTGTTATCCTTAAAGAACAGCACAACATACCCAAGGTTATCCAAATCCAACAGTCACTGCTCTCTTCCAAAACAAACCATGTTATCCAAAAATAAAGAGTTGTGATATGTTTTCTGAAGGAATAATATTATATCCACATTTTAAAACTTTGGTACAAAATTGAACATATGGGAAACTTTTACAAAATGCAAAATGGGAGGCGCATTAAGTAAAACACCTAGGTATGGAATCTCAGTATAAATATGTTGAAATATATAATTCCCCAGGTGTTTCCAATGTGAAATCCCAGTTATGAGACATTGATTAATGCTATTAATGTCCAATAAAGTGAAATTACATTACCTGTGCTTACATTGATCTTTGTGTGTTCTTCAGAAGGATTTTTGCTGGACTCAACGCCATGATTATGTAAAAGACCATGCTTAGAAAAAGAGCCTGAAGAAATTCAACATACCCTACGTATACCTTTGTTCTTTTTCCTGCATTCTAGCTCCCTGTCTTTTTACATAGCAAATAAGTCACAGAACATTTTTCAGAGACTATTTCATCCTAAGAACTGGTAGAGTTTAGAATTAATTAAGGAGTCCTTCAGAAATTAATATCTCATTCTGATAATACAAGTATTGATTATTCACCTTCTATTTGTCATTTTTAGTAGTGATTGATGACCTTATTTTTTAAATTTTGTGTATTATAATTTTAGAGCCAGTAATAAAACACTGATACATAATTAATAGGGAAAAAAAGAAAAATCAGTAACCTCTCCACAAGGTGAATACATTTAAACCTCAAAATATTTAGTTCACTTTCCCAACCAAGAATAAATTAAGGAACAGAAAATAATACATTTCAGCTTCATATTAATCATTTAGAATCACCACAGGGCCAAAACCCATCATCCTTTTCATAACTGCCTAAGTTCATAAAGTTTCAAAAGAACAGCCACTTACTCAAATTCAACCCAGGAGCTGTTTTCATCATAAAGGTAATGGGGTTTGTACCTAGTTCCTTTCAGTTAAAAAACAAAACCAAAACAAAAAATACCACTCCTCCCTTTTGCTTCTGTTTGATGCTCTGTGTATCAAAGGCCAACAGGTCCACTTTACTGGAAGTCTACCTTGTCAGTTAATTTGTATCACTGAATGGTTATATATTTAAACCATGTATGTATGAGAGGCATCCTATCAGTAAATCCTTAAGGGTGTCAAATGTCAAAATAATAACAGGTGTGCTGATACATAGTCAACATACATTGCGAGGTAGATGTCATTTATTCCTTCTAATAACCTTGTAAGATAATTTGAATATATGGCTGGCCCTTGAACAACATGGGTTTGTACTGCCTGGGTCCACTTATATGTGGACTTTTTCCAATAAATATAGCACAGTACTGTAAATGTACTTTCCCTTCCTTATGGTATTCTTAATATTTTCTTTTTTCTAGCTTACTTTATGGTAAGAATACAGTATATATTACATAAACAAAATATGTGTTAAATGTTTATGTTATCAGTAAGACCACAGGTCAATAGTGGGCTATTAGTAAAGATTTTGGGGGGTCAAAAGTTATACATGGATTTTCAACTGAACGGGGGTTGGCGCCCCAATCCCCATGTTGTTCAGTGTCCACTGTATTAGCTTTCTGAGGGAGAGACATGGAAAAAGAAGCACACTAAAGACAGTATCATCATTTGAGAGACACATATAATTTAAAAAAGGAAAAAGAGAAAGTTTTCTACAAAATGACAATAATAGACGAAAGATAAATTGTCAGAAAGAAAAAAAGAGAACTGTATAAGAGAAATGATCTACAAGTCAGAGGAGGAACATCAATAAATGATCTTTGGAGGTGGGGATGAAACAGCATTTTACCACAAGTCAGCCATGTCCCAGGAGTTTTAGATTTTAGATGTATCCTGTCAAAAAATCAACTGCCCTGTGTGGCAGGAAATTCTTTTTTCAGTTTATTGGTGATACTGTTTTGGTTAGTTAAGACTTCAAAATCTGTTTAAATAAGAAATATAATGTGTCATTTTACATCTTAGTCCATTTATGTGAGAAAAAAAGAAGTACCAATGATCAGCTTCTGGATTTTCAAAGAAAATATCCAAATATTTATACCTTTGAGAAAACAGATATCAACTTAAATATTATTTCAGGGCACCATGTTATTAAGTAAAGTAATCAATTGAAATGCACACCTTTTAGAGTTTAAAGGTTAGTTTAATAAGACACAACAACAATATCAGAAGTCTGGTGATTTTACAAGTTCTCATTACTGAATTTAAACTTCTTAAGAATAATGCTTTGATGTAAAATATCTGATTTTCTTGCAGGGGTAAAATTTTTATTTCACCTTTTATAACCTTTTTTTTTTTAAACCAGTGACTAGAAAGCCTTATATTTTAAGACTAAAAACTGGAATTTCTTTGCTTAGCCCCAGGGAAAAAAAGAGGATGGCTGGAAAACCCAATCCCTATGATATTGAAAGGAAGAGGTCAGAACATGGTCACTAAGAAACAGCAGGTGGAGGATGTAATGGTTTAGAGCTGAATTGTTTTGCATCTATGTAAGTAATGCACAAATGTCTGTAAGTAACAACACTGTTTAGGGACCTATGCCTGCCTAAAGCCAAAGCTTATGCTAGCTCAATTATCCCTTGCCCTCACATATCCAAGGAGATAATCAATGGACATAGCCCAGAGAATGTAAGACAAACTAGGGAAGAAAAAAGGGGGAAAGTGTCAGAAATCTGACATGGAGGAAACAATAATGGGGTAAGAATTCAGATTCAAAACCAAAGGGCAAATGGGAAAATAATGGAAGCTATAGTTTCATTGACATGGCAGAAATACTATAACCTGAAAACCCACCCACAACTTATGAAATGCTGGATTCCATATGAAAATTAATGTATAGCCAAGCTTTCAGGAAAGAAAGGAAAATAAAGGATGACAAAAATGAAGCAGAAATGAAAATGAAAGTGGAAAGTACATGAGGTGATGCTGTAGCAGCCTTGGACTTTGGATTTGGAAACTGGGAACAAGAATCTTAACTTTCTTCAGGAATAGATCCTGAGCATACATGAGGGGGAGATTTGAAACTGGGCACTCCTTACATAAAGTCAGAACTTCAAAGGGCTTCACACTCCATGAGAGCATTTACTAGTTTTCATTTACCAATATATCTGTATATTGGAATATATGCCTTAGGTATAGAAATAGATTAGTCAGAAAATTGACTCTGAAATAAACTTACTCCTCAAAATGGCAGTTGCTCTGAGATGTACAATTGGCCAAGAGTATGTGTATACTTTGCAGGAAGTCTGATGTCAAAGAACAAAGAGTTTATCAGACCATATTTGATTCCCCAAATCACTAAGAGTACTTCCCACTTCTTCTCTTGGAAGGTATTTCAATCAGGTTAATATAAGTTATGTGGCTGTAACAAATAATGCAGAAATTTTCTTGGAATACAAAAAGAAACCTTTATTTCTTGATAGTATAAAAGGATTTCATCCCTAGTCTCATTAGTGGCTGAAGGAGAAATCCTTCTTTGGGAGATGCTTTCCTTATCCTTGAAGAGGTAAGTAAATTCCAAACATATGCTGACTCTTCCATTGGAAGGCTTGCCCCTGTCACACCTACTTGTATTTCATTTGCTGAAATTTCATACACCTAAGTCTGACCTGAACAAATAACATAACCTACCAAATGAATGAGTGAGGGGGTAAGGCAAGAGATACCTTATAGTGTCAGTTTGTCCATACAGAAGAAAGGAGCCAGAGAAAAAATCGGCCCCAAGATAAGAGTGACCGATATTTGTATTCATGTTCATTTGTAGGGAGGTAAGTGGTTATAAAATGAAATGAGATTACTATCCCAGACAATACAATGGAATGTAGAAAAGTGATTAAAAATGAATAATATTTTTAAGAGGAAGGAGCACGAATGTTTGGCACTTAAATTTTTATGCATTTAAAATTCTTAAGTATAATAAAAACTTAGAAATTAGATACAGGAAAATTTAAAAAGGGAATAAATTAAATTAGAGCAAACTAATAGAATACTGGCAGTAGATGGAGGAAGTAAATGAAAAGCAGGTTAATTGAAACCATAACACAAGATGGTAGATGTAAATGCACATGTATTAGGAAGCATAATAAATGTAAATAAAGCAAACTCAGCAGTTAAAGTCCAGAGAGAACCGGACTGGACAAAACAAAACAAAAATACCTGCATGTTATTTTCCTGAAATGCAAGAACATAGAAAATATGAAAGTGAAAAAAATATATCAGGCCAATACTTAACCCATATACAGATAGGAAGTTGTGTTCATATCAGACAAAAGAGACCTTAATATATAAAACCCCTGATTTCTGAGGTAAGATGGTGGAGGAGTAGCGGACTGAAATGACATCAGGTTGTGGGAGTTCAGCTAGATAGTTATCAAACCATTCTGAACACCTACAAACTCAACAGGAGATCGAAAGAGAAGAGCAGCAATTATAGGAACAGAAAATCAACCACTTTCTGAAATGTAGGACATGTGGAGAAGTGAATCCGAGGCCATAGGAAGATAGACACGGGGGGAGGGGCCGGCTCCCAGCAAGCAGTGGAGCAGTGGAGCACAAAATCAGAACTTTTAGAAGTCTGCTCCACTGAGGGACATCACTCCAGAGGTTAAGCAGGGGTGGAGCCCTCACAGGGACAGTGTGGTCTCAGGACCCACAGGGTCACTGAAAGATTGGGGATGTCTGATTGTGACAGAGCTCCCAGGTATTGGAGCGGGGAAGCCGACTACAGAAACAGAGCCCAGGAATGAGCTCTCAGCTCAGGGTTACCTTAAACTATGATCTATGGCACAGTCAGACCACTGCTCTTTGAGCAATGACCCCACAAGTGGCAGATCAAGAGAGACTCACCTTCCTTTTCTGGAGGCAGAAATCTGCTGGGTTGGAGACTCCAAATGGAGCTCTGCATCATAGAGAGAAACACTTGGTCATAGGCTGGGTGAGCACAGAGTGCAACCAGAGACCAGGGAGATGGGAGTGATTTACCCCTTTTCTCTGAGGGCGCACTGAGGAGTGAGGCCCCAGGCTCTCCGCTCCTCTAGGCTGGAGATTGGGAGGCCACCATTTTCATTCCTGTCCTCCAGAGCTCTACAGAAAGCATTCAGGGGAACAAACAAACAAACAAACAAAAAACCAAAAAAAAAAAAAAAAAAAAAAAAAAACACCACAAAACCAAACCAAACCTCCCAAGAGCAAACCCGAGCAGATTACTTACCCTGGGCCCTGGCAAGGGCTACGCAATTCTGCCTCAGGCAAAGACATTTGAGAATCACTACAACAGGCCCCTTCCCCAGAAGATCAGCAAGAACATGGAGCCAAGACCAAGCTCACTTATCAAGGAGAATAGCAGAACTCCAGAGGTAGGGGAAAGCAATGCATGGATTTCATGGCTTTTTTCCCATAATCCTTTTAGTCTTGCAAAGTTAAATTAAATTTTTTAAATTTCATTTTTCTCTTATTCTAATTTTTTTAACTTTTTCTCTTCCTCTTAATTTTTTTAAACTAGTTTATCTTAACAATACCTTTCTAAAAAATTTTTTAAACCTTCATTATTATAGTCATATTTTATCCTTCTATGTATTTCACCTTATTTTTTGTATACACATGGGTTTGTTTTTTTCTAAAAAATTTTGGGATACAATTTCTTCCAATAGACCAAACTATACCCTAAATCTATCACAGGGCTTTGTTCTAGTCTCCAGCCTGAGCACATTCTCTCCCTGCTTTTTTTTCTTCTTTCTTTTTCCAACAAACTTTCTTATCAATTCCTTTTTAGAATTTTTTGAAATTTTCATCTTTACAGTCATATTCCATCCCTTCATTGTGTTTACCCTTATTTTTGAATATATATGTTTTACTTTCTTTAAAATTTTGGGAGGTGGTTAATTCTTTTTTTTTTTTTTTAAGATTTTATTTATTCATTTGACAGAGAGATCGCAAATAGGGAGAGAGGCAGGCAGGCAGGCAGAGAGAGAGAGAGGGAAGCAGGCTCCCTGCTGAGGAGATATGGGGCTTGATTGCTGGACCCTGAGATCATGACCCAAGCTGAAGGCAGAGGCTTTAACCCACTGAGTCACCCAGGCACCTCAGGAGGTAGTTTCTTCAAAGAGACCAAAATACATCCAAAATCAAGTGGATGGCTTTGTTCAATTCACTATGCATATATATATGAATTCATATATATATATGAATTCACCATTCATATATATATGCATAGTGAATTGAACAAGTGTATATATATACATATTTGAAAATTTGAAATTCAGAATTTCAAAATAAGAAAATATATATAAATATAGAAATATATATATATATAAATATATATATTTACTTATTTTGAAATTTACTTACTTTGAAATTTCTTTTTACCTCCTTTCTTCTCCCACCAGTTTAGGGTCTCTTTTGACTTGGTTAGCATACATTTTTCTGGGGTTGTTGCCACATTTTTAGTATTTTATTCTCTTGTGCATATATTCTTCTTATCTGGATAAAATGACAAGGCAGAAAAACTCTCCACAAAAAAAGAAAGAAAGAAAGAAAGAAAGAAAAAGGAGCAAGAGGCAGTACCAATGGCTAGCGACCTAATCAATGCAGACATTGGTAATATATCAGAACTAGAGTTCAGAATGATGATTCTCAAGGTGCTAGCTGGGCTTGAAAAAAGCATGGAGGCTTTAGAGAAACCCTATCTGGAGGAAAAAGCCCTTTCTGGAGAAATAAAAGAACTAAAATCTATCCAAGCTGAAATCAAAAAAGGAAATAATGAGGTACAATAAAGAATGGAGACTCATACTGCTAGGATAAATGAGGGAGAAGACAGAATTAGTGATATAGAAGACCAAATGACAGGGAATAAAGAAGCTGAGCAAAAGAGAGACAAACAACTACTGGACCATGAGGGAAGAACACGAGAGATAAGTGATATCATAAGATGAAACAATATTAGAGTAATTGGGATTCCAGAAGAAGAAGAAACAGAGAGAGGGGAAAAAGGTATATTGGAGTGAATTATAACAGAGAATTTCCTTAATATGGAAAAGGGAACAATCATCAAAATCCAGGAGGCACAGAGAACCCCCCTCAAAATCAATAAAAATAGGTCCACACCCCGTCATCTAATAGTAAAACTTACTAGTCTAAGTGACAAAGAGAAAATCCTGAAAGCAGCTCAGAACAAGAAGTCTGTAACATACAAAGGTAGAAATATTAGATTGTCAGCAGACTTATCCATAGAGACCTGACAGACCAGAAAGAACTGGCATGATATATTCAGAGCACTAAATGAAAAAAAAATATATGCAGCTGAGAATACTATATCCATCTAGGCTGTCACTGAAAATAGAAGGAGAGATAAAAAGTCTCCAGGACAAACAAAAGTTAAAAGAATTGGCAAACACCAAACCAGCCCTACAGGAAATATTGAAAGGGGTCCTCTAAGCAAGGAGAGCCCAAAAGACCAGAAAGGAACAGACACAATATACAGTAACAGTCACCTTACAGGCAATAAAATGGCACTAAATTAATATTTTTCAGTAGTTAGACTGAATATAAATGGGCTAAATGCCCCCAATAAAAAGACACAGGGTATCAGAATGGATAAAAAAACAAAACCCATCCATATGCTGTCTGCAAGTAACTCATTTTAGACTCAAAGACACCTCCAGATTTAAAGTGAGGAGGTAGAAAACAATTTACCATGGTAATGGACATCAAAAGAAAACTGGGGGGGTACAATCCTTATATCAGATACATTAGATTTTTTTTAATAAGAATTTGGTTTTTTTTTTTAATTTCTTTTCAGCGTAACAGTATTCATTGTTTTTGCACCATTAGATTTTAAGCCAAAGACTATGATAAGAGATGAGGAAGGACACCATATCATATTCAAAGGGTCTGTACAACAAGAATATCTAACAATTTTAAATATCTATGCCCCTAACATAGGAGCAGCCAGCTATATAAAGCAATTAATAAAATCAAAGAAACACATTGACAATGATACATAATAGTAGGAGACTTTAACACCCCCCTCACTGAAATGGACAGATCATCCAAGCAAAAGATCAACAAGGAAATAAAGGCTTTAAATGACACACTGGACAGATGGACATCACAGATATATTCAGAACATTCCATCCCAAAGCAACAGAATACACATTCTTCTCAAGTGCATATGGGACATTCTCCAGAATAGATCACAACCTGGGTCACAAAGCAGGTCTCAGCCAGTACCAAAAGACTGAGATCATTCCCTGCATATTTTCAGAGCACAATGCTATGAAGCTAGAACTCAATCACAAGAGGAAAACTGGAAAGAACTCAAATACATGGAGGAAAAAGAGCATCCTACTAGAGAATGAATGGGTCAACAGGGAAATTAAAGAATTGAAAAAATTCATGGAAACAAATGATAATGAAAACACAACTGTTCAAAATCTTTGGGACACAGCAAAGGCAGTCCTGAGAGGAAAGTATATAGCCATACAAGCTTTTCTCAAGAAACAACAAAGGTCTCAAGTAAACAACTTAACCCTACACCTAAAGGAGCTGGAGAAAGAACAGCAAAGAAAGGCTAAACCCAGCAGGAGAAGAGAAATCATAAAGATCAGAGCAAAAATCAATGAAATTGAAACCAAAAGAGCAGCAGAACAAATCAATGAAAGCAGGAGCTTGTTCTTCGAAAGAATTAATAAGATTGATAACCCTTGGCCAGACTTACCAAAAATAAAAGAGAAATGACCAAATAAATAAAATCATGAATGAAAGTGGAGAGATCACAATCAACACCAATAAAATACAAACAATTATAAGAATATACCATGAGCAACTCTATGTCAGCAAATTTGACAATCCGGAAGAAATGGATGCATTCCTAGAGATATATAAACTACCAAATCTGAAGCAGGAAGACATAGAAAACCTGAATAGACCCATAACCAGTAAGAAGATTAAAGCAGTCATTAACAATCTCCCAAGAAACAAGAGCCCAGGGTCAGATGGCTTCCCAGGACAATTCTACCAAACATTTAAAGAAGCATTAATACCTATTTTCCTAAAAATGTTCCAAAAAATAGAAATGGAAGGAAAACTTACAAGCTCATTTTTTAAAAGATTTTATTTACTTATTTGACAGACAAGTAGGCAGAGAGACAGAGAGAGGAGGAAGCAGGCTCCCTGCTGAGCAGAGAGCCCAATGCAGGGCTCGATCCCAGGACCTTGGGACCATGACCTGAGCCGAAGGCAGAGGCTTTAACCCACTGAGCCACCCAGGCACCCTTCCAAACTCATTTTATGAGGCCAGTGTTACCTTGATCCCAAAACCAGACAAAGACCCTACCAAAAAGGAGAAATGAAGACCAATATCCTTGATGAACACGGATGCAAAAATTCTCACCAAAATACTAGCCAATAGGATCCAACAGTTCGTTAAAAGGATTATTTACCACGACCAAGTGGAATTTATCCCTGGGCTGCAAGGTTGGTTCAACATCTGCAAATCAATAACAGTATAACACAGTACATTAATAAAAGAAAGGACAAGAACCATATGATACTCTCAATAGATGCTGAAAAAGCATTTGACATAGTACAGCATCCTTTCTTGATCAAAACTCTTCAAAGTGTAAGAATAGAGGGTACATACCTCAATATCATCAAAGCCATCTATGAAAAACCCACAGCAAATATCAAAAACTGAGACTTTTCCCCTAAGGTCAGGAACACAGCAGAGATGTCCACTATTACCACTGATATTCAACATAGTACTAGAAGTCCTAGTCTCAGGAATCAGACAACAAACAAAAATAAAAGGCATCTGGTCAGCAAAGAAGTCAAATTCTCACTCTTTGTAGATGATATGATACTGTATGTGGAAAACCCCAAATACTCCAAAACTGCTAGAATTTGTACAGGAATTCAGCAAAGTGTCAGGATATAAAATCAATGCACAGAAAACAGTTGCATTCTATATACCAACAGCAAGACAGAAAAAAGAGAAATTAAGGAGTGGATCCCATTTATGATTGCACCCCAAAGAGACAAAGAATCTGTACTCAGAAAACTGTAAAGAACTCATGAAAGAAATTGAAGAAGACACAAAGAAATGGGAAAACATTCCATGCTCATGGTTTGGAAGAACAAATATTGTGAAAATGTTTATGCTAACTAAAGCAATCTACATGGTTAATGTAATCCCTAACAAAATCCCATCTTTTTTTTTTTTTTTCAAAGAAATGTAACAAATAATCCTATAATTTATATGGAACTAGAAAACACCCCAAATACCTAGAGGAATGTTGAAAAAGAAAGCCAAAGTTGGTGGCATCACAATTCCAGACTTCAAGCTCTATTACAAAGCTGTCATCATCAAGACAGTATGGTACTGACACAAAAACAGACACATAGATCAATGGAACAGAATAGAGAGCCCAGAAATGAACCCTCAACTCTATGGTCAAAAGAATGTCCAATGGAAAAAAGACAGTCTCTTCAACAAACGGTATTGGGAAAATTGTACAGCCACATGCAGAAAAATGAAACTGAACCATTTCCTTACACCACACACAAAAATAGACTCCAAGTGGATGAAAGAACTCAATGTGAGATAGGAATCCATCAAAATCCTTGAGGAGAACACAGGTAGCAACCTCTTTGATCTCAGTCGCAGCAACTTCTTCCTGGAAACATTGCCAAAGGCAAGGAAAGCAAGGGAAAAAGAGAACTATTGGGATTTCATCAAGGTCAAAAGCTTTTGCACACAAAGGAAACAGTCAACAAAACCAAAAGACAGCTGACAGAATGGGAGAAGATATTTGCAAACAACATATAAAATAAAGGGCTGGTATCCAAAAGCTATAAAGAACTTAACAATCTCAACACCCAAAGAACAAGTAATCCAATCAAGAAATGTACAGAGGACATGAACAGACATTTCTGCAAAGAAGATATCCAGATGGCCAACAGACATTTGAAAAAATGCTCAACATCACTTGGCATCAGGGAAATACAAATCAAAACCTCAATGAGATACCACCCCACACCAGTCAGAATGGCTAAAATTACCAAGTCAGGAAACGACAGATGTTGGGAAGGATGTGGAGAAAGTGGAGAAAGGGGAACCCTCCTACACTGTTGCTGGGAATGCAAGCTGGTGCATCCACTCTGGAAAACAGCAAGGAGTTTCCTCAAAAAGTTGAAAATAGAACTACCCTACAACCCAGCAATTGCACTACTGAGTATTTACTCTAAAGATACAAATGTAGTGATCCGAAGGAGCATGTGCACCCAAATGTTTCAAATGTTTATAGCAGCAATGTCCACAATAGCCAAACTATGGAAAGAACCTAAATGTCCATCAACAGATGAATGGATGAAAAAGAGATGATACACACACACACACACACATACACACAATGGAATACTATGCAGCCATCAAAATAAATGAAATCTTGCTACTTACAGCAATGTGGATGGAACTAAAGGATATTATGCTAAGCAAGATAAGTTAATCAGAGAAAGACAATTATCATATGATATCTATGATATGATGAATTTGAGAGGCAGAGGGGAGCGTTTGGGGGGAAGGGAAGGAAAAAATGAAACAAGATGGGATTGGGAAGGAGACAAACCATAAGAGACTCTTAATCTCACAAAACAAACAGGATTTCTGGGGAGAGAGCGGTATGGAGAGGTGGTTGGGTTATGGAAATTGGGGAAGGTATGTGATATTGTGAGTGCTGTGAAGTGTGTAAGCCTGACGATTCACAGACCTGTACCCGTGGGGCAAATAATACATTTTATGTTAATAAAATAATTAATAAAAAATATATATATACAACCCCTACCGTGGATAAAGCATATGCTTAGTTATACATTCTGAGTTTGTATGTAATAACATATTAAACATCATCACAAAACATTTAAAGGAAAATTTAACAGATGGCAAGGAGAAATTAACAATCCATAATGATTATGAGAAATTTTATTATATATTTCCCATAATTTTTAAACTAAATGACATATCAGTGAAGATATCAAAGATTAGAATGCAATTATTTTTGTATCTGATGGCTGCCGTAATTGTCATCTAGACACCTACTTCCAACAACTCATACACATTCTTTTCTTTTACACATGAAACATTCAGAAAATCGGTAACTTAGGAAAAAAGATTCTCACTATGTTTTCAAAATTGGCATTATACAGACTATATATTCTCATGATAATGTAATAATGGTGTAAGCCAATTACAAAAAGGTAAACTTTAAAACTCATACCTGAGAAATTATAAACATAAGTCTAAAATATCATGGTTCAAAGAATGAAGTGTAATGGACATTTTAAATATTCAAAATTTAATAATTCATAAAATACAGCCTCTGTTAGCTTCCTGGTGCTGCTACAACAAATTGCTGAAAGCTTTGGGGCTTGAAACAGCATGGATTACTATCTTAACATACTGAAGGTGAGAAGTTTAAGTGGATCTTGGCTAAAGTCAAGGTGCAGCAGGGCTGCAGTCCATCCTGGAAGCTCTAAGCAAGAATCTCTCTCCTTGCCTTTTCTGGTTTCTGGAAGCCACCTGCATTCCTTCATTCAAGACCCCCTTCACCTTCAAAGAGTCTTGAGTCTTCTTCATGTTACATTACAGGATTCTGATTTCTGACTTCTATTTTACTTATAAGGATTGTCATCACAGTGAGTCTACCTAGTTAATCCAGGATAATCTTCCCAATTGAAAATCAGCTGATTAGAAAACTCAATTCAATCTGCAACCTAAGTTGCCCCTTGCTATGTAACATAATTTACTGATAGGTCATTAGCATGTGGACATCTTTGATGAGGTTGGGGTTTTGCCTATTCCACAGCTGAAGTATTATTTTGAGGGAAAAATAAAGGCAAATAGTATAAAAAAGAAAGTCCAAATTTTAAAAAATTAAGATTTATTCACTTATTTTAGAGGAGAGAGAGAGAGAGAACAGGGGGGAGGGGCAGAGAGAAAGGTAGACAAGCAGACTCCCTTCCGAATGGGGAGCCCTATGCAAGGCTTGATCCCAGGACCTGGAGATCATGACCCCAGCCAAAACCAAGGGTCAGATGCCCAACTGACTGAGCCACCCACATGCCCTGAAAGGCCAAATTTTTGAGGTACATAGCAATTTTTAAGAAGAGAGAAAAAGAAAATCCAAATAAACTAAATAAAAGATGAAGGAAATATTTATGGTAAGAAAAAATAATTAATGAAACAGGACACAAAGCTGACTCTAGAAATAAATAATAAAAAGTAAAACAAAGTCTTTTGCAAATTCAGTCTAGAAAAATGGACTAATTAAACATTAAAGACGACAAACCAAATGAACAACAACAAGAAAAAAAAGAGTTTACGGATCAATTTCTTATATTAATATAGATACAAAAGTATGTACAAAGCTAAATCAAGTGGTGTAGAAAGTCATAGAATATATTAAAAACTTTTGTGTCTCACAGGAAAGCAGACAATATAAAATTAAATCTTCAATCCACTAATAAGAATAAAAGTGTAACATAAACTGGGTGACTTAAAACAACAGAAATTTATTGTCCTATTGTTTTAGAAGCTAGAAGTCTAAAATCAAGGTAATGGCATGGCCATGCTTCTTCTGAAACCAATAGGGGAATCCTTCCTTGCTCTTCCTAAGTTTCTGGTGGTTTGTCAGCAGTCTTTGACATTCACTGTAGATGCATGCCTCCTATCCTTCCGTCTTCACATGGCCTTCTCCTGTGTGTCTTCATATCATCTTCCCTCTGTGAATGGTGACTATAGTTAACAATGTTGTGTTGTATATTTATATTTGACTTGAAGTCACCATAAAACCATGTAATAACAAACCATATAATTACACAATTCTGCCTCCAAGATTTTAAAGCAGCTGCTCAATGAAATCAGTGCCTTATGTATCTAATTTCATCATGCACTAAAGAAGCCACTCATGTGTTCAATGTTGTCTATGTTTACAAAATCCATACTAACACCAAATCCTACAGAGAAACATTTAGAGCTATGGGTTTCTGGTGGAAATCTTTCTCTTTGTATTTCCTTGAATATCAATAAGAAAATCAAATCTTGTCCTTTCCCTAGGAGCTGAAGAGGGAGTATACTTGCAGGTGAAATAAACTGTCTTTCTTCTGTTGAGATGAAACTACAATCTATGTGCTCAGTGGCATATGCAAATAGCAGATTGAACTTGGTTGCAGAGAATTTTCTATTCCTGATAACATCTGTTGTACTTGACAGATGCTCCAGTGCCAACTTCACACCAAGTAAAGTGAGACTACAAGAAAGTAGAAACGCCCAGTGTTTAAGCTTCTTTTCTGAACAAAAACACCATTAACCCAGACACAAGGCTCTGAACTGCATAAACTCTATATAATGTTTGCACCTTGTGAATGCTAAGCATATGTGATTTCAATGATTAAAACATCACATTCCTCAATCCTTGCCTCCTGACAGGCAGAAGGTCTGGTTTCCTTAATCTTCCATTTGAGTTCATAACGTTTCAAAATGTTTGCCTTTTTTTCCTATGACTATCAAAGAAATAGAATATTTGAAGAATGTGAAATGTTTCTTCCCAATCATAAGAACAACATCATAATTCTAGTGAATGGATAGGCAAGGAAAATGAACAGTAAAATGATTCAAAAGGACATGCAAATAATAAACACGTTAGGCATTATTGGAATTTGCTCATATTCAAATAAATGCAAGTTAAAACAAAAAAGAGATATACTATATAAGACATATACTTTCAGAATATGATTTTAAAAGCTAGTCTAGTGAATAGTACATTGATTCCAGAGTACTGCTGCATCAACAGTAAAGTAATACATTTATATGCTCATTTTGGAAAATAGTTTGGCATATCAAATGTCATTAAAAAGTTTTTTTTTTTTAAACTCACTTTAGGAAACTGCTGGTTAACTTTGTACTGAAAAACAAGCACCAGCTAAACACAATTTTGTGTTTGTTCCTCCACAGAATTTGACTGTAGAGAAGCTGGAGAAACCAAAGGGAAATACAGATCCCAGAAATAAAAAACTGAGCAATCAGTTCAGAACATTGAGCATGTTTTGAGTTGTTTGTATATAGAAAATGAGAGTAAATAAGCATACGGAAAGATATTTCGTATCATATGTTGTCAGGGAAATGCAAATTTAAACAATGAGATACCACTAGAAAACTATTGGAATGGCTAGAATCCAGAATATTAACAGCACCATATGCTGGTGAGAATGTGGAGCAACAGAAACTCTCATTCATTGCTGGTGGGAAAGCAAAATGGTATTAGCTTGGCAATTCTTACCAAATTAAACATACTCTTATGACTCAGTAGTCTCATTCCCTGGTATTGACCCAAAGGAGTTATCCACACAGATACCTGCACATAGGTGTTTATGGCAGCTTTATTCAAATTGCCAAAACTTGGAAGCAATCAAGATGTCCTTCAGTGGGTGAATGGAGGTGCATACGGACAATGGAATATTTTTCAGTAATAAAGGGCAATGAGTTATCAAGGCATGAAAAGAAATGGAAGAAACTAAAATGCATATTACTAAATGAAAGATACAAATATGGAAAGACTACTTACTGTATGATTTCAACTGTATGACACAGAGCATGAAAATACTCTGTATGGTACTATAATGGTGGAAACGTCATTATACATTTTCCAAACTCATAGAATATACAACACCAAGAGCAAATCCTAAGATAAACTATGGACTTTGGAAGACTATGATGTCAATGTAGGTTCATCAGTTATAATAAATGTACCACTCTGCTGGGAGATACTGATAATGGGGGAGGCTCTGTATGTATGGGGAAGAGGGTATATGAAAGATATCTATACCTTCCTATCAATTTTGCAGTGAACCTAAAACTGCTCAAAAAATTTAAAGTCTAAATTTAGAAAAATAAATTTTATAAATATAAATAAATAAAACACAAAAGGCAACAGCAATAAAACTCCAAAACATAAGGATAACTAAAATAACTCCTATGTTTGTAAACTAGAAAATGTCTTTATAAATAACCCATGTGTCAAAAAAAATTCACAATGGAAAATTTTTTAAAAAATACTTAAAAGTGACTCATAATAGAAAACAACACAAGTCAGTGTTTGTATTTGCATCAAAACTACAACAATAAAAACTCATTATGAAATCCCAGTCAAGATTTTATTTGAATATTATGAGAAACTTGATTAATTTTCTCTAAATTAAAATTAAGCACATAGCAAAAGGAAATACATTAAAGCATTGAGGATGGTAGTCTATAAGAGTTGGAAGAGAGAAAATACAAAGAAAAATATATACTTTCCTTCTGCAATTCAACTAATTTAAGTAGATAACTTATAAGAAAAATATACTTAATTTTTGTAATTATATAATTCAGAAGAAAATATATGTATACAGATGGGTTTATGACAGTATTATCTCTGGTGAAGACATAATATTATCCTTCTCAATGCCCAACAACAGAGAAATAGCACAGAAGATTAAGAGTGTAATATTATGTAGGCTTTAAAATAATAGGGAAGATTATGTAGATTCATCTGATAAGAATTTTTAAAGAAACAGTTGTTTTCATTAAAAATAACTTTGTTTCATTATATAGGGGCATGGGTGACTCAGTCAGTTGAGCATCTGACTCTTGCTTTCAGCTTAGGTCATGGGATCGAGCCCCTATTGGGCTCTGTGCTCAGTGTGAAGTCTACTTCAGATTCTTTCTCCCCCCACCCCAGCCCCACCCCTTTCTTTCTCTCAAATAAACAAATAAATAAATAAATACTGTTTCATAAAATACACAATGTAATTTGTGATGTTAAAAGATCCCAATTATACATAAACCAGATGATATATACATGGATAAAAATAAAATAAATCAGAGATAATATAAAGCATTATGTTAAAGTGAGCTCAAGATAATAACATAACATATATTTTTAGTTTCTTTAAATACTGTATAATAGTGTCTCAAAAAGAAATATAGTTTGAAATCCTGGAAGTTTTCTATAAGAAATTTATGAAAGAAAACATGAGTTTCACAGTTTTATATGGAATTTTATTCAGTTATCAACCACTTATGCTAATGGTGGAATGCCAAAATATGGTGACTGTACATGTAAAAACTTCATTTCATCCTCATTTTACCTTGTACCCATATATTGACATCAGTCTCATCACTTCTGTTTACCCTGACCATATCTATTGAATTCAATTCAATAGGAAGTTATAGGGTTGGATTAATTAATTAGATTGGATTGCTTTCCTGATGAAACATCCAATCTACTATGTACTGAACACTTCGTATGTATCAGGTCCTATAAAAATATTATACATGGTATGTTCTAATTATATTATCTAAAACCAAGCACAGAAGAGCATGGCATGCACAGTGATAAAGCATGTGAAGCTGTACAAACCTTTTGTACAATGAACATAGCCGTTATGTGTTGCATAAACAAAGAATTTGAGTAACGTACTGGCTAGTACTGTATCACTGCATTATTGCTGTGGTCCTCAACTGGTGTGTCTAGGACACTGGTAAACCAAGAACCCTCAGAGATTTGTTTGTATATTATCATTAAAGTATACAGTTTATTTTGCTGCAACTGATCTTACCTATTACCATGGCAACCAATCAGATTGGAATGTTGTTCTGGGAAGGTTATGTGACCTGGTGTAAGTATATTATGCACTTACCAGAAAGTGTGAGAGAGAACTTTTCTTCTTGAAGGAATGAAACTGCATTTGGGCAGTGAATATTTCTAGAAAAGCAGCAAAAACAGGTTTAATGAGCAATGAAGAAAAATTATTTTCTAGACAAGGAGACATTCCTCTGTTGTAATAATGACAGTAAGGTAACTATTGCTGATTTGCTTAGGTGGCTTTTTTTTCCCCTCTCCTGGAAAAAAACCACCTAATGGGGCACCTGGGTGGCTCAGTGGGTTAAAGCCTCTGCCTTCAGCTCAGGTCGTGATCCAGGGTCCTGGGATCAAGCCCTGCATTGGGCACTCTGTGTAGCAGGTAGAGAGCCCGCTTCCCCTTCTCTCTCTGCCTGCCTCTCTGCCTATTTGTGACCTCTCTTTCTCTGTCAAACAAAATCTTTTAAAAAAAAGAAAGAAAGAAAAGAAAACACCTAACAGAACAGCAATAGTTATTTGGTCCTGTTGAGAGTTCCATCCAAATACTAATTCTGAAAGAGAGTTGTTAGCCTAAGAAGGACAACCACAGGATTTTTGAATTCCCTAAATTCATTTTCTTCTAATATCAAGCTCCTTGCTAGCCAAAAAAGAAAAACACAAAATAAAATCCAACAAAAATGGCACCAATAATTTTTTCAACCTTCAAAATAGTCTACCTTTTATAATTTACTAAGCTCTTTTCCCAGTTTCTCAATTCTTAGGAAAGTCATCTGTTGCCTTGCCTCTCAAGACTTCACAGCAGTTTTTTTTTTGTATCTAGAAATGTCCCATTACCCCCCCCCCCACACACACACACACACACATACACTGACCTAGACTGATAATACAGGCATTTCAAGAAGTTCTAGTTGGCAACAGCACCATTTGGAACATTTGCAAACCCAGAGGCAGCTCCAGAATTGGCATGAAATCAGAGCTTGAGGTGAGCAGCTGGATGGGAAAGTTTGAGTAGGTGAATTGCTTTGTAATTGGTTTGAGTGGCAAACATATTAACCTTGTGGTCTATTTCAGGTGGCTAATGGGGTGTCTGATGGAGATTGCCCAAGTAAACCACTGTCCTTAGTCTTAGTTAAAATCTCTTCTCCTGTTGTAGCAGCTGGATTTCAGACAGCCCTTTCAAGATCCGAGCTTCTAGAAAACATTGTGATTTCAGAAGAGTTAATATAAGGAATTAAAGGTAGCTGTTGCTTTAAAATACATCTCTTAGACAGTATTTTAATGTTTTTATAGAAGTAGATTTTGGAAAAGATACTGAAACCTGGCAAATGGTACCTTCAGAAATAAGAAAAACAAGGAAGCCTTATCTCTGTCAGAGAGAAGACTACAGCCTCAAGTCCCCCCAAACTATATGGAAACATTATAATCAAAGCCACAAGGCAACATGGTGCACAGAAATATGCTGAGAAATATAGATCACACTATTGCCAAGAAGCGCTTAGGGCATCCAGAGCAGAGGCTCTGGTGATAATTTATCACCAGTATGAAATCATTAAATAATGAATATCACACCTTTTAAATTACATTGCAATTACAATTGCTATTCTAAAAGTGAATCATAAGCTGTGATTTGAACTTGAGAAATAATTGAACATTTTTGGAGAGTTTCCACATCTGTTGTACAAAGTGATTGGATTGTATTCAGAGTCAAAACAGTGTTATTGAGAATCTAGAATACGCAGGTGTTTTTAACATAATGTTTTAAAATATTGATTTTAATAAGTTTATTAAGTAGTTATTAAATATGCTCATATGGAAGAATGACCACAGTTCAGCAGTAGATTGGGTCGTAGTTCTCCACTGGAGGCAGCACAAGACTGGTGACCAGTGCAAAGGTGGCATGAGATGATAATCACAGATGCTAGTGTGGACATTTGCCTCCTTCTGGTGCCCTAAGGCTACCATTATAAAATAAGTGTTGCACCTGAACTAATTTAAGATCTTAATAAAGTGTATAAACATGATCTATTTATATTAACATTGTTTTCCCATAAAATAACAGCAACCAGTGAATGGTCTAAAAACAATCAGTTAATGGTAAAAATAAGGAAGTGAAAACTGATAAAATACTTAGGAATATCTTTTAATTAAATGTATATCTTCTTTAATTAAAGAAACCTGTAACATTTCACAGTCAGCTGGAAATGATGAATAGTGATTATTGAGAAGACTGGTCAAAATGCAAATTACTGTCACATCAAATTGTAGATTTAACATAGTTGAAGTCAATTTATTTTTTTTAAGATTTTCTTTATTTATTTGACACAGAGAGAGAGATTCACAAGCAGGGGGAGGGGCAGGCAGAAGGAGAATAAGAAGCAGTCTTCCTGAGGAGGAGAGATGCCTACGTGGGGCTCCATCCCAGGACACTGGGATCATGACCTGAGCTGCAGGCAGACACTTAACAAACTGGGACACCCAGGAACCCCAAAGTTAATTTTTGATGAGTTATTTATACTATAATTCTTTATTTGGAAGAATAAGCAAGTTAATATAATAAAATATATAAGAGCTTGGATTGACTCCAAATTGCTAAAGTTTTAATAATTCTATAAAATACACTTAAATCTCAATAGAAAAATAGAACTAAATTGTGTCTTAGAAGAGACACATTTTATATAAAAATTAAATTTTATGATAAAATTATACAACAGTATAGGTTGTTGGGCAAGGGACAGAATAGTCAATAAAACCTGTTACAAAAATTACTTGGTGCACTAGAATTTTTACAGTTTGTAAGCATCAAAAACTAAATTCAAACTCATATAAAGAAAAATAAGAATTACTGGTTTATATAATAGAAGGTACAGGGTACACTATAAGCATGTCTGAATCCAGGAGTTTAAGTTAAGCCATCAAGACACTGTCCATTTCTATTTTATTGGTTCTCCTTTTATTTGTGATGCCTTTATTCTCAGTTAGGTCCCCCAACCACATATAAGCACAAATATGACTATTGGCTGCTTCAGGCCCACCTCTGACCAGTAGAGAAACCCCAGAAGCAAAAGGTAACTTATTCTCCATAGGGTTGCACAGAAATATCTTGTTGACTTTCACTGGACTGGTCCACATGCTAGGTTGCAATGCCTGCATCACTCACCTCACTTCATCTCATCACACGGGCATTTTATCATCTTACAGCATCACAGGAAGAAGGCGGAGTACAATACAATAAGCTATTTTGTGCACACAAAAGAATTGCATTCATATAACTTTTATTATAGTATATTGTTATGATTCTTCTATTTTATTATTAGTTATTATTGTTGATCTCTGGCTGTGCTAAATTTATAAGTTAAACTTCATCATAGGTTATGATAAACATTTCCTATACATATGTATATATAGGGAAAAAACATAGTTTTATATAAAGTTTGGTACTATCTGTGGTTTTGGGCATCTCCTGGGGTCTTGAAACATATTCCTTGTGGATAAGGGGGTATAGCTATATTTAAACTATATTTAAAACTAGTAAAAAACATTCCAACATTCTAGGGGAGGAGACTAATAATAAAGAAAATAAATGCATAAAGTAAATAACACACTGGATACTGATAAACACCAGGGATGATAATAAAGGAGGAGATGGGGCACTGAGAAAGTGAAATTTGAATGAAAGTCTAAACTACATGAAGGGACAAAACAATCACAGTGGGAGGAAGACCATTTCAGGCAGAATTGCAAGTGAATTGCTTATATGCCTGACACATTTGAAGATCATAAACATAAAAAGTTTATAATAATGAAAAAAATGAGAAACTAGTTTTTAAAATGTAGTGAAAAGAATAGGGCATATTGTTGTGCACAGTGGGTTCTCAGTCATGTACCAATATGTATAGGAAAAGCCCAGCTGGAAAAACATAAAATGGTTAAAAGTAGGATTAATTTTGTTCAATTTTCACTTTTCTGTGACTTTATTTTTTTCTAACAGCCATAAGTTCCTCTCACACTAGAATTTGCATTTTTAAAACTCATTGGACCAGAATGGATTGAGCAGCTGGAAGAACTGTACAATTATAAAATGTGGAAAATAAACCACACATCTGATATTAAATACCAAAATTTCCACCTAAAAACATGCCAAGTTCTTAGTCTTGAACAAGTGATGAAAAGAGCCCTATCAATAAAATATATTTTATTCTCTTCCCAGAAGAATTGCTCAGCCAACAAATACCCAGACAAGAAACACTGTCTCATAGTGAGAACATCAGCCTTACACTTAATTTAATTTATGACTTCATAGCAACTCACCAAATTTGAGATAATGTCTTCACATTCCTTATTAGTTTAGTGAAGTATCTAAAAAGGCACAGCTGAAGCCTTAGCAGATGGCAAGCTTCAGTCCCTGAAATGGTATTACAGTTCTTTCTTTGCTGGGTGTTGACAGATGGGTCTCATCAGATGGGTATCATCACATACCTCCAGGGCAGAGAATAAGTGCACAGAGATTTCATGGGGACAAATGTGTTTAAAGAGCACATGCTGGTTCTGCCAGCTAAATCAATAAGGGACAACTGATAGTTGGAACTATCAAGTCATGTTGGGTCTGGAAATTGCTCTTAACCTTTGCCTTCATTTGTAGACTGCCAACTCTGGAAAGAAACATCCAAAATCTAAGTGGATCAGATGGGATCCACAATGCACAATGGCATTCTGATTAGGCTGCTATTTTTTATGAATGGCCTATCAGCATTGTTAGATTTTAAGCTGAATTGCCATCTCTTCACATTGTATCTCCAGCACATTACCTAGGACATAGTAGGTGAAACACGTGTGGTGAGACTTGTTCTTTCATATGTTGGATGCCTTCCAGCCCACAGAGATAGCTATACATGCTGAGCACTCTAAAAGGTCAGCAGCACATTTAGCAGAAGCTTAACCTTCAGTTTATGTAGAGCTAGGATTAGACTGAGATAATGTCTTTGCCCTCAGTCATGCAAATTTGTTAACTCATG